>NC_092713.1:166635427-166946524 GCF_047496885.1 Scyliorhinus torazame | reverse complement strand
GGTGGGTAGCTGTGTAGGGTGATAGCTGGGTAGGGTGATCGCTGGGTAGGGTGATAGCTGGGTAGGGTGATAGCTGGGTAGGGTGATAGCTGGGTAGGGTGGGTAGCTGTGTAGGGTGAGAGCTGGGTAAGGTGCTAGCTGGGTAGAGTGGGTAGCTGTGTAGGATGATAGCTGGGTAGGTTGATAGCTGCGTAGGGTGATAGCTGGGTAGGGTGGGTAGCTGTGTAGGGTGATAGCTGGGTAGGGGGATAGCTGGGTAGGGTGATAGCTGGGTAGGGTGATAGCTGGGTAGGGTGATAGCTGGGTAGGGTGATAGTTCCGTTGGGTGATAGCTGGGTAGGGTGATAGCTGGGTAGGGTGATAGCTGGGTAGGGTGATAGTTGGGTAGGGTGATAGCTGGCTAGGGGGATAGCTGGGTAGGATGATAGCTGGGTAGGGTGATAACTGTGTCGGGTGATAGCTGGGTAGGGTGATAGCTGGGGAGGGTGATAGCTGGGTAGGGTGATAGCTGGGTAGGGTGATAGCTGGGTAGGGTGATAACTGGGTAGGGTGATAGCTGTGTCGGGTGATAGCTGGGTAGGGTGATAGCTGGGGAGGGTGATAGCTGGGTAGGGTGATAACTGGGTAGGGTGATAGCTGTGTCGGGTGATAGCTGCGTAGGGTGATAGCTGGGTAGGGTGATAGCTGGGTAGGGTGATAGCTGGGTAGTGTGATAGCTGGGTAGGGTGATAGTTGGGTAGGGTGATAGCTGGGTAGGGTGATCGCTGGGTAGGGTGATCGCTGGGTAGGGTGGGTAGCTGAGTAGGATATTAGTTTGGTAGGGTGATAGCTGGGTAGGGTGATAGCTGGGTAGGGTGGGTAGCTGGGTAGGGTGATAGCTGTGTAGGGTGATAGCTGCGTAGGGTGATAGCTGGGTAGGGTGGGTAGCTGTGTAGGGTGATAGCTGGGTAGGGCAATAGCTGGGTAGGGTGATAGCTGGGTAGGGTGATAGCTGGGTAGGGTGATAGCTGCGTAGGGTGATAGCTGGGTATGGTGGGTAGCTGTGTAGGGTGATAGCTGGATAGGGTGATAGCTGGGCAGCGTGATAGCTGTGTAGGGTGATAGCTGGGTAGGGTGATAGCTGGGTCGGGTGATAGCTGGGTCGGGTGATAGCTGGGTAGGGTGATAGCTGCGGAGAGTGGGTAGCTGTGTAGGGTGATAGCTGGGTAGGGTGATAGCTGGGTAGGGTGATAGCTGGGTAGGGTGGGTAGCTTTGTAGGGTGATAGCTGGGTAGGGTGATAGCTGGGTAGGGTGATAGCTGGGTAGGGTGATAGCTGCGTAGGGTGATAGCTGGGTAGGGTGATAGCTGGGTAGGATGATAGCTGGGTAGGGTGATAGCTGGGTAGGGTGATAGTTGGGTAGGGTGATAGCTGGGTAGTGTGATAGCTGGGTAGGGTGATAGCTGGGTAGGGTGATAGCTGGGTAGGGTGAGTTGCTGGGTAGGGTGGGTAGCTGTGTAGGATGACAGCTGGGTAGGGTGATAGCTGGGTAGGGTGATAGCTGCGTAGGGTGATAGCTGGGTAGGGTTGGTAGCTGTGTAGGATGATAGCTGGGTAGGGTGATAGCTGAGTAGGGTGATAGCTGCGTAGGGTGATAGCTGGGTAGGGTGGGTAGCTGGGTAGGGTGATAGCTGGGTAGGGTGATAGCTGGGTAGGGTGATAGCTGGGTAGGGTGATAGCTGGGTAGGGTGATAGCTGGGTAGGGTGGGTAGCTGGGTAGGGTGCGTAGCTGTGTAGGGTGATAGCTTGGTAGGGTGATAGCTGGGTAGGGTCATAGCTGGGTAGGGTGATAGCTGGGTAGGGTGATAGCTGGGTAGGGTGATAGCTGGGTCGGGTGATAGCTGGGTAGGGTGGGTAGCTAGGTAGGATGATACTGGGTAGGGTGATAGCTCGGTAGGGTGGGTAGCTGTGTAGGATGATAGCTGGGTAGGGTGATAGCTGGGTAGGGTGATAGCTGTGTAATGTGATAGCTGGGTAGGGTGGGTAGCTGTGTAGGGTGATAGCTGGGTAGGGTGATCTCTGGGTAGGGTGATAGCTGGGTAGGGTGATAGCTGGGTAGGGTGATCGCTGGGTAGGGTGGGTAGCTGTGTAGGGTGATAGCTGGGTAGGGTGATAGCTGCGTAAGGTGATTGCTGGGTAGAGTGGGTAGCTGTGTAGGATGATAGCTGGGTAGGGTGATAGCTGGGTAGGGTGTTAGCTGCGTAGGGTGATAGCTGGGTAGAGTGATAGCTGGGTAGGGTGATAGCTGGGTAGGGTGATAGCTGGGTAGGGTGATAGCTGGGTAGGGTAATAGCTGGGTAGGGTGATAGCTGAGTAGTGTGATAGCTGGGTAGGGTGATAGCTGGATAGTGTGATAGCTGGGTAGGGTGATAGTTGGGTAGGGTGATAGCTGGGTAGTGTGATAGCTGGGTAGGGTGACAGTTTGGTAGGGTGATAGCCGGGTAGGGTGATAGCTGGGTAGGGTGATAGCTGTGTCGGGTGATAGCTGGGTAGGGTGGGTAGCTGGCTGGGTTAAAGCTGGGTAGGGTGATCGCTGGGTAGGGTGATCGCTGGGTAGGGTGTGTAGCTGGGTAGGGTGATAGCTGGGTAGGGTGATAGCTGGGTAGGGTGATAGCTGGGTAGGGTGATAGCTGGGTATGGTGGGTAGCTGGGTAGGATGATAGTTGGACACACTGCCAGATGGGTAGGTTGGTTAGTGAGTCGAGTGGTTAGTTGGCCAGCTCCTGGACAAGCTGTTCCAGTGCGGATACATCACTGGCATCTTCCCAGCAATGTGGAAAATTGCCCAGGAATGTCCTGTACACGAAAAGCAGAACAAATCCAACTCGGCCAATTACCGTCCATCAGTCCACTCTCAATCATCAGCAAAATGATGAAAGGATTCATCAACAATGCTATCAAGTGCTACTTGCTAAACAATAACCTGCTCACCGACGTTCAGTTTGGGTTCTGCCAAAGTCACTCAGCTCAACATGGACAAAAGAGCTGAACTCCAGATGTGAGGCCAGAGTGACTGCCCTTGACATCGAGGCCGCATTTTACCAAGTTTGGCATCAAGGAACCTGAGCTAAACTGGTATCAATGGGAATCAGGGGGAAAACTCTCCGCTGGTCAGAGTCATTCCCAGCACAAAGAACATAGAACATACAGTGCAGAAGAAGGCCATTCGGCCCATTAATTCTGCATCGACCCACTTAAGCCCTCACTTCCACCCTATCCCCGTAACCCAATAACCCCTCCTGACCGTTTTGGACAATGAGGGCTATTCAGCATGGCCAATCCACATAATCTGCACGTATTTGGACTGCGTGAGGAAACCCACGCAGACATGGGGAGAACGTGCAGGCTCCTCACAGACAGTGACCCAGCGGGGAATCGAACCTGGGACCCTGGCGCTGTGAAGCAACAGTGCTAACCACTGTGCTACTGTGCTGCCCTGGAAGATGGTTGTGGTGGTTGGAGGTCAATCCTCTCAGCTCGAGGACATCACTGCTGGAGTTGCTGAGGGTAGTGTCCTATACCAACCATCTTCAGCTGCTTCATCAATGACCTGCCTCCCAACATGTGGTCAGAAACGGGGATGTTCACTGACGACTTCACAATGTTCAGCACCATTCGCAACTCCTCAGATACCGAAGCAGTCCGTGTCCAAATGCAGCCTGACCGGGACAGTATCCACACTTGAGCTGACAAGTGGAAAGTAACATTGGCCCCACACAAGTGCCAGGCAATGACCCCTCCAACCAGAAGAAAGTTAAACATTGCTCCATGTCTTTCACTGGCATTGCCATTGCTAAATCCCCATTTTAAACATCCTGGGGTTGTCATTGACCAGAAACTGAACTGGTCGAGCCACCTAAAAACTGTGGCGACAAGAACAGGTCAGAGGTTAGGAATCCTGTGGTGAGTCACTCACCTCCTGACTCCTTGCCTGCCCACTATCTACAAGGTACGAGTCAGGAGTGTAATGGAATAGTCAGACCCAGGCACCCATTCCTGCCGGTTGGGGTACCGGTGGCTGGTGCAACCCATGTGGGCGTTCTCCTTGGGTGGGCCGGGTGATGCCCCGCCAGCAGGGTGGTGCCCGGCTGTCGAAGGGAGGGGGAGGTTGGGGATCGGGTGGTGGTGATGGGGGGGTGGAGTAGGCCGGTGACGCTCTGCACAGCCATGGGCCATGGTGGGTGGTCGGTGGGGTGCGCAGTCAGATGGCTACACGCCTTGGCAATGGCAGCTGAAGGCACGGCCACCAATGGGGGAGTGATTATGATCAGGAAAGTACAAGAGGCCAGAATTAGAGGAGCGCAGATATCTCGGAGGGTTGTGGTGCTGGAGGAGATTCCAGAGATAGGGAGGGGAGAGGACATGGAGGGATTGGAAAACAAGGATGAGAATTTTCAAATCGAGACATTGCTTGACCAGGAGCCAATGTGGGTGAGTGAGCACAGGGGGTGCGAGGGGAACGGGACTTGGTGTGAGTTCAGGCTGGGACAGCAGAGTTTTGGATGAGCTCATGTTTCCGGAGGGTAGGATGTGGGAGAGCAGCCAGGAGTGTATTGGAATAGTCACGTCTAGAGGTAACAGAGACATGATGAGGGTTTCTGCAATAGATGAGCTGAGACGGGTGAAGTTGAGCGATGTCACTGAGGTGGAAATAGACCATCTTCGTGATGTCACGAATGTGAGGTCGGAAGCTCATCTCAGGGTTAAATGTGAGCCCCAGGTTGTGAAGAGACTGGTTTAATGTCAGACTGTTACCAGGGAGAGGGATGGAGTCGCTCGTTAGTGAACAGAGTTTGGACTAGGGACTGAAAACAATGGATTCAGTGTTCCCAATATTTAATTGGAGGAAGTTTCAGCTGATCCAGTGCTGGATGTCGGATAAGGGGTTGGAGTCGGCGATTTCCAGGCTATGTCCTGATGCCGGCTTGGGAACGGTGGTGATTTACAACCGGATATTCGGCACAACCCGACCTGCGTAATAGTGCCCCCCCCCTTTGGCCGGCTCGCTACCCCCAGACCAGCCCCCAACAGTGCCCCCAGGCCCTGCCAAAGTCCCCCTGCCCGCGGATCGGCTCTCCCCCGACTGTGGCGGTGCTCGACTGAGTCTGCAGCCGCCACGCCAAGTTCCGGACGAATGATAGCACACGCGACCGATGCCATCGGGAACTCGGCCGGTCGGGGGCGGTGCATCGGGGGGGGGGGACCTCAGGCAACACCCTGTGGCCGTCGATACTGCGTACTCCTCGAGAATGCCGCTTTGGAGGGCGCGGAGCATCGCAAAAGCGGCGCCGCCCAGATTCCGGCAAAAAAGTTGGTTCTCCGGCCGAACGCGATTTTGCCCTCGGCCACCGGACAATCCCAAGTCAGATAATTTAGCAACAGTGGAGGGGTGGAAACAGGTCGGAGTGAGGTGGAGTTTAGTAAAAATATTTTTATTGGTATTTTCAAGAATTCTAAACAATTATGTACATTACTGGTCGTGTTCATTTACTGGACAATACAGAGAGGTTTGTCTTTTCCTTCCCTTGAGCTTTCCTGTGTGCAGTCTGCCACCATCTGGCTCGGCGTGTAGTCCTCCCCACCTCTCCCCCGCCCACAGCCCGCCCCTCCCTGCTCCCCCTCCCACCCTCCCCCCCTTGTGACCTCCCTGGCTGATCTGGGGGGGGTATTCCCCCCTTCTTCTCCCCCTCTTTCTTTTCTCCCCCTATCTTACACCGGGATGGCTGGTTTGGTGGTCTGTCTTCCATGGCGTAGAAGGCTGACCATGCTATGAGGCTGGCGGAGGCGCAGTGTCCAGGCGGAAAGTGATCGGCGATCGGTTGACCGTCAGGGTGGCACTCCATTCATCGCCCGGATTGATGGTGTTGACCCGGTTCGCATCAATGACCGCAACCCGGAAGGCGTCTTGGTCATCTGTGTCGTCGGTTTGGGTGTCGTGATGTGGAGGCTGGATGGTCCGCACGTTCCTGCGAGGTTGTCGGAGATGTGGAAGATCAACAGGTTGAGCTGCTCGACAGTAGGCAGCGTAGTGGGCCATCTTGCCACAGCATAGGCATTGTCGGGTTTTTGCAGGATATTGCCCTTTTAAATGTGCAGCTCCACAGTTGCCGCACGTCATGACGGCATGGCGTTCGTTACGCCACTGCGCATGTGTATTTCGGTCTTCCGTCGGGCGCGCCTGCGCAGCACGTCCCTCAGTTTTGCCGTAGGTTTTGGCGCGCACAAACGCGGGAGGCCTTAAAAAGCACGCGAAACGGCCGCCCTCGTCCGGGCCGCGGGCCGTTGAGAAACTCGATTGCGTGGACGCGTTCGGCCTCCTGGGTGGCCTGGCTTGCCGATTCGATCGCGCGGGACCCCCCTCCGTGCCGATTCGGTCGCCTGAAATTGGGCATTGCGGCTGGTCGCATTCTCATGCAGGACACAGGCTTCAACTGCAGATGCTAAGGTCAGGCTTTTAATTTTTAGAAGCTGCTGGCGTAGGCCACTGGAGGCAAAGCCAAAAACGATCTGGTCCCGGATCATGGACTCTGAGGTGGTGTCGTAACCGCAGGACTGCGCGAGTATGCGGAGGTGCGTCAGGAAGGACTGAAAGAGCTCATCCTTACCTTGCAGGCGCTGCTGAAAGACATACCTCTCAAAGCTTTCATTGACCTCAACGTTGAAGTGCTTGTCGATCTTGAGGAGGACCGTGTCATACTTAGCTTTGTAGAATCACGTCCATTGTCGCTCCCTGAATCTTCAACAACTTTAAACAACTGCTCCAAACACCCAGGGTGGAATTCTCTGTGTCAGAAACTTAGGGCGGGATTCTCCGATTGCCAACGCCAATATCGTAATCGACGATCGGGTGGAGAATCCCATTTGTCGCCGAAGTCAGGGCGGCGCCTGTTTCCGGAAGCTCCGCCCCCTCCAAAATGGTGTCATAGTGGAGTACGCCGCACGCCGTTGGAACGGCCTCAGGGAGTCACCGAAAGGCCCTCCCACGATGCTTCCCCCCAATGGGCCGACTTCCCGCTGGCGTGGCTCTGAGATTTCGTTAACCTCGCGTGACGGCTGCGTTCTGTGTCGAGGGCCGCCACAGTCGAAGTGGGGGGGGGGGTGCCGTTCTACTGGCCGGCGGGGCTACGGCAGGGAGTGGGGGGACGGGTGGGGGGTGGTCCGGGGGTGGCAAGGGGGGTTACAGGGGGGGCACAATCTGGCATGCCGGGTCCGCGAGCGGCAGGCGCCATGTTGTGCGGCACGACCACTGCAGGTCATCGCCAGGCACATTCACGGCCCGCCAAATCTCCGGCCTTTGATGTCAGGAACACCGATGGTTTTTCGTGGTGCGGGGGAGGTGTCGACCTTTTCATCGTAAAACTAGACACTTCCTCCGGACACAGCCTCAAAATGGGTGAATCCAGCCCGAAGTGCTGGTGCCGGGACTGAATCGATGGTGTTCTCCGAACACGGAAGCGGCGCCGGTCCCGGAGCAATTCAGGATCCGTTAATGGGCGAGTTCCAACGCCACGTGGTACCAGAGCAATTCCAATGAAAAACGGTGTCGGATTCGCCAGGGTCGAGACTGGCACTCGAGAGGCTGACAAGCTGCAGCCACTTTTCAGCCCTCCACTCCCCACATCCTAGCCAACAAGATGGCAGCACAGACAGCAGCAACCTGGTTCGCAGAGACAGAGCTTAACACCCTGCTGGACGCGGTGGAGGACAGGTGGGGCAATCTGTATCCAGTACAGGGAAGGAGGCTGCCACTTGCTAGCCTACTCCAGGCCTGGACCTGAGAGGCAGAGGCCGTGAGCGCCCACGGCCCCATCTCCAGGACTGGTGGAAAAAGCTGCACAACCTCCTTCGGGCAGACAGGGTGATTAGCCAACTCCATGCCCCTGGCACCAACCCTCGTCCCAAACATTCTGAACACCACCCCACACCCGGAGGGAGACCGAACCCCATCAGCCGACAGTCTGCTCGCACCCCACCCTGCACCACTTACCAGCACCCATACCACCCACCATGTCACAAAGATCACCAGCTGCCCACCCCCTGTGTTGCCCGTGTCCGACTGCCGAACACATTTGCTGTGTCCCCCCTCCAACGAGAAGGCGGCTCACAACCTCAGGGAGACACAGAAGGCTGCGGCCCCTCACCGTCGCCGAGCGGCAGGCATTGGACGTGGTCCGTGACCGGGGGACAGTCGCTGAGGCAGAGGTGGCAATGGGGAGCCAAGTGAGTCCCCGCTGATTGCGGTGCCCCGATGACACGCGTGGCAGAACCCCCACCCCACACCCTCACTCACCCACCCACTACCCCACCCCACTACCCCACCACACCACCCCCACACCACCCCCACACCACCCTCACCACACCACCCCCACACCACCTCCTCACCACCCGCACACTGTGACAATATACATAATGCAGTTGCGTACATAATGTTTATGCGCGACATCCAACCACGAGGTGGCAGTGTTAACCCACCACATGACTCTGGTTCTGGGAGTTGGGAGTAGATCGTGCTCGGAGACAGACGTATTTTATAGTTGCTCTACAGTAGTTAATTGTTCAGTTGTTTAGTTGTCAGAGTTATCTTCATCAAATAATTGTTAAATAATAAATTATTTAAATTAAATGTTCTGTAAGTTTATCATTGACTTTGGCCAGTCTACAGAACAAGCCACACACCACCTCCACACCCACCCCACCTCCCCCACCACCACCCCAACCTGTGATTAAACCATGCATTATGTCTTGTGTCTCACAAGATCACCTGGCAACGAGGTGGGCCATTCTGGTGTCCCCCGCCCTGGCACAACCCTAGGACACATCGAGCATCGAGGCGACACCGGACAGCAACGCGAGCCCCCAAATGCCAGCCCGAGCACCGGTCCGAGGACGAAACCGACTTTCCATCACAGCTGTCTCCAACACCCTCCACCATCCCAGAGGCACTCACCTGGGTTGGTCACATTAGTGAAGAGGCTTCTGGGCACTATCTGGTGTGCACCAGACATGTGCAGCAGTACATCAGATGGAGGTAGGAACCCGAGGGGGGCGGACGGTTGGAGGGTGTCCAACTCCAGCGACGAGCTGCTGTTCAGACACGTCTCGGGCGTCTGGAAAGGGTGCTCCCATCGATATTGGAACAGCAGTCACAGAGCTGGTGACTACATGAGGGGGTTGTCAGCAACCATCCAGCACCTGTAGGTGCAGTTGAAGGAGCCCAACCACCTGCAGGAACAGGAGGCAATCCCAACCATGCGTGCCCCCCAGGCCAACACCGCACGGGTGGCGACAGGGGTGGAGGCCTTGGGGGTCGAAGGTATTGGCCATGGGTCAGAATGTCCAAGGTCTGGGCCACTCTGTGTGGACAGTGGCTGAGGCACAGGGCAGGCTGCCTTGTCACAGGCAGCTATGTACCAGGGCCACTTGGACATTGCAGCGGCGCTCCAGGGCTTGGCCCAGTCACGACAGGTCATGGCTACAGGTGTCGACAGCATTGCCTGGACGCTGGCTAACCTGAGTTAGTCACAGAGGGACAGTGGCACAGTGCCAGTGAGGTGGCCCAGTCCCTGTGCGTCATGGCTGTGAGCATCGAGACCCTGGTTGAGACGAGGGTGGGTCTCTGGGACTGGCAGTGACAGATGACGGTGGAGCCTCCGGAGCTCACACCAGCCTCACCTCCATCCCCCGGAGTCGCCCAGGAGCCATCAACCACCCTGAGGGATGAGGAAGTGATGGGGCCCATTCTTGTGCCTCCTGGAGGGGAGGGGCTGTAATACCTCAGTGCTTCCGAATCCCCCCCACCTGACACAGGTGCATCTGCGGGGCAGCGGGTAGAACAGGGTGGCACATCGTCACCTGTGACACCCAATAGTCGGCGGAACCCATCCTTGGTTGTGCGGCAGGGAAGGTGGAGTGAGGGGCTGAGGGACAGGGGAGGTGGAGTGAGGGGCTGAGGGACAGGGGAGGTGGAGTGAAGGGAGGAGGGACAGGGAAGGTGGAGTGAGGGGCTGAGGGACAGGGGAGGTGGAGTGAGGGGCTGAGGGACAGGGGAGGTGGAGTGAAGGGAGGAGGGACAGGGAAGGTGGAGTGAGGGGCTGACGGACAGGGAAGGTTGAGTGAAAGGAGGAGGGACAGGGAAGGTGGAGTGAAGGGAGGAGGGACAGGGAGGTGGAATGAGGGGCTGAGGGACAGGGAAGGTGGAGTGAAAGGAGGAGGGACAGGGAAGGTGGAGTGAAGGGAGGAGGGACAGGGAGGTGGAGTGAGGGGCTGAGGGACAGGGAAGGTGGAGTGAGGGGCTGAGGGACAGGGAAGGTGGAGTGAAGGGACGAGGGTCAGGGAAGGTGGAGTGAGGGGCTGAGGGATAGGGAAGGTGGAGCGAGGGGCTGAGGGACAGGGAAGGTGGAGTGAGGGGCTGAGGGACAGGGAAGGTGGAGTGATGGGAGGGAGGACAGGGGAGGTGGAGTGAGGGGCTGAGGGACAGAGAAGCTGGAGTGAGGGGCTGACGGACAGGGAGGTGGAGTGAAGGGAGGAGGGACAGGGAAGGTGGAGTGAGGGGCTGAGGGACAGGGAAGGTGGAGTGAAGGGAGGTGGGACAGGGAAGGTGGAGTGGGTGGAGGAGGGACAGGGAAGGTGAAGTGAAGGAAGGTGGGACAGGGAAGGTGGAGTGAAGGGAGGAGGGACAGCGGAGGTGGAGTGAAGGGAGCAGGGACAGGGGAGGTGGAGTGAAGGGAGGAGGGACAGGGAAGGTGGAGTGAAGGGAGGAGGGACAGGGGAGGTGGAGTGAAGGGAGGAGGGACAGGGGAGGTGGAGTGAGGGGCTGAGGGTCAGGGAAGGTGAAGCGAGGGGCTGAGGGACAGGGGAGGTAGAGTGAAGGGAGGAGGGACAGGGAAGGTGGAGTGAGGGGCTGAGGGACAGGGAAGGTGGAGCGAAGGGAGGAGCGACAGGGAAGGTGGGGTGAGGGGCTGAGGGACAGGGAAGGTGGGGTGAGGGGAGGAGGGACAGGGAAGGTGGAGCGAAGGGAGGAGGGACAGGGGAGGGGAGTGAAGGGAGGAGGTGTGGTGATGTGCATCACTGTAAATACATGTAAGCTAGACAGACACTAGAGGGAGCACCAGAAACATCACACACACACACACTCAACCAATAGGTAAGTTAGGTGGGAGGCGACCAATGGACATTCACGATACACAAGGAGGTGATACGACCACAGGGGGGCAATTCACCAACCCATACATAAATGACACCACACACATGATCAGCTCCCTTCGGCCAGTGGAGAAAGTCAGTGAGGAGAGGCACAGGGTTGATTCATTATCACACCCACCACTTGGAAGACAGCAGCTGGTTAGTCAGTTTAGGTCGCTACAATAGGATTAGCAGTAGTGTCAAACTCAAGTTATAAAAGTGTACATCGTGTAAATAAATGAGTTGAAGTTATTTACACGTCTCGACCTTCCTTGACAAATGCAACACAATAAGCCGCTTATGTGACAAAGGAAACATAACAAAACATGGTACCAGTAGTGAACTGCTTAAAATCCAGATAGCCATACCTCAGCGTACAGTGACAACCAGCAAGACCCAGGCAAGATGTACGAGCTCCCGATTCCGCAGCCGCTCCAGTGCCACTTCGATCTCCGCGAAAACTGGCAGCGATTCCGGCAGGCGTTTAAATTCTTCCTGGTGGCAGCCGAACTTAAAGACCTGGCCGATAATGAAAAAGTAGAGTTTCTCCTCACCATCGCCGGTGCAAGAGCAGAAGAAATCTTTTAAAAATTCAAGTTCTCCAAGGGGCAAAACAGGCACGACTTCCAGGCAGTCCTGGACAAATTCGGCAAATACTGTGAGGGAAACACACTCCAATCGACAAGGCAAGGTAAGAGAAGCGCTAGTACTCACCTCGAGGCCGAGTGCCCGGACCAGAGAGCGATTTGGGTCGAGGTCGGCGGCCATCTTGCTAAAGGGACTACACTAGCGCAATTGCGCGAGAAGTGCGCAGAACCGGAAGGTTCGTTCACGCATGCGCGAGACGCCGTGCATGCGCAATCAAGAAAACGGCCATCGGTAAAAGAACAGCGATCTGCGCATGCGCAATCGCTTCCTACGTGCTACGTCACGCGCGTCATGACGTCAGAGGACCCAGACCGCACCAATTTAAAGGGGAAATGTCCCAAATCAAAGAAGAAACCTTTTAAAGCTGTAAAACAACCTTCCTTCACCTGGAATGACAGCACAATGCCTCAAATTGAACCAGGAAATGAATTTAACCTCCGAAGAACCCTGCAATAAGCAGTTACCTACGCACAAACCGATGATACCGACCTTTACATTTTTTCTGGACCTCGCGATCCCAATGACAGCTCCATGGTCCTATACGACTATGACTTGGACGAACCTTTCGTGTTGCACATTGGCGACCCCTGCATTGAATCCGACGCAGATGCGGATTCATTTTTCGGATTTGAGGATCTTCAACCCAGCAGATATGACGTCCCAACTCATCAGTGCAGGATGATGCTGCAGCCTGAAATTAAGAGACAGAAAGTGGTACAAGCCCACAGAGAGCGGCTGCTGCCACACAGAGCGTGGTCCACGCCCCGCTCAGGGTTCCCGACTCTACGAAAGAAGACATGCAAGACTCCACGCCGCAGTCCTTGCAGGAACAAGACGTGACTCCAGTGTCACAAGCCTCCACAGCAAGCTCGTGGACAGACTCCACAATTCCAGAAACGCAAGACTCCAGAGCGCAGTCCTTGCACGAACAAGAAGTGACTCCAGAGTCACAAGCCTCCACAGCGAGCTCGTGGACAGACTCCACGATAGAAGCAATGCAAGACTCCAATGCGCAGTCTTTGCAGGAACAAGACCATGAGGGTCTAGCAACCTCCTCTGACCAACTAGCGGCAGACGATGCAAGTCTGCCATGCTCACGTGAACAGCAAGAAGGCTATAACAATCTACCACGCTCCACTGCACAGCAGGACGACCATGACGGTCTATCATGCTACAATGAAGGGCACAGCGCTGATGACTGTTCAAGCCCAAATGAAGACAAGCCAAAGGAATCGCCTCTTCCAAGCCCGAAGAAAAAAGGATTATGCGCTGACCTTCAGGATCATTCTAGCCAAAGAGATATTAATAATGCTGCACAGTCACAGAAGGATGCTGAGGATTTGCTAAATAAATTGCTTGTATGTCTAACTTGCAAGAAGCAGACTGAAAATTGCCATTGCTTTAGTGCGGATCGAAAAAATCGACAAGACATTGATCCTCATTTAATGGAAATAACACAACCTGAATTATATCTACAGCAGGGACAACTGTCTCCCTTCAACACAAAACCGCAAAGTCCCAACTTCAGAGACCAGCAGTTAGTCAGTAATGACTCTTCAACCCCTGATGGGAATATTAATCACATTGAACCTCTGCACACTCCACTGATAAATGAGCAGAACATTGGAGCAAGAATCCTGAGGACACCGACATCAAGTAGCCAGATAAAGCACTTAAAACCCGCAGCAGTTTCAAGTGAACCAATTGTGCTTTCCAGAGAGTAAGCATTTATGTCTGGGGAGTAGAATGTGGGCAATTGAGAACAGTAAAAGAGAGACTGTGACTGTGCCGGTCCCAGCAAAATCAGAGCCAGAGACTATGAAGGCATATACATTAGAAAAGGATGCATATGAAGTAACTGAGAAGAAAATTGAAACGGACTGTTCTTTGGAAACTAGTACAATGACGAAAGAAACATTGGTTCTAACATTTGATGCCCTACATATGGGAGAAATTGAGGGAAATGAACAAGGTTCTGTAATGTCTGGGGGATGATTTAAAATTCCAAAGAAGAAAAGCCCAAATGAAGGACAACGGCAAGACAATGACAGTCCACCCACATTGTTTGCACCACCAGATGAAAACTCTGACAATTTACCCAACCCAAGTGAACAACAAGCAGCTACTGAGGATCTACCCACGGTATGTGAGACGAGTGACGACAGCATCCCACTTCCCATGCAAAAGGTGCAAAGTGACAGACCTCAGCTAGTGCGTACAGAGGCAGTCGACAATCACGGTGAGACCACTGGTAACTACGGTGATACCACACTACTTGCACCCTCAATTGCTCGAACCTCTCCACTAGTCAATGCATTCCTGCATGTTCCGGCTCCAGACGTGCAGCTTCAAGAAATCTCAGCTGACTTCAGTGAACCTGCTAAGACTCCGGACGGGGAGCATCAACAAAAAACAGACCAGACTCCAGATGGGGAGCAATCAAACACCGACTCTGATTCACGTAAGCCAGACTTTACTCCAGACAGGCAGTGTCGCAACCTCAGTGATGGCACGCTCAGGGTGACAGCAGATGCCACAACGACAGGAGATGGATCACGTGACAATCACACTGGGTCAGCAATAACAAGCAGCAGCAACAGTCCAAGAGGAATACACCAATTTACACCACGGCTATGTCCACACATTTGTTCCACACCGACAGTGCGGCCAATGACAGCTCATGCTGGACAAACCCAGTATTCAAGCCTGCAGCAGCCAGCAGTCTATGCAGCATATTCTCAAACAGGCCAGCACTGTGGATTGCCCACTAATGGAATCAAGACCGAAGGAGGACTACGGCCAATGCAATCTGCACTACAGACTGGATGCCTTAGTTACTGCCCAGGATTTGCTGCACCGCAGCCTGGCCAGAAAGCGTTTTCCTATGCAAGGTTCTAGTTTCACACCATCACCAGACATTGATGCGAGCAGCAATTCTGTCTCCAAATCGACATGCTTCAACGCTTCTCAGCAGAATCACCCTTCCAGCACAGCATGTGGCCAGAACCAGTATGCACAGTCTCATCCGACTTCAACATCTGGCATATCCATGACCTCGAATGATACTGTTGATGGTACCTCTTCAATGTCAACGACCTATCAGCTACAAGATGCCATCCGACAGCACCACCACAAACATAAAAAGGATAAGACTCCAAAGCGGATAGCGCAGTGATTCGACCACTTCTTGGTTCCTGATGATAGCGTTCATAACCAAGAGAGACATTTGACCATGATGATTGATGGTTTATGGACTCACATGAATGATTTGGACTTATTGTTCAATCACCGTTCCCATGACTTGTATATACCTTACCTTCTCTACCTGTTCTTTGTTCAGTTTTTCTTGAAGTGTACAGAAAATATGAATATATAAAAAAGGGAGGATGTGGTGATGTGCATCACTGTAAATACATGTAAGCTAGACAGTCACTTGAGGGAGCACCAGAAACATCACACACACACACTCAACCAATAGATAAGTTAGGTGGGAGGCGACCAATGGACATTCACGATACACAAGGAGGTGACACGACCACAGGGGGGCATTACACCAACCCAGACATAAATGACACCACACACATGATCAGCTCCCTTCGGCCAGTGGAGACAGTCAGTGAGGAGAGGGACAGGGTTGATTCATTATCACACCCACCACGTGGAAGACATCAGCTGGTTAGTCAGTTTAGGTAGCTACAATAGGATTAGCAGTAGTGTCAAACTCAAGTTATGAAAGTGTACATAGTGTAAATAAATGAGTTGGAAGTTATTTACACGTCTCGACCTTCCTTGACAAATGCAACACAAGGAAGCCGCTTATGTTACAAAGGAACCATAACAAAACAGGAGGGACAGGGGAGCTGGAGTGAGGGGCTGAGGGACAGGGAAGGTGGAGTGAGGGGCTGAGGGACAGGGAAGGTGGAGTGAGGGGCTGAGGGGCAGGGAAGGTGGAGTGAAAGGAGGAGGGACAGTGAAGGTAGAGCGAGGGGCTGACGGAAAGGGAAGGTGGAGCGAGGGGCTGAGGAACAGGGGAGGGGAGTGAAGTGAGGAGGGACAGGGAAGGTGGAGCGAGGGTCTGAGGGACAGGGAAGGTGGAGTGAGGGGCTGAGGGAAAGGGAAGGGGGAGTGAAGTTGGGAGGGACAGGGAAGGTGGAGTGAGGGGCTGGGGAACAGGGGAGGGGAGTGAAGGGAGGAGGGACAGGGGAGGTGGAGTGAAGGGAGGAGGGACAGGGGATGTGGAGTGAGGGGCTGAGGGACAGGGAAGGTCGAGTGAGGGACTGAGGGACAGGGACGGTGGAGTGAAGGGAGGAGGGACAGGGAAGGTGGAGTGAGGGGAGGAGGGACAGGGAAGGTGGAGTGAGGGGCTGAGGGACAGGGGAGGTGGAGTGAAGGGAGGAGGGACAGGGAAGGCGTGAGTGGTTATTGGAAAGGGGGTTCCATTTTGAAGGGGTGTGGGGGGGGGATGGTGACGTGCGACAGGGTGGGTCCAATGCCTGGTGTTTCCTGGACACCCTCCTCATCCTCCTCATTAGGTGAGGCCTGGCGTTCTTCCTCCTCCTGCAGCATGTCCGCCCTCTGCTGCGTGATGTTGTGCAGGACACAGCAGGCGGCCAGCCCGATGTTGGAAACCCGCCTGGGGCTAGATTAGAGAGACTTACCAGTCCGATCCAGTCGTCGGAAGCACATCCTCAGCTTGCCTGTGCTGCTCTCCTCTTCGCTGCTCGGCCCATGGGTGACCTCCAGCTGTGGCACTGGCTGGGTGCAGGGGGCACGAGGTGGACCCATCCCATTTACAGCAGGTACGGCACAAGACAGGACGTATTATTAGACCGTGGGTTGGGGGCGAATGGGGGTGGTTTGTGGGTGGGTGTGGTGAGTGGTGTGAGGGTGAGGGTCATGTGGGGGTGAGGGGGTGGGGGGTGTTGTTGGGGTGGGTTTGCCGCATGCGTCATGGGAACCATAGCCATGCGGGCTCCCACTTCCTCGCTCGTGGCCGAGCTCCACCTCGGCGACCTCCATTTCCTCCGGGCCACCAACCATGCCTCGGGCCCTCTGCTCAGCCATGGTGAGGGGCCGCAGGTCCAGCGGTCCCCCTCCTGTTCTCTCCTGCTCCTGGCGGTTGTGCGCAGCCTTCCCCTGAGGGGGGTAGAGTAAAAGAAGATGACAGTGTTAGACGTACAGCCCAGGGGGTGGGTAGCTGGTGGCCTCAGTGGCCAGGCCACTCAGCCATGGGGGCCGGTATGGGCATCGGCATGTGGGGCGGGGGGGGTGTTTAGCTGCCCTCCAGGTTGGGGAGGGTAGGGTTACGGGTGTGTGGTACAGGGGTTGGTGCCGGGGCAACTTGTTGCTCTGAGGAGGCCGTGCAGTTTCTTCCAGCACGGGGGCGGCGCCTGTTTTCGGATGCCCCGCCCCCTCCAAAACAGTGTCATCGGTGAGCACGCCGCCTGCCTTTGTGACGGCCTCAGGACGTCACCTGAAGGCCCTCCCCCGAAGCTCCGCCCATGATGGCCCGGTTTCCCGACGGCCTGGATCACGTGTGGTCTGAGGTTTCGTCAATCTCGTGTGGCGGCTGCGGACTGTGTCCAGCTCCTCTACAGTCAGGGGGTGGAGCCGTTCCATTGGCCGGGGGGGGCTTCAGTGGGGGCTGGGGGGACTGGTGGGGGATGGCCCGGGGATGGCGAGGGGGGTTACAGAGAGGCACTACCTGGCAGGCCGGGTCCACGCATGGCCGCGCCATCTTGCATGGCGCAACCGCTGCGGGTCATCGCCGTGCGCAGGCACAGCCACGGCCCCGGCAACTCTCTGGCCGTTTCTGTCAGGAATGCTGGGGGTTTTGTGTGGCGCAATTGCTGCCCCCCCACCGGGTGGAGTATCGGTGCGAGGGCGCCGACGACCTTTTCATCGTAAAACTCGACACTTCCTTCGGACATAGCCTCAAAATCGGAGAATCCAGTCCTTAATCCCAGTGAAGGAGAATCCCGCCCTGCGTGGTTTTCCTGAAATCTGGGCTGGATTCTCTGATTTTGAGGCTATGTCCGGAGCATGTGTCTGGTACTACGATGAAAAAGTTGGCGCTGCCCGGTGGGGGGCTAGCAGCCGTGCCATGTAAACCCCCCGGCTTTACCTGCAGATACGGATGGAGAATTGGCGGGTCATTGGCCGCGAATGCGCACTCCGGCGAACTGCGGCGGCCGTGCCATACAATCTGAGGCCGGCCGTGCGCGGACCCTGCCTGCCAGGGAGTACCCCCCGTAACCCCCCTCGCCACCCCTGGACTATCCCCCACCAGTCCCTCCAGCTCCCGCTGAAGCCCCCCTGGCCAATGGGTGGGCTCCACCCCCTGACTGTGGCGGTGCCGGACACAGTCCACAGCTGCCACACGAGGTTGACGAAACCTCAGACCACAAGTGATCCACGTCGTCGGGAAGTCGGCCCATCGGGGGCAGGGCATCGGGGGAGGGCCTTCAGGTGACATCCTGAGGCCGTCACAACGGTGTGCGGCGTTCTCCCTGATGTCGCCGTTTTGGACGGGGCAGAGCTTCTGAAAAATGGCGCCGCCCCCGATTCTGGCGTCAAAATGGATTCCCGGCCAATCGCCGAATGCAATTTTGGTGTCGGCAATCGGAGAATCCAGCCCGCTATCTCTACTCTGAATCATATCCTCAGACCCTTTTACACCTGGAATAGTTACCAACTTATCTCGTTCAGTTTGTCTGGAGGGACTCACCGTACAATAAAGTGTTCCCCTGTGAGGAGAGGCGAGAATCCCTTTCAGAGTCTCCCTGAGGTTCGAAGCCACACTCTGGACATGACAGGAATGAGCAACTCTGACAAGAATTGTGTTGAAAATTTTATTGAATAATGATAAGAATATTATAATCATAATCTATAATTTATATAAAACAAATATATTAAAAAAGAGTCTGTGAAAAGGAAGAAAGATATCTTTATTGAAAGTGGTCTGATACCTTGGGCGAGTGTGCGGTCATTTCCAGCCCCCAGATCCCTGAGTCCCAACACAAGTGAATTAAATTCACAGTATCTTTGGCTCTTTGACTGCTCAATAAGTTAAAGCCACCTGGTTTGTAAGTTGAACACAATAACTATTTATTTATAACACAAGCAAATTTGAAATATGCAGCAATCAGAATGGAATATCAGCCTGCTAATCTGCTATTCCCACCTTTTCCCATTCCACCCTCTACTCAACACACACAAGACAGGCACACCCAGAGAGGAGGAAAAGGGTAAAAATAATAAGGGGGATTAATTTGAAATGAAAAATGAGTGTCCTTCCTTCCGATGTTGACGTCATTGCAGCAGGCTGTCCTTCCAGGATATTTATGGATAGAAGCCACTGGCCTAGTGTTAGAAATGGTCTTCTGGCAGCTGCATTCAGCCAGTACTCCCAGACAATAAGATTCCCTCTGGGAGAGGCACTACAACTTTTAATAACCTGGGCCTTGAATTAAAGGAACAGCTTCAGATCTGTTCAATTCTTACTTATTTCCAACTCAACTAGAATGAACAACGGCCTTACTGAGATAAGAACAGAGTTCCCACACAAGATATTAAAATGGAGTTAAACATCTGAACCCTGCCAGCAGCTGATGACTTGCCTTTGGTTTCCTTGCAGTTCAGTCTGGCTGTGCAGAAAGAGAATTTATTACTTCAGATCTTCAGAAATAATCCATCAGATGAATCATAGAATCCCTGCAGTGCATCAAGTTTGCACGGGCCTTGGAAAGAGCTCCCTATTTAAGCCCACACATCCACCCTATGCCTGTAATCCATTACCCCACCTAACCTTTTTGGAAACTAAGGGGAAATTTAGCATGGCCAATCCATCTGACCTGCACATCTTTGGACTGTGGGAGGAACCAGGAGAACCAGGAGAAAACACAGGCAGACACAGGGAGAAAGTGCAAACTCCACACAGACAGTCACCTAAGATTGGAATTGAACCCGGGTCCCAGGAGCTGTGAGGCAGCAGTGCTAACCACTGTGCCACCGTGCTGCTCATGGGAGAGAAATCAGAGCTCTGACCCATCGGCTTCTGACCAACACAAAAGTAAAACAGAAAACACAGTCACAAGGAGGAAGGAACTTTTCAGAGGATACCTCAACCAATTGGCAGGGGCCATTGATGAGGTTGGTTAATTTGAAATAGTCCATTGGCCGACAGCCAAGTCCATCAAGGTGTGTCAGCATTAATCTTCCTGGAATCTGCTGATCTGAAATGTAAACAGCTTCTTTCAACCTGCCCTGCCTTAGGTCCATAGGTTAACCGTTTAGGCCAAGAGGTTTACCACCCATTCGAATTAAAGGTGCAGTCCACCTTAAAGGCATTGGCACATTAATTGTCCGTGGACAAAAATTGAAATAGCAAAATAAAAAAAAATAAAGGGAAAAAGGGGGACAAACGGGATTTAGACAAGAGAATCCAGACAAAAGATGAAGCAGTTTATATATATCTGAGGAAAAGAAGACTGACAGATGTTTATTTAAACACAAAGAAGAACCACCAGTTGGTCTGTTCCACCACAGCTCCCCCAAAATTGGTGCCCACGTTACTGTCCCCTCGGTACACACATCACCAAGTCACTGAGTCACCCCAATGGGTGGGCACTCTGGTCAGTCACTCCGTTTCTGACCCTCCTGTTGTCCGTGGATGACTATTCCACCCGGCTGCAGCACTGAGTCTCTGAAGCAATGTCTCTTCAAACTGGATTTCTGGCTCCATTCCAGTCTCGTGAAGCCTGCCACACAATCTGTCCCCAAACAAATCTCAGCTCTTCTCAGTTCCTCTCACAGGGACCTCAAGGTGAAGCAGACTTTGTAATGTTCAGCTTGTTTACGCAGCTCTTGATGGTGTTTTCCCATCTGTCATCAATCAGGTGTTATGTCCATCAATGAAACTTCATCTTCTGATGCTTCAGGTGACCACGGCAGATAAGATTACTCAGCGACTTGCTCTGTAGTCCAAGGTCACAGAATGCCAGAGGACAGGAATTCTAATCAACAAAAAACAACTTATTTTAATATTCTAGTTTGAGAAAGTGGAAAAACAAAAGTTTTAGTCTAAACACCAGCTGTGTGGCCAGGACAGAGAGAAAACAAGATTGAGAAAAACAGGTCACTGCTGATTATTATTGATTAATTAATCAAAACACAATCAGAGCTGGGTTAAGATCAGTGTTTGTCAAGTTAGAAAATACAAAATCACTTCAAATATCAAAATCAAAGCAGAGCTGAAATAAAATGTAAAATACAAAATTGCAAAAATTAGTGGCAGCAGCAGGCCTCAGGCCTACATTCAGAATATTGTATAAATGGAATCAAGTGTTTCTGTTTGGTTCCAGACATTGACATGGTTTGCTTCTTTGGGCACTGTTATAACCTGCCTACTTACCATTGGCTGGGGACTAATGACTATCCCACAATCCTGTGGGAGTATGAGCTTCCCCAATGAGGGGGGCGGAGAAACCACTAGTAAACTCCTAGTATAAATAAGCTGGCCAGTTCAGGAACCAGGAGGAAGGAGTATGTAGCAAGGGAAGTTACTGCTACTGTTATGTATATATGGTATAGTAAATGTTATTACTTTGTATCCTTAAAACTCGTGCTGGATTCATCGTGGCCCTTACAAAAGGCACGATCTTCCGGCCATGCTGCGCTGGAAAGCAGCTCGCTGCGGCACAGCGGCACTGGTGATAGCCAGGAGACCCCGCTCCCGGAATCTACCCGGCTCGCAACACAAATCTCGCAGGACGCTGCAAGGTGAATCCCGCCCACAGTGGGCACGATCACCTTTTAACAAATCTACATATCAGGGCGAGGCAGTAAGCCTCACTCTAATGTGCAGATTCGCAAGGTTCCTGAGGCTTTGGGGTTCAATCCCTTTGTCTCGGGGACCTTGGGCGAGCGCCGCTTGGTCCTGTTCCCCGTAACCGGGGGTTCCAGAAGGAACGGCACTCATGGAGGTCTCCAGGGTGATCAGCTGCATTTCCTTTGGGCATGGAGGTGCCTTGTCACTGCTGGTGCCACCTGAGTACCCTGGCAATGCCACCTGGGTGCCAGCCTGGCACTGCCAAGGTTCCCACATAGCCCTGCCAGCTGGAATAGGCAGAGCCTGGATGCCAAGCTGTCATTTTTTGCACGCGTGTGATTGG
Organism: Scyliorhinus torazame; assembly: GCF_047496885.1. Classification (NCBI taxonomy): domain Eukaryota; kingdom Metazoa; phylum Chordata; class Chondrichthyes; order Carcharhiniformes; family Scyliorhinidae; genus Scyliorhinus; species Scyliorhinus torazame. The sequence continues at coordinate 166,924,484 of NC_092713.1, read as the reverse complement.
GCCCAGTGTGGGTTGGGAGGGGACCCTCTTGCATTTAGCCTGGGGGGGGGGGGGGTCGGGGATTCTTTTCGTGACCTCGGAGATTGGTATGCCATTTTTAAATGGCGTCCCGATCTCTCGCTGCAACGTGAAGTTCCGGCGAGCGGAGATCCCCAGTGTAGCAAACGGGACTATATGCGGCCTCGGCCTCGCGATTCCCGTTCAGGCCCCTTATTCAAAGCGAGTTGCATTGAATAGCCTTGTGTTTCTCAGCACTGCGAGTGCTGGCAATCATGTAGCTATACACGCTCGCTCGGGGACTTTGTTCCCCTTTGGGAAGATCACGCCCCACCTCATCTTCTCCTCAAACAACATTTTATTTTCTCAGAAGTATCTCTCTAGTTTGCAGCTGGAGCATTTTCATTTCAAACTGATCCCAGATTCTAATAGGTTTGTTGTTGAGATGCCTTCTTTAATTCTGATTAAAATTGGATTTCTCCCAAACTTCAGGCTTCAGGTTTATCTTTATATTTTGGGAACAAACACATTTTAAATTCTTCTTTCAGCTCAGAAGCTGGCAGCATTTGAATTAATGTCAATTGTTCTCAAACTTTTTGAAATTAAAATTTCCTGTTGAGAACTTTATCAGAAACCAAACCTCAAATCATTACACTTTGTAAGAACTGTGTCAAAATTTAAATTTCCTCTTCCTTGTGTGTGTGAATTGTTTTCAGATTTAAAGTGTCAGGTGTTTATCGACACATATTCTTTCTCCTCAGTAACATCAGCGTTTTTCACAGGTCTCTTGTTAAACAGTCTGATTCTCATTGGTCAGCGTGTTTATATCAGATCTCCTGTTCCCAAGCAGAAGATAACTATGGTCCTGAATGAGTTCAACCATTTTCTTTAAAGATAAAGTAAAGACTCGAAACCATGACGATACTGTGGCAATAAAAATCGTCAGATAAATTCTCAGATTATTAACGCTGCTAGAAATCGGTTACATTGGAGGTTACCTCGAAATAAAAACACGAGGGTCCATTCTGCTCGAGGGGGAATGGATTCATTCAGCAATCTGAAAGCTCAAGCTGTGATTGGAAAGAGTGAAGTTCCTGTAAGTCTGCAAGAGGTTGCTGCAGAGTCTGGTTCATTTTAGGGTGCACGGTAGCACAAGGGCGGTAAGCGGCACAGTGGTTAGGACGGTTGCTTCACTGCTCCTGGATCCCAGGTTCGATTCACCGCTGGGTCACTGTCTGTGCGGGGTCTACACGTTCTCCCTGTGTCTGCATGGGTTTCCTCCGGGTGCTCCGGTTTCCTCCCACAGTCCAAGGATGTGCAGGTTAGGTGGATTGGCCACGATAAATTGCCTTTCGTGTCCCAAAAAGGATAGGTGGGGTTACTGGGTTACGGGGATGTGGTGGAGGGGTGGGTTTGGATAGGGTGCTTTCCAAGGGCCGGTGCAGACTCGATGGGCCCAATAGCCTCATTCTGCACTGCAAATTCTGATTCTATGATTCTATGAACACAGGGAAAAGCTGTTGTATCTTTAGAGTCCATTCAATTTGTGCATTCTGGACAGAAATCTCAACTCCAACCTTATAACTTCAAACTTTGGTTTGTTTAATTTCATTGCACTTTAATCCAACTCAGAATCCACATTGTGAGGCTTTGAACTCAAATTGCTGAAACTCCACAAACAAATGCCAATTTAGAGAAGGAAATACATTGAGCTCACACACACAAACTCTTCATTACACACAGACACACAAATATAACAGGGCGACACGGTGCCACAGTGGTTAGCACTGTTGCTTCACAACTCCAAGGTCCCAGGTTCGATTCCTGGCTTGGGTCACTGTCTGCGCGGAGTCCGCACATTCTCTCCGTGTCTGAGTAGGGTTCCTCCGGGTGCTCCGGTTTCCTCCCACATAACCCGAAGGATGTGCTGTTAGGTAATTTGGACAGTCTGAATTCTCCCTCTGCGTACCCGACCAGATGTTGGAATGTGGCGACAAGTAGCTTTTCACACTAAATTCACAGTAACTTAATGAAAGCCTACTTGTGACAATAAAGATTATTACATAAAGATTTTTATATTTCCATTCTAATAACATTTATCTGAACAAATTAAAACTTTCAGACTCGTAACAAAACTTCAAGCAGCAGTGAGGTGGAGGAATCTTCGAAATTTTCACCAACAGGAACAATCTGAATGACCAAAATTCCCATTTCCTCAGCCCCTGCCTGTCACTGGTCATGAACCCCCTGAGGGGTAACCCTCTCTCTCTCTCTCTCGCTCCCTCTCCCGCTCTCTCTCTCTCCAGAACAAAAGCTTCAGTGAATTACATCAATGTTTTTTAAAACATATTTAACTATTTACCAAAAATTCAGCGAGCGACTCGTCAACTCCCTAATCTAAATTTTATCTGACGTTGCTGATGTTATGTTTATAGTCCGACCACTCTCATTGCTTTCTTACCAGGAGATGGATCACTCCCTGTTTTCATACGTCCCTCACTACACCCGACACTAGGAAATGGTCAATGCCGTTTTACTGCACCGGGTCTCTCACTACACCTCACACTAGGAAATGGTCAATATCGTTTTACTGCACCGGGTCTCTCACTACACCTCACACGAGGAAATGGTCAATATCGTTTTACTGCACCGGGTCTCTCACGACACCTCACACTAGGAAATGGTCAATATCGTTTTACTGTAACTCATTGGAGTTTAGAAGAATGCGGGGGGATCTTATTGAAACATATAAAATTATGAAGGGAATAGATAGGATAGATGCGGGCAGGTTGTTTCCACTGGTCGGGGAAAGCAGAACTAGGGGGCATCGCCTCAAAATAAGGGGAAGTAGATTTAGGACGGAGTGTAGGAGGAACTTCTTCACCCAAAGGGTTGTGAATCTCTGGAATTCCTTGCCCAGTGAAGCAGTTGAGGCTCCTTCTTTAAATGTTTTTAAGAAAAGATAGATACCTTGCTAAAGAATAAAGGGATTCGGGGATATGGTGTACGGGCCGGAGAGTGGAGCTGAGTCCACAAAGATCAGCCATGATTTCATTAAATGGTGGAACAGGTTCGAGGGGCCAGATGGCCTATTCCTGTTCCTAGTTCTTATGTTCTTATGTGTTGCTCACTAAACCTGACACAAGGAAACGGTCAATACTGTTTTACTGCAACGTGTTACTCACTACACCTGACACGAGGAAAGAGTCAATACCGTTTTACTGCACAGGGTCACTCACTACACATGACACTAGGAAACGGTCAATACCGTTTTACTGCACCGGATCACTCACTACACCTGACGCTAGTAAACGGTCAATACTGTTTCACTGCACCGGGTGTCTCACTAGACCTGACACTAGGAAACGGTCAATACCGTTTTACTGCACCGGGTCTCTCACTACACCTGACACATAGAAACGGTCAATACCGTTTTACTGCACCGGGTCACTCACTATACGTGACTCAAGGAAATGGTCAATACCGTTTTACTGCACCGGGTCTCTCACTACACCTGACACATAGAAACGGTCAATACCGTTTTACTGCACCGTGTCACTCACTACACCTGACACTAGGAAACGGTCAATACTGTTTTACTCCAACGTGTTACTCACTACACCTGACACCAGGAAACGGTCAATACCGTTTTAATGCACCGAGTCACTCACTACACCTGACACTAGGAAATGGTCAATACCGTTTTACTGCACCGTGTCACTCACTACACCTCACACTAGGAAACGGTCAATACCGTTTTACTGCACCGGGTCTCTCACTGCACCTGACACTAGGAAACGGTCAATACTGTTTTACTCCAACGTGTTACTCACTACACCTGACACCAGGAAACGGTCAATACCGTTTTACTGCACCGGGTCACTCACTACACCTGACACTAGGAAACGGTCAATACTGTTTTACTCCAACGTGTTACTCACTACACCTGACACCAGGAAACGGTCAATACCGTTTTACAGCACCGAGTCTCGCACTACACCTGACACTAGGAAATGGTCAATACTGATTTACTGCATCGTGTCACTCACTACACCTGACACTAGGAAACGGTCAATACTGATTTACTGCACCGAGTCACTCACTACACCTGACACTAGGAAATGGTCAATACCGTTTTACTGCACCGGGTGTCTCACTACACCTGACACTAGGAAATGGTCAATACCGTTTTACTGCACCGGGTCTCTCACTACACCTGACACTAGGAAACGGTCAATACCGTTTTACTGCACCGTGTCTCTCACTACACCTGACACTAGGAAATGGTCAATACAGTTTTACTGCACCGGGTCTCTCACTACACCTGACACTAGGAAACGGTCAATACCGTTTTACTGCACCGGGTCACTCACTGCACCTGGCACTAGGAAACGGTCAATACCGTTTTACTGCATCGGTCTCTCACTACACCTGTCACTAGGAAAAGGTCAACACCGTTTTACTGCACCGGGTCTCTCACTACACCTGACACTAGGAAACGGTCAATACCGTTTTACTGCACCGGGTCTCTCACTACACCTGACACTAGGAAACGGTCAATACCGTTTTACTGCACCGGGTCTCTCACTACACCTGACACTAGGAAACGGTCAATACCGTTTTACTGCACCGGGTCTCTCACTACACCTGACACTAGGAAACGGTCAATACCGTTTTACTGCACCGGGTCCCTCACTACACCTGACACTAGGAAACGGTCAATGCCGTTTTACTGCACCGAGTCACTCACTACACCTGACACTAGGAAACGGTCAATACTGTTTTACTGCACCGGGTCACTCACTACACCTGACACTAGGAAACGGTCAATACCGTTTTACTGCACCGGGTCACTCACTACACCTGACACTAGGAAACGGTCAATACTGTTTTACTGCACCGGGTCACTCACTACACCTGACACTAGGAAACGGTCAATACCGTTTTACTGCACCGGGTCACTCACTACACCTGACACTAGGAAACGGTCAATACTGTTTCACTGCACCGGGTCTCTCACTACACCTGACACTAGGAAACGGTCAATACCGTTTTACTGCACCGGGTCACTCACTACACCTGACACTAGGAAATGGTCAATACAGTTTTACTGCACCGGGTCACTCACTACACCTGACACTAGGAAATGGTCAATACCGTTTTACTGCACCGGGTCTCTCACTACACCTGACACTAGGAAACGGTCAATACTGTTTCACTGCACCGGGTCACTCACTACACCTGGCACTAGGAAACGGTCAATACCGTTTTACTGCACCGGGTCACTCACTACACCTGACACTAGGAAATGGTCAATACCGTTTTACTGCACCGGGTCTCTCACTACACCTGACACTAGGAAATGGTCAATACCGTTTTACTGCACCGGGTCTCTCACTACACCTGACACTAGGAAATGGTCAATACCGTTTTACTGCACCGGGTCTCTCACTACACCTGACACTAGGAAACGGTCAATACCGTTTTACTGCACCGGGTCTCTCACTACACCTGACACTAGGAAACGGTCAATACCGTTTTACTGCACCGGGTCTCTCACTACACCTGACACTAGGAAATGGTCAATACTGTTTTACTGCATCGGGTCTCTCACTGCACCTGACACTAGGAAACGGTCAATACCGTTTTACTGCACCGGGTCTCTCACTACACCTGACACTAGGAAATGGTCAATACCGTTTTACTTCACCGGGCCTCTCACTACACCTGACACTAGGAAACGGTCAATACTGTTTTACTGCACCGGGTCTCTCACTACACCTGACACTAGGAAATGGTCAATACCGTTTTACTGCACCGGGTCTCTCACTACACCTGACACTAGGAAATGTTCAATACCGTTTTACTGCACCGGGCCTCTCACTACACCTGACACTAGGAAACGGTCAATACCGTTTTACTGCACCGGGTCAGTCACTACACCTGACACTAGGAAACAGTCAATACCGTTTTACTGCACCGTGTCACACACTACAGAAGGGTCTGGTTTAGCACAGGGCTAAATAGCTGGCTTTTAAAGCAGACCAAGCAGGCCAAGCAGCGCGGGTTCAATTCCCGTACCAGCCTCCCGAACAGGCGCCGAAATATGGCGACTAGGGGCTTTTCACAGTAACCTCATTTGAAGCCTACTTGTGACAAGAAGTGATTTTCATTTCATTTCATTTCACCTGACACTAGGAAACGGTCAATACTGTATGATTGCAGGTTCCCAAAAGTGGAGGAGCGGGGGGTGGTAGGCCTGGGGGCACCGATTGGGGTGGACGAGGTTATTAAGGGACTGGGAAGCATGCAAGCAGGGAAGGCCCCAGGACCACGGTAGCCTTGTGGGGGGCAGCACGGTAGCCTTGTGGGGGGCAGCACGGTAGCCTTGTGGATAGCACAATTGCTTCACAGCTCCAGGGTCCCAGGTTCGATTCCGGCTTGGGTGACTGTCTGTGCGGAGTCTGCACATCCTCCCCGTGTGTGCGTGGGTTTCCTCCGGGTGCTCCGGTTTCCTCCCACAGTCCAAAGATGTGCAGGTTAGGTGGATTGGCCGTGCTAAATTGTCCTTAGTGTCCAAGATTGCCCTTAGTGTTGGGTGGGGTTACTGGGTTATGGGGATAGGGTGGAGGTGTTGACCTTGGGTCGGGTGCTCTTTCCAAGAGCCGGTGCAGACTCGATGGGCCGAATGGCCTCCTTCTGCATTGTAAATTCTATGATAATCTATGACCAGACGGGTTCCCGCTGGAGTATTACAGAAAATATGTGGACTTGTTGGCCCCGTTGATGGTGAGGACGTTCAATGAGGCCAGGAAAGGGGGGACTCTACCCCCGACGATGTCGGAGGCGACGATATCGTTAATTTTGAAGAGGGATAAAGATCCGTTGCAGTGCGGGTCCTGTAGACCCATTTCATTATTGAGCGTGGACGCCAAGTTGTTGGCAAAGGTACTGGCATCGAGGATAGAGGACTGTGTCCCGGGGGTGGTGCACGAAGACCAGACAGGGTTCGTAAAAGGGAGAAAACTGAATGTTAACGTGCGACGACTATTACGGGTGATAATGATGCCCCCAGTGGAGAGGGAGGCAGAGATAGTGGCGGCAATGGACGCTGAGAAGGCATTTGATAGGGTGGAGTGGGAGTATTTATGGGAAGTGTTAAGGAGGTTTGGGTTTGGGAACGGGTTTATTAGCTGGGTTAGACTTCTTTATGGGGCTCCAACGGCAAGCGTAGTTACAGGTCGACATAGATCGGAGTATTTCCGACTATATAGGGGAACAAGACAGGGATGCCCGCTGTCTCCATTGTTGTTCGCGTTGGCAATTGAACCTCTGGCCATGGCGTTGAGAGACTCCAGGAAATGGAGAGGGGTGATTAGAGGGGGAGAAGAACACCGAGTCTCGTTATACGCGGATGACCTATTGTTATACGTGTCGGACCCAGCGTGGGGGATGATAGAGGTTATGCGAATTTTGAGGGGGTTCGGGGATTTCTCGGGGTATAGGCTAAACATGGGGAAGAGTGAATTATTTGTGATACATCCAGGGGACCAGAGTAGAGAGATAGAAGGCTTGCCTCTAAGGAAAGTGGAAAGAAACTTCCGATACCTGGGGATTCAGATCGCTAGGAGCTGGGGAACCTTGCACAGACTTAATCTGACACGGTTGGTAGAACAAATGGAGGAGGACTTCAAGAGGTGGGACATGCAGCCTCTATCGCTGGCGGGCAGGGTGCAAGCAATTAAGATGATGGTCCTCCCGAGGTTCTTATTTGTATTTCGATGTCTCCCTATACTAATCACCAAGACCTTTTTTAATAAAATAGACAGGAGCATCACGAGCTTCGTGTGGGCAGGGAAAGTTCCGAGAGGAAGGAGGGGGTTCCTTCAGCGTAGTAGGGACAGAGGATTATTGGCACTACCGAACTTGGGCGATTACTATTGGGCCGCCAATGTGGCAATGATACGTAAATGGATGATGGAGGGTGAGGGAGCGGCGTGGAAAAGACTGGAGAGAAAGTCCTGTAAAGGGACGAGTTCAGAGGCGCTGGTGACGGCGCCGCTACCGATCTCACCTAAAAGGTTTACCACGAACCCGGTGGTGGCGGCAACATTGAATATGCGGGGACAGTGGAGGCGACAGAGAGGGGTGCGGGGAGCCCTGGTGGGGTCCCCAATCAGGAACAACCATAAGTTCGCCCCAGGAAGAATGCATGGAGGATTTCAGAGCTGGTACCAGTTGGGAATTAGGAGGGTGGGAGATTTATTTATAGATGGGACTTTTGCGAGCTTGGGAGCATTGGAGGAAAAGTATAAGTTGCCCCGGGGAAATTTCTTGAGATATATGCAGGTGAGAGCGTTTACTAGACAACAGGCGAGGGAATTTCCGTTGCTCCCGACACAGGGGATACAGGACAGGGTGCTTTCAGGGGTGTGGGTCGGAGAGGGCAAGGTGTCAGAGATTTATCGAGAGATGAGGGAAGAGGGGGAGGAGTCGGTGGGCGAACTAAAAGGAAAGTGGGAAGAAGAACTAGGGGAGGAGATAGAGGAGGGTATGTGGGCTGATGCCCTAAGCAGGGTAAATTCCTCTTCCTCATGCGCCAGGCTTAGCCTGATTCAATTTAAGGTGCTACATAGAGCACACATAATGGGAGCAAGATTGAGCAGGTTCTTTGGAGTGGAGGGCAAATGTGGGAGGTGTGGCGGGAGCCCGGCAAACCACGCACATATGTTTTGGGCGTGCCCGGCACTGGAAGGGTATTGGAAGGGAGTGATGGGAGTGATTTCGCGAGTGGTGAAGGCCCGGGTCAAACCAGGCTGGGGGTTAGCTCTATTTGGAGTTGTGGAAGAGCCGGGAGTGCAGGAGGCGAAAGAGGCCGACGTTGTGGCCTTTGCGTCCCTAGTAGCCCGGCGCAGGATCCTGCTCATGTGGAAGGAGGCGAAACCCCCCGGACTGGAGGCCTGGGTAAATGATATGGCGGGGTTCATTAAACTGGAGCAGATAAAGTTTGCTCTGAGAAGATCGGCTCAAGGGTTCACCGGGCGGTGGCAGCCATTTCTCGACTACCTAGGGGAACGTTAGAGGGAAGACAGATGACCAGCAGCAGCAACCCAGGGGGAAGGGGGGGGGGGGGGGGGGGAGGGGGGAGGGGGGGGTGGGGGGGTAAGTTTAGTTTAGGTCAAAGATAAAGGGGTTTTGTTACTTGTGTATTGTTAAAAATTTCTGTATTGTTATTGTTGCGTTTGCTTTGTAAGAGGGGAAAAATTGTTGTTTGGGAAACAAATTTCAATAAAACATATTTTTAAAAAAATACTGTATTATTGCACTGGGTCGCTCACTACACCTGACACTCGGAAATGGTCAATACCATATTACTGCAGCGGGTCATTCCCTACACCTGACACTAGGAAATGGCCAATTCATTTTACTGCAGTGGGTCGCTCACTCCACCTGACACTAGGAAACGGTCAATATCGTTTTACTGCACCTGGTCTCTCATTACATATGACACATCGAAACGGTCAATACCGTTTTACTGCACCGGGGTCACTCGCTACACCTGACACTAGGAAACGGTCAATACCGTTTTACTGCACCGGGTCTCTCACTACACCTGACACTAGGAAACGGTCAATACCGTTTTCCTGCACCGGGTCTCTCACTACACCTGACACTAGGAAACGGTCAATAGCGTTTTACTGCACCAGGTATCTCACTACAGAAGGGTCTGGTTTAGCACAGGGCTAAATAGCTGGCTTTTAAAGCAGACCAAGCAGGCCAAGCAGTGCGGGTTCAATTCCCGTAACAGCCTCCCCGAGCAGGCGCCGAAATATGGCGACTAGGGGCTTTTCACAGTAACCTCATTTGAAGCTTACTTGTGACAAGAAGTGATTTTCATTTCATTTCATTTCACCTGACACAAGGAAATGGTCAATACCGTTTTACTGCACCTGGTCCCTCATTACACCTGACACGGGGAAACGGTCAAAATCGTTTTACTGCACCGGGGTCACTCGCTCCACCTGACACTAGGAAATGGTCAATACTGTTTTACTGCACCGGGTCTCTCACTACACCTGACACTAGGAAATGGTCAACACCGTTTTACTGCAACGGGTCTCTCACTACACCTGACACTGGGAAACGGTCAATACCGTTTTACTGCACCGGGTCTCTCACTCCACCTGACACTGGGAAACGGTCAATACTGTTTCACTGCACCGGGTCTCTCACTACACCTGACACTGGGAAATGGTCAACACCGTTTTACTGCACCGGGTCCCTCACTACACCTGACACTAGAAACGGTCAATACCGTTTTACTGCACCGGGTCTCTCACTACACCTGACACTAGGAAACGTTCAATACCGTTTTACTGCACCGGGTCTCTCACTACACCTGACACTAGGAAACGGTCAATACCGTTTTACTGCACCGGATCTCTCTCTACACCTGACACTAGGGAACGGCCAATACCGTTTTACTGCACCGGGTCTCTCACTACACCTGACACTAGGAAACGTTCAATACCGTTTTACTGCACCGGGTCTCTCACTACACCTGACACTAGGAAACGGTCAATACCGTTTTACTGCACCGGATCTCTCTCTACACCTGACACTAGGGAACGGTCTATACTGATTTACTGCACCGGGTCTCTCACTACACCTGACACTGGGAAATGGTCAACACCGTTTTACTGCACCGGGTCTCTCACTACACCTGACACTAGGAAACGGTCAAAACTGTTTTACTGCACCGGGTCTCTCACTACACCTGACACTAGGAAACGGTCAATGCCGTTTCACTGCACCGGGTCTCTCACTACACCTGACACTTGGAAACGGTCAATACCGTTTTACTGCACCGGGTCTCTCACTACACCTGACACTGGGAAACGGTTAATACCCTTTTACTGCACCGGATCCCTCACTACACCTGACACTAGAAACGGTCAATACCGTTTTACTGCACCGGGTCTCTCACTACACCTGACACAAGGAAACGGTCAATACTGTTTTACTGCACTGGGTCGCTCACTACACCTGACACTAGGAAACGTTCAAGACTGTTTTACTGCACCGGGTCTCTCACTACACCTGACACTAGGAAACGGTCAATACCGTTTTACTGCACCGGGTCTCTCACTACACCTGACACTAGGAAACGGTCAATACCATTTTAGTGCACTGGGGCGCTCACTACACCTGACACTGGGAAACGGTCAATACCGTTTTACTGCAACGGGACTCTCACTACACCTGACACTAGGAAACGGTCAATACCGTTTTACTGCAATGGGTCTCTCACTACACCTGACACTAGGAAACGGTCAATACCGTTTTACTGCACCGAGTCACTCACTACACCTGACACTAGGAAATGGTCAATACTGTTTTACTGCATCGGGTCACTCACTACACCTGACACTAGGAAATGGTCAATACCGTTTTACTGCACCGGGTCACTCACTACACCTGACACTAGGAAACGGTCAATACCGTTTTACTGCACCGAGTCACTCACTACACCTGACACTAGGAAATGGTCAATACCGTTTTACTGCATCGGGTCACTCACTACACCTGACACTAGGAAACGGTCAACACTGTTTCACTGCACCGGGTCTCTCACTACACCTGACACTAGGAAATGGTCAACACCGTTTTACTGCACCGGGTCACTCACTACACCTGACACTAGGAAACGGTCAATACTGTTTCACTGCACCGGGTCTCTCACTACACCTGACACTAGGAAACGGTCAATACCGTTTTACTGCACTGGGTCTCTCACTACACCTGACACTAGGAAACGGTCAATACTGTTTTACTGCACCGGGTCACTCACTACACCTGACACTAGGAAACGGTCAATACCGTTTTACTGCACCGGGTCACTCACTACACCTGACATTAGGAAACGGTCAATACCGTTTTACTGCACCGGGTCTCTCACTACACCTGACACTAGGAAATGGTCAATACTGTTTTACTGCACCGGGCCTCTCACTACACCTGACACTAGGAAACGGTCAATACCGTTTTACTGCACCGGGTCTCTCACTACACCTGACACTAGGAAACTGTCAATACCGTTTTACTGCACCGTGTCACTCACTACAGAAGGGTCTGGTTTAGCACAGGGCTAAATAGCTGGCTTTTAAAGCAGACCAAGCAGGCCAAGCAGCGCGGGTTCAATTCCCGTACCAGCCTCCCGAACAGGCGCCGAAATATGGCGACTAGGGGCTTTTCACAGTAACCTCATTTGAAGCCTACTTGTGACAAGAAGTGATTTTCATTTCATTTCATTTCACCTGACACTAGGAAACGGTCAATACTGTATGATTGCAGGTTCCCAAAAGTGGAGGAGCGGGGGGTGGTAGGCCTGGGGGCACCGATTGGGGTGGACGAGGTTATTAAGGGACTGGGAAGCATGCAAGCAGGGAAGGCCCCAGGACCAGACGGGTTCACGGTGGAGTATTACAGAAAATATGTGGACTTGTTGGCCCCGTTGATGGTGAGGACGTTCAATGAGGCCAGGAAAGGGGGGACTCTACCCCCGACGATGTCGGAGGCGACGATATCGTTAATTTTGAAGAGGGATAAAGATCCGTTGCAGTGCGGGTCCTATAGACCCATTTCATTATTGAGCGTGGACGCCAAGTTGTTGGCAAAGGTACTGGCATCGAGGATAGAGGACTGTGTCCCGGGGGTGGTGCACGAAGACCAGACAGGGTTCGTAAAAGGGAGACAACTGAATGTTAACGTGCGACGACTATTAGGGGTGATAATAATGCCCCCAGTGGAGAGGGAGGCAGAGATAGTGGCGGCAATGGACGCTGAGAAGGCATTTGATAGGGTGGAGTGGGAGTATTTATGGGAAGTGTTAAGGAGGTTTGGGTTTGGGAACGGGTTTATTAGCTGGGTTAGACTTCTTTATGGGGCTCCAACGGCAAGCGTAGTTACAGGTCGACATAGATCGGAGTATTTCCGACTATATAGGGGAACAAGACAGGGATGCCCGCTGTCTCCATTGTTGTTCGCGTTGGCAATTGAACCTCTGGCCATGGCGTTGAGAGACTCCAGGAAATGGAGAGGGGTGATTAGAGGGGGAGAAGAACACCGAGTCTCGTTATACGCGGATGACCTATTGTTATACGTGTCGGACCCAGCGTGGGGGATGATCGAGGTTATGCGAATTTTGAGGGGGTTCGGGGATTTCTCGGGGTATAGGCTAAACATGGGGAAGAGTGAATTATTTGTGATACATCCAGGGGACCAGAGTAGAGAGATAGAAGGCTTGCCTCTAAGGAAAGTGGAAAGAAACTTCCGATACCTGGGGATTCAGATCGCTAGGAGCTGGGGAACCTTGCACAGACTTAATCTGACACGGTTGGTAGAACAAATGGAGGAGGACTTCAAGAGGTGGGACATGCAGCCTCTATCGCTGGCGGGCAGGGTGCAAGCAATTAAGATGATGGTCCTCCCGAGGTTCTTATTTGTATTTCGATGTCTCCCTATACTAATCACCAAGATCTTTTTTAATAAAATAGACAGGAGCATCACGAGCTTCGTGTGGGCAGGGAAAGTTCCGAGAGGAAGGAGGGGGTTCCTTCAGCGTAGTAGGGACAGAGGAGGATTGGCACTACCGAACTTGGGCGATTACTATTGGGCCGCCAATGTGGCAATGATACGTAAATGGATGATGGAGGGAGAGGGAGCGGCGTGGAAAAGACTGGAGAGAAAGTCCTGTAAAGGGACGAGTTTAGAGGCGCTGGTGACGGCGCCGCTACCGATCTCACCTAAAAGGTTTACCACGAACCCGGTGGTGGCGGCAACATTGAATATGCGGGGACAGTGGAGGCGACAGAGAGGGGTGCGGGGAGCCCTGGTGGGGTCCCCAATCAGGAACAACCATAAGTTCGCCCCAGGAAGAATGGATGGAGGATTTCAGAGCTGGTACCAGTTGGGAATTAGGAGGGTGGGAGATTTATTTATAGATGGGACATTTGCGAGCTTGGGAGCATTGGAGGAAAAGTATAAGTTGCCCCGGGGAAATTCCTTGAGATATATGCAGGTGAGAGCGTTTACTAGACAACAGGTGAGGGAATTTCCGTTGCTCCCGACACAGGGGATACAGGATAGGGTGCTTTCAGGGGTGTGGGTCGGAGAGGCCAAGGTGTCAGAGATTTATCGAGAGATGAGGGAAGAGGGGGAGGAGTCGGTGGGCGAACTAAAAGGAAAGTGGGAAGAAGAACTAGGGGAGGAGATAGAGGAGGATATGTGGGCTGATGCCCTAAGCAGGGTAAATTCCTCTTCCTCATGCGCCAGGCTTAGCCTGATTCAATTTAAGGTGCTACATAGAGCACACATAATGGGAGCAAGATTGAGCAGGTTCTTTGGAGTGGAGGGCAAATGTGGGAGGTGTGGCGGGAGCCCGGCAAACCACGCACATATGTTTTGGGCGTGCCCGGCACTGGAAGGGTATTGGAAGGGAGTGACGGGAGTGATTTCGCGGGTGGTGAAGACCCGGGTCAAACCAGGCTGGGGGTTAGCTCTATTTGGAGTTGTGGAAGAGCCGGGAGTGCAGGAGGCGAAAGAGGCCGACGTTGTGGCCTTTGCGTCCCTAGTAGCCCGGCGCAGGATCCTGCTCATGTGGAAGGAGGCGAAACCCCCCGGACTGGAGGCCTGGGTAAATGATATGGCGGGGTTCATTAAACTGGAGCAGATAAAGTTTGCCCTGAGAGGATCGGCTCAAGGGTTCACCAGGCGGTGGCAGCCATTTCTCGACTACCTAGGGGAACGTTAGAGGGAAGACAGATGACCAGCAGCAGCAACCCAGGGGGAAGGGGGGGGGGGGGGGGGGGAGGGGGGAGGGGGGGGGGGGTAAGTTTAGTTTAGGTCAAAGATAAAGGGGTTTTGTTACTTGTGTATTGTTAAAAATTTCTGTATTGTTATTGTTGCGTTTGCTTTGTAAGAGGGGAAAAATTGTTGTTTGGGAAAAAAATTTCAATAAAACTTATTTTTAAAAAAATACTGTATTATTGCACTGGGTCGCTCACTACACCTGACACTCGGAAATGGTCAATACCATATTACTGCAGCGGGTCATTCCCTACACCTGACACTAGGAAATGGCCAATTCATTTTACTGCAGTGGGTCACTCACTACACCTGACACTAGGAAACGGTCAATACCGTTTTACTGCACCTGGTCTCTCATTACATATGACACATCGAAACGGTCAATACCGTTTTACTGCACCGGGGTCACTCGCTACACCTGACACTAGGAAACGGTCAATACCGTTTTACTGCACCGGGTCTCTCACTACACCTGACACTAGGAAACGGTCAATACCGTTTTCCTGCACCGGGTCTCTCACTACACCTGACACTAGGAAACGGTCAATAGCGTTTTACTGCACCAGGTCTCTCACTACAGAAGGGTCTGGTTTAGCACAGAGCTAAATAGCTGGCTTTTAAAGCAGACCAAGCAGGCCAAGCAGCGCGGGTTCAATTCCCGTACCCACCTCCCCGAGCAGGCGCCGAAATATGGCGACTAGGGGCTTTTCACAGTAACCTCATTTGAAGCTTACTTGTGACAAGAAGTGATTTTCATTTCATTTCATTTCACCTGACACAAGGAAATGGTCAATACCGTTTTACTGCACCTGGTCCCTCATTACACCTGACACGGGGAAACGGTCAAAATCGTTTTACTGCACCGGGGTCACTCGCTACACCTGACACTAGGAAATGGTCAATACTGTTTTACTGCACCGGGTCTCTCACTACACCTGACACTGGGAAATGGTCAACACCGTTTTACTGCACCGGGTCTCTCACTACACCTGACACTAGGAAACGGTCAATACCGTTTTACTGCACCGGGTCTCTCACTACACCTGACACTAGGAAACGGCCAATACCGTTTTACTGCACCGGATCTCTCTCTACACCTGTCACTAGGGAACGGTCTATACTGATTTACTGCACCGGGTCTCTCACTACACCTGATACTAGGAAACGGTCAAAACTGTTTTACTGCACCGGGTCTCTCACTACACCTGACACTAGGAAACGGTCAATACCGTTTTACTGCACCGGGTCTCTCACTACACCTGACACTGGGAAACGGTCAATACCCTTTTACTGCACCGGATCCCTCACTACATCTGACACTAGGAAACGGTCAATACCGTTTTACTGCACCGGGTCTCTCACTACACCTGACACAAGGAAACGGTCAATACTGTTTTATTGCACTGGGTCGCTCACTACACCTGACACTAGGAAACGGTCAATACTATTTTACTGCACCGGGTCTCTCACTACACCTGACACTAGGAAACGGTCAATACCGTTTTACTGCACCGGGTCTCTCACTACACCTGACACTAGGAAACGGTCAATACCATTTTACTGCACCGGGTCACTCACTACACCTGACACAAGGAAATGGTCAATACTATTTTAGTGCACTGGGGCGCTCACTACACCTGACACTGGGAAACGGTCAATACCGTTTTACTGCAACGGGACTCTCACTACACCTGACACTAGGAAACGGTCAATACCGTTTTACTGCAATGGGTCTCTCACTACACCTGACACCAGGAAACGGTCAATGGCGTTTTACTGCACCGGGTCTCTCGCTACACCTGACACTAGGAAACGGTCAATACCGTTTTACTGCACCGGGTCTCTCACTACACCTGACACTAGGAAACGGTCAATGGCGTTTTACTGCACCGGGTCTCTCGCTACACCTGACACTAGGAAACGGTCAATACCGTTTTACTGCACCGGGTCTCTCACTACACCTGACACTAGGAAATGGTCAATACTGTTTTACTGCACCGGGTCTGTCACTGCATCTGACACGAGGAAACGGTCAATACCGTTTTACTGCACCGGGTCACTCACTACACCTGACATTAGGAAACGGTCAATACCATTTTACTGCAATGGGTCTCTCACTACACCTTACACTGGGAAACGGTCAATACCGTTTTACTGCACCGGGTCACTCACTACTCCTGACACGAGGAAGCGGTCAATACTGTTTTACTGCACCGGGTCGCTCACTACACCTGACACTAGGAAACGGTCAATACCGTTTTCCTGCACCGGATCTCTCACTACACCTGACACTAGGAAATGGTCAATACCGTTTTACTGCACCGGGTCTCTCACTACACCTGACACTAGGAAACGGTCAATACCGTTTTACTGCACCGGGCCTCTCACTACACCTGACACTAGGAAACGGTCAATACCGTTTTACTGCACCGGGTCACTCACTACACCTGACACTAGGAAACGGTCAATACCGTTTTCCTGCACCGGGTCTCTCACTGCACCTGACACCAGGAAACGGTCAATACCGTTTTACTGCACCGGGTATCTCACCACACCTGACACTAGGAAACCGTCAGTACTGTTTTACTGCAGCGGGTCCCTCACTACACCTGACACTAGGAAACGGTCAATACCGTTTTACTGCACCGGGTCTCTCACTACACCTGACACTAGGAAACGGTCAATACCGTTTTCCTGCACCGGGTCTCTCACTGCACCTGACACCAGGAAACGGTCAATATCGTTTTACTGCACCGAGTCTCTCACTACACCTGACACCAGGAAACGGTCAAAACTGTTTTACTGCACCGGGTCACTCACTGCTCCTGACACTAGGAAACGTTCAATACCGTTTTACTGCACCGGGTCACTCACAAACCTGACACTGGGAAACGGTCAATATCGTTTTACTGCACCGGGTCTCTCACTACACCTGTCACTAGGAAACGGGCAATACCGTTTTACTGCACCGTGTCTCTCACTACACCTGACACTAGGAAACGGTCAATACCGTTTTACTGCACCGGGCCTCTGACTACACCTGACACTAGGAAACGGTCAATATCGTTTTACTGCACCGGGTCTCTCACTACACCTGACACTAGGAAACGGTCAAAACCGTTTTACTGCACCGGGTCTCTCACTACACCTGACACGAGGAAACGGTCAATACCGTTTTACTGCACCGGGGTCACTCGCTACACCTGACACTAGGAAACGGTCAATACCGTTTTACTGCACCGGGTCTCTCACTACACCTGACACTAGGAAACGGTCAATACCGTTTTCCTGCACCGGGTCTCTCACTACACCTGACACTAGGAAACGGTCAATAGCGTTTTACTGCACCAGGTCTCTCACTACAGAAGGGTCTGGTTTAGCACAGAGCTAAATAGCTGGCTTTTAAAGCAGACCAAGCAGGCCAAGCAGTGCGGGTTCAATTCCCGTACCAGCCTCCCCGAGCAGGCGCCGAAATATGGCGACTAGGGGCTTTTCACAGTAACCTCATTTGAAGCTTACTTGTGACAAGAAGTGATTTTCATTTCATTTCATTTCACCTGACACAAGGAAATGGTCAATACCGTTTTACTGCACCTGGTCCCTCATTACACCTGACACGGGGAAACGGTCAAAATCGTTTTACTGCACCGGGGTCACTCGCTACACCTGACACTAGGAAATGGTCAATACTGTTTTACTGCACCGGGTCTCTCACTACACCTGACACTGGGAAATGGTCAACACCGTTTTACTGCACCGGGTCTCTCACTACACCTGACACTAGGAAACGGTCAATACCGTTTTACTGCACCGGGTCTCTCACTACACCTGACACTAGGAAACGGTCAATACCGTTTTACTGCACCGGATCTCTCTCTACACCTGTCACTAGGGAACGGTCTATACTGATTTACTGCACCGGGTCTCTCACTACACCTGATACTAGGAAACGGTCAAAACTGTTTTACTGCACTGGGTCTCTCACTACACCTGACACTGGGAAACGGTCAATACCCTTTTACTGCACCGGATCCCTCACTACACCTGACACTAGGAAACGGTCAATACCGTTTTACTGCACCGGGTCTCTCACTACACCTGACACAAGGAAACGGTCAATACTGTTTTACTGCACTGGGTCGCTCACTACACCTGACACTAGGAAACGGTCAATACTATTTTACTGCACCGGGTCTCTCACTACACCTGACACTAGGAAACGGTCAATACCGTTTTACTGCACCGGGTCTCTCACTACACCTGACACTAGGAAACGGTCAATACCATTTTACTGCACCGGGTCACTCACTACACCTGACACAAGGAAATGGTCAATACTATTTTAGTGCACTGGGGCGCTCACTACACCTGACACTGGGAAATGGTCAATACCGTTTTACTGCAACGGGACTCTCACTACACCTGACACTAGGAAACGGTCAATACCGTTTTACTGCAATGGGTCTCTCACTACACCTGACACTAGGAAACGGTCAATACCGTTTTACTGCACCGGGTCTCTCACTACACCTGACACTAGGAAACGGTCAATGGCGTTTTACTGCACCGGGTCTCTCGCTACACCTGACACTAGGAAACGGTCAATACCGTTTTACTGCACCGGGTCTCTCACTACACCTGACACTAGGAAATGGTCAATACTGTTTTACTGCACCGGGTCTGTCACTGCATCTGACACGAGGAAACGGTCAATACCGTTTTACTGCACCGGGTCACTCACTACACCTGACATTAGGAAACGGTCAATACCATTTTACTGCAATGGGTCTCTCACTACACCTTACACTGGGAAACGGTCAATACCGTTTTACTGCACCGGGTCACTCACTACTCCTGACACGAGGAAGCGGTCAATACTGTTTTACTGCACCGGGTCGCTCACTACACCTGACACTAGGAAACGGTCAATACCGTTTTCCTGCACCGGATCTCTCACTACACCTGACACTAGGAAATGGTCAATACCGTTTTACTGCACCGGGTCTCTCACTACACCTGACACTAGGAAACGGTCAATACCGTTTTACTGCACCGGGCCTCTCACTACACCTGACACTAGGAAACGGTCAATACCGTTTTACTGCACCGGGTCACTCACTACACCTGACACTAGGAAACGGTCAATACCGTTTTCCTGCACCGGGTCTCTCACTGCACCTGACACCAGGAAACGGTCAATACCGTTTTACTGCACCGGGTATCTCACCACACCTGACACTAGGAAACCGTCAGTACTGTTTTACTGCAGCGGGTCCCTCACTACACCTGACACTAGGAAACGGTCAATACCGTTTTACTGCACCGGGTCTCTCACTACACCTGACACTAGGAAACGGTCAATACCGTTTTCCTGCACCGGGTCTCTCACTGCACCTGACACCAGGAAACGGTCAATATCGTTTTACTGCACCGAGTCTCTCACTACACCTGACACCAGGAAACGGTCAAAACTGTTTTACTGCACCGGGTCACTCACTGCTCCTGACACTAGGAAACGTTCAATACCGTTTTACTGCACCGGGTCACTCACAAACCTGACACTGGGAAACGGTCAATATCGTTTTACTGCACCGGGTCTCTCACTACACCTGTCACTAGGAAACGGGCAATACCGTTTTACTGCACCGGGCCTCTCACTACACCTGACACTAGGAAACGGTCAATATCGTTTTACTGCACCGGGTCTCTCACTACACCTGACACTAGGAAACGGTCAAAACCGTTTTACTGCACCGGGTCTCTCACTACACCTGACACCAGGAAACGGTCAAAACTGTTTTACTGTACCAGCTATTCTGTCACCTTTCAGTTTAAATCCTTAGGATCGATTACGCACGCTCCTCTCTCTCTCTCTCTCGAATATCTGAACCTGTTTATATCACTTCGCAATCCCTCTGTATCCTCCTGACAGCTTTCGTTCCCCATTTGCTCTGTATTGTCAGTGAATTTGAATATCTTACACTCAGTCTACTCGTCTAAATGATTGATCTGGATTGTAAATATCACAGACAGAAACAGGGGAATACATAATAAGGGTCAAAGAAATGGCTGAGCAATTGAATACATACTTTGGTTCTGTCTTCACAAAAGAGGACACAAATCAGATACCGGAAATGTTGGAGAATGAAAGGTTTAGTGAGAGGGAAGAACCGGGGGAGATCAACATTAGTAGAGAAATGGTGCTGGGAAAACTGATGGGATTGAAGGTGGATAAATCCCCAGGGCCTGAGAATCTGCATCCCAGAGTGCTTAAGGGGGTGGCTCTGGAAATAGTGGATGCATTGGTGGTCATCTTCCGGGTTTCTATAGACTCTGGAACTGTCCCTGCTGATTGGAGGGTAGCTCACGTCACTCCGATATTTAGAAAGGGAGGTAGAGAGAAAGCAGGGAATTATAGACCAGTAATCCTAACATCGGTAGTGGAGAAAATGCTTGAATCCATTATCAAGGACTTTATAGCAGAACATTTAGAAAGCAGTGGCAGGGTCAGCCAGAGTCAGCATGGATTTATGAAGGGAAAACCATGCTTGACAAATCTGTTGGAATTCTTTGAAGATGTAACCAGTCCAGTCGACAAGGGGGAGCCAGTCAATGTGGCATATTTGGACTTTCAAAAGGCGTTTGACAAAGTCCCGCATAAGAGATTATTGTGCAAGATTAAAGCGCATGGAATTGGGGGAAGTGTATTGAGGTGGATAGAAAACTGGTTGGCAGAGAGGAAACAAAGAGTAGGGATTAATGAGTCCTTTTCAAATTGGCAGGCAGTAACTAGTGGGGTGCCACAGGGATCGATGCTGGGACCCCAACTATTCACAATTTACATGAATTATTTGGATGAGGGAACAAAATGTAACATCTCAAAGTTTGCAGATGATACCACGTTAGGAGGGAGAGTGAACTGTGACGAGGATGCAGGGATCCTACAGCAAGATCTAGACAGGTTGGGCGAGTGGGCAAACCAATGGCAGATGCAATACAATTTGGATAAGTGTGAGGTTACTCACTTGAGAAACTAAAAAGGAAGGCAAATTATTATTTGAACGGTTGTAAATTGGGAGAGGGGAGTGTGCAGCGGGACCTGGGTCCCCTTGTGCACCATTCGCTGAAGGTAAGCATGCAGGTGCAGAAGACGGTAAAGATGTTGGCCTTTATTGCGCGAGGTTTCGAGTACAGAAGCAGGGATGTGTTGCTGCAATTGTACAGGGCCTTGGTGAGGCCATACCTAGAATATTGTGTGCAGTTTGGTCTCCTTTTCTGAGGAAACATGTTCTTGCTCTCGAGGGAGTGCAGCGAAGGTATACCAGACTGATTCCAGGGACGGCGGGACTGTCATATGAAGAAAGATTGACTAGGTTGGGATTGTTCTCGCTGGTGTTCAGAAGAATGAGGGGGGATCTCATCGAGACTTATAAAATTCTAACGGGACTAGACAGGGTAGATGCAGGGAAATGTTCCCAATGGTGGGTGTGTCCAGAACCATGGGTCACAAGCTGAGGATTCAGGGTAAACCATTTCGGACAGAAATGAGACATTTCTTCACACACAGAGTGGTGAGCCTGTGGAATTCATTACCACAGGAATCATAGAATTTACAGTGCAGAAGGAGACCATTCGTCCCATTGAGTCTGCACCGGCCCTTGGAAAGAGCACCCCGTTTAAGCCCATACTCCTAACCTATCCCCGTAACCCAGTAACACCACCAAATCTTTTGGATTCTAGGGGCAATTTATCAGAGCCAACCCACCTAACCTGCACGTCTTTGGACTGTGGGAGGAAACCTGAGCACCCGGAGGAAACCCACGCAGACACGGGGAGAATGTGCAGACTCCGCACAGACAATGACCCAGCGGGGAATAGAACCTGGGACCCTGGAGCTGTGAAGCAACTGTGCTAACCACTGTGCTGCCGTGCTGCCGTAGTTGGTGCTAAAACATTGAATATATTCAAGAGGCGGCTAGATATAGCACTTGGGCGAAAGGGGTCAAAGGCTATGGGGAGAAAGCAGGATTAGACTGTTGAGTTGGATGATCAGCCATGATCGTAATAAATGGCGGGATGGCTCAAAGGGCCAAAAGGCCTCCTCCTGCTTCTATGTATCTATGTATCCTGTCCCCCGTGAGTTACAGCTCCCCATCTTGAGAATGATTTGATTATTCCCACTGCCTTCTGTCCATTAGCTTGTCTTGAATCCAAATTAATAAATTTCCCCCAATCCCACAAGCCTTAATCTTGTGTCACAGTCTCTCCTGTGTCACCTGACCAAATGTTTTCTGAAAAAGCCAAATATACTGAATCTATGTTTCCTTCCTATCGACCCTGCCAGTTACACACTGAAAAATCCATCATGGTTTTGTCAAACATGAATTCCCCTTTCATAAATCCATGTTGACTGTGTCTAATCACATTGGGATTTTCCAAGCTTCCTGTTACCACATCCTGAATAATAGATTCCAGCATTTTCCCTGTTCCTGATGTCAGACTAACTGGTCTAGAATTCCCTGTTTTCTCTCTCACTCGTTTCTGGAGCAGAGGGGTTACATTTACTACCTTCCAATTCACAGGGAATGTTCTAGAATCTAGGGAATTCTGGATGATGAAATCCCATGGGTCTGATATCTCCTCACCCACCTCTTTCAAATAACGAGAAATATTTTTGTTCATTTGGTCATGTGATGTGGGCATTGCTGGCTAGACCAGTATTTATTGCCCATCCTTAATTGCCCTTGTGGAGGTGGTGCTGAGCTGCCTTCTGAACCCCTGCACTCCATGTGGTGTAGGTACACCCTCAGTGCTGTCAGGGAGGGTGTTCCAGGAATTTGACCCAGTGATGAGACAGGTAATAGGTTTGGAAGGTGATGTTAAAGGAGGCTTGGTGAGTTGCTGCAGTGACATCGGCTGGAATATCGACAAGAACCTCCATTAAATACTGTAAACTGAATTGTCCATTTGACACGGGTCATAATCATCCCAAAGTTACAAGGCAGGCATCATCCCAAATCCAAAATAGGCAGCGTATGAGAGAGGTTCAAAGTGACATGGCTGTGATCAGCACCCCTCCATCCAATATGGGATTCAGATGTCAAGTTGTTGGGCTGGATTCTTAGACAACCTATAATCAATGACGGAGTGTCTCAGCTATAGGGGTGAACAGGGAAAGGCAGATAACACAAGCACAGGTCAAGGGCATGGCAGTGGTTTTCTGGCTGGGGGTGGAAGGTCAGTCATTGTTGGCTGATATACATTTGTCTCTTGGATCTATCTGTCCACAGGAAGGGGAAGGATTACAGAATGGAGGCTGTGCCCAATGCTGCCTTCTTGGTGTCACTGCTCAGACTGAGGAGGTGAATAAGGGCCCGGTGCCGTCTAGCACAGCTTAGAGAGGAGCCCTGGCCTGAGCTCATGGTCCAGGGGAGTCCCAGGAAGACCCAGCGGCTGAGGAGGTCAGGCCTAATCCATGGAGGTGAATGGCATGACCAAGTCTACAGCAAAGAGGCCTCTCCTATTTGGAAATGTGCGAGAGACACTGATGGACATGTCTAATTTGTCAATTGTTGCGCTGGTCCGTAGCTGCCACATTCTGTGGGAGGATGTGATGGTGCATTTACTAGTAACCATTCTCTGTCAGTGCCCCTGAAGGTCACTGTTGCACTGAGTGTACCTGCCAGAGGCTGGTTCCAGGGATCCACAGGGACCCTATGCAGCATCTCTCGTTCCTCAACATATTAATTCAGGAGGTGACAGATATCCTTTACAGTGAGCCTCATCATTATATAAAGTTCACATTGGATGATAAGAACCAGACTGCGAGATTTTGGGGATTTGCAGCAATCTCCGGCTTTCCCAATGGGCACAGTGCAATCGATTGTCCACATAACACATAACGGGTCACAGGGCACAAGACATCCAATCATCCACTGGTCTTCATTAACAGAAAAGGGTTCCACTCGATCACCATTCAGCTGGTGTGTGATCATCAGAAGCACATCATACACGTTTGTGCCAGGACCCCTGGGAGTTCCCACAACTCCTGACTCAACCCGAGGTCTCACAGATGTTCGAAAGGCCCTGGCACTTCCAGGAATGGTTACTGGGTGACATAAGGTACCCGCTGAAGGGATGGCCCATTATACCTGGTGTCATCCTCAAAGTGCCTCGCAGAAGAGAGACAACACGGTGGTGGTGGTTCCAGGTGGGGGAGATGGGTGCCCTTGGGGCCCTTCGACCAGACTGGCCTCTTGGAATGTGAGGGAACGGAATGGGCCGATCAAGAGGTCCCGGGTTTTCACCCATTTAAAGAGTCTGAAGTCAGATGTGGTGTTTATGCAAGGGACTCATCTGAGGGATCTGCGGATCAGACGATATTGAGGAAAGGTTGGGTGGTGCAGGTGTTTTATTCTGGGTTAGATATGAAGGTAAGGGGGCTTGCGACACTGATTAGTAAAAGGGTGTCTTTTTTAGCTTGTAGCATAGTGAGTGATCCAGGCGTTGATATGTGCTGGTGAGTGGGAGGCTGGAGGGTGCGCCGTGGTGTTGGTGAACATTTGTGCCCACAACTGGGGTGATGTAGATTTTATGAAGAGGGTGCTAGCGAAGGTTCCAGATTAGTGTTAATGAGGTCAGTCCATAAGAGGGTCGTTTAGGAATCTGGTAACAGGCTGTGATGCAGAGAGATAGGATGCTTTTTATGGTGCATCTGTAAAAGTTGGTAAGGGTTAATGTGGACATGCCGAATTTCCTTAGTTTCCTGAGGAAGTATAGGCGCAGTTGTGCTTTCTTGGTGGTAGTGTCGACGTGGGTGGACCAGGATAGATTTTTGGAGATGTGTACCCCTAGGAATTTGAAACTGCTAACCATCTCCACCTCGGCCCCGTTGATGCTGACAGGGGTGTGTACAGTACTTTGCTTCCTGAAGACAATGACCAGCTCTTTAGTTTTGCTGGCATTGAGGGATAGATTGTTGTCACTGCACCACTCCACTAGGTTCTCTATCTCTATATTTTATTTCTAGATATTTCTAGAATGGCAATAATCGTATTTTTTGCTGAAAAACATAATTTGTTTGAATTGAGCACATGTGCAGCAGATGTTTATATCTTACAGGGTGCAAAGGAGCTGGACACAGTGATTGTATAATGTGACAATCAGTCCCATTGCATTGATTGATGTCAACCAACACAATCATCAATCATTTACTCATAAATGTTTCCCCCATTTTGTGAATGTACAATGTTCGCAATTTTGTGCCAAAAGAGCTTGGACCTCTTTGTGTCTTTTGGACAGGGAAAGAAAGGGGAGTTTTCTTTTTTGTAATTACATCCAATTGGCTATATTTTCTGTGGTTAAGATTTCCGGGTGGCACGGTAGCACAGTGGTTAGCACTGCTGCCTCACAGTACCAGGGACCCGGGTTCAATTCCAACCTTGGGTGCCTGTCTGTGTGAAGTTTGCACTTTCTCCTCGTGTCGCCATGGGTTTCCTCCGGGTACTCCGGCTTCCTTCCAAACGTGCAGTTTAGGTGCATGGGAGTGGGTTTCAGTACGGTGCTCTTCCATAGGGTCGGTGCAGACCCAATGGGTCGAATGGCTTCGTTCTGCAATGTTGTGATTCTATGGATTGTAAGATGTTGCTAAGTTTCCATGGTATCCATTTTCTGTTCTATTCTATGTGTTTGATGCAGTCTGAGAAGGCCCGGGGTTCAGACACATTCCCAGTGAAACTCTATAAAAGATTTGTTCCAGATTTGGGGCCCCTTTTAGTGGAGATGTTTAACGAGTTTGTTGGCAATGTGGAGCTTCTGCCCACATTGACACAGGCATCAATTTCACTAAATTTGGAGAAGGATAAGGACGCAGAGGAGTTTGGATCATATCATCCGATATCATTGCTGAATGTGGATGCAAAGCTGTTAGAACATAGAACATAGAATCCCTTCAGGGCAGAAGGAGACCATTCAGCCCATCGAGTCTGCACCGACCCTGTGAAAGAGCACATTACCCAGGCCCACTCTCCTGTCCTATCCCCATAACCCCACCTAACCTGGACATCTTTGGTCACTAAGGGAAAATTTTAGCAAGGCCAATCCACCTAACCTGCACATGTGTTGGACGTTTGGTTAAGTTGCTGGTGACGTGCAAGGTGGAGTGTACGGGGGGTGATAGATGAGGACCAAACGGGATTTGTGAAGGGACGGCAGTTGTCGGCTAGCATTAGGAGGGTGTTAAATGCGATTATGATGCCCCGAGAGGTCAGGAAACGGAGGTGATAGTATCGAGAGACACGGGGTGGAGGGGTATTGAGGGGGGGGGGGGGGGTGGAGCACCGGCTCTCCCTGTATGTGGACGACCTGTTGTTGTATGTCACGGAAAAGTCACAAGGACTTTAAACTAGCAAGTTGGGGGGAAGGGAAGCGTAAAGCTATGGACAGTATAATGGTTAATGGAGATCAAGGCAGCAGGTTACGTGACAGGCTATTATGTAGAGATATGGGTTCAAAGACAAGGAAAATTAGGAGAAAGGGTAAGAGGAAAAATAAATTGCGAAAAGTTACTGATCAAGGTGTTAGGATTCATAACAAAGACATAAAAAACAGCATAAGTGTACTTTACCTGAATGCTTGTAGTATATGAAATAAGGTAAATGGTTTCTTGGCGCAAATCATCGTGAATGACTATGATTTAGTGGCCATTACTGAAACATGGTTAAAAGATGGTCACGACTGGGAGTTAAATATCCAAGGGTATCAGACTATACGAAAGGATAGAATGGATGTTAAGGGTGGTGGTGTAGCTTTGTTGTTTAAGGATGGCATCCGGGCAATAGTAAGGGATGATATTGGTGCTATGGAGGACAAGGTTGAATCAATTTGGGTGGAAATCAGGAATAGTAAGGCGAAAAGGTCACTGATAGGAGTAGTCTATAGGCCACCAAATAGTAACAGGATGGTAGGGCAGGCAATAAGCAAAGAAATAACGGATGCATGTAGAAATGGTACAGCGGTTATCATGGGAGATTTTAATCTGCATATCGATTGGTTTAACCAGGTTGGCAAAGGCAGCCTTGAGGAGGGGTTTATAGAATGTGCCCGGGATAATTTCCTGGAACAGTATGTAATGGAACCTACAAGGGAACAAGCGGTCCTAGATCTGGTCCTGTGTAATGAGGCAGGATTGATTAATGATCTCATAGTTCGGGATCCTCTTGGAAGGAGTGACCACAATATGGTGGAATTTAAAATACAGTTGAAGGATGAAAAGGTAAAATCAAACACTAGTGTTTTGTGCTTAAACAAAGGCGATTACAATGGGATGAGAGAAGAACTAGCTAAGGTAGACTGGGAGCAAAGACTTCATGGTGAAGCAGTTGAGGAACAGTGGAGAACCTTCCAAGCGATCTTTCACAGTGTTCAGAAAAGGTTCATACCGACAAAAAAGAAAGGGGAAAAATCGACCGTGGATATCTAAGGAGGTGAGGGAGAGTATCAAATTGAAGGAAAAAACATACAAAGTGGCAAAAATTAGTGGGAGGCTAGAGGACTGGGACGTCTTTAGGGGACAACAGAAAGCTACTAAAAAAGCCATAAAGAAGAGTAAGGTAGACTATGAAAGTAAACTGGCTCAGAACAGAAAAGCAGATAGTAAAAGCTTCTACAAATATATAAGACACAAAAGAGTGGCTAAGGTAAATATTGGTCCTTTGGAAGATGAGAAGGGAGATTTAATAATAGGAGACGGGGAAATGGCTGAGGAGCTGAACAGGTTTTTTGGGTCAGTCTTCACAGTGGAGGACACAAATAACATGCCAGTGACTGATGGAAATAAGGATATGGCAGGTGAGGACCGTGAGATGATTGTAATCACTAAGGAGGCAGTATTGGGCAAGCTAATGGGGCTAAAGGTAGACAAGTCGCCTGGCCCTGATGGGATGCACCCCAGAATGTTAAAAGAGATGGCTAGGGAAATTGTAAACGCACTAGTGATAATTTATCAAAATTCACTAGATTCTTTGGTGGTCCCAGAGGATTGGAAAGTAGCAAACGTGACACCACTGTTTAAAAAAGGAGGTCGGCAGAAAGCGGGTAATTATAGGCCGGTAAGCTTAACTTCGGTTGTAGGGAAAATGCTGGAATCTATCATTAAGGAGGAAATAGCGGGGCACCTGGAGGGAAATTGTCCCATTGGGCAGACGCAGCATGGGTTCACAAAGGGTAGGTCGTGTTTGACTAATTTGGTAGAATTTTTTGAGGACGTTACCAGTGCAGTAGATTATCATAGATATCATAGAATTTACAGTGCCGAAGGAGGCCATTCGGCCCATCGAGTCTGCACCGGCTCTTGGAAAGAGCACCCTACCCAAGTTCAGCACCTCCACCCTATTCCCATAACCCAGTAACCCCACCCAACACTAAGGGCAATTTTGGACACTAAGGGCAATTTATCATGACCAATCCACCTAACCCGCACATCTTTGGACTGTGGGAGGAAACCGGAGCACCCGGAGGAAACCCACGCACACATGGGGAGGATGTGCAGACTCCGCACAGACAGTGACCCAAGCCGGAATCGAACCTGGGACCCTGGAGCTGTGAAGCAATTGTGCTATCTACAATGCTACCGTGCTGCCCTTTAATAATGGGGAGCCAATGGATGTGGTATATCTGGATTTCCAGAAAGCTTTTGACAAGGTACCACACAAAAGGTTGCTGCATAAACTAAAGATGCATGGCATTGAGGGTAAAGTGGTAGCATGGGTAGAGGATTGGTTAACTAACAGAAAGCAGAGAGTGGGGATAAATGCGTGTTTCTCTGGTTGGCAACCTGTAACTAGTGGGGTCCCTCAAGGATCAGTGTTGGGCCCGCAGTTGTTCACAATTTACATAGACGATTTGGAGTTGGGGACCAAGTGCAATGTGTCAAATTTTGCAGACGACACTAAGATGAGTGGTAAAGCAAAAAGGGCAGAGGATACCGGAAGTCTGCAGAAGGATTTGGATAGGTTAGGTGAATGGGCTAGGATCTGGCAGATGGAATTCAATGTTGCCAAGTGTGAGGCTATCCATTTTGGGAGGAATAACAGCAGAATGGATTATTATTTAAACGGTAAGATGTTAAAACATGCTGCTGTCCGGAGGGACCTGGGTGTGCTGGTGCACGAGTCACAAAAAGTTGGTGCGCAGGTGCAACAGGTGATTAAGAATCTAATCGAGTTTTGTCTTTCATTGCGAGAGGGATGGAGTTCAAGTCTAGTGAGGTTATGCTGCAATTGTATAAGGTGTTGGTGAGGCCGCATCTGGAGTATTGTGTTCAGTTTTGGTCTCCTTACCTGAGAAAGGACATATTGGCACTGGAGGGGGTGCAGAGGAGATTCACTAGGTTGATCCCAGAGTTGAGGGGGTTAGATTATGACAAGAGGTTGAGTAGACTGGGACTGTACTCATTGGAGTTTAGAAGGATGCGGGGGGATCTTATTGAGACATATAAAATTATGAAGGGAATAGATAGGATAGATGCAGGCAGGTTGTTTCCACTGGTCGGGGAAAGCAGAACTAGGGGGCATTGCCTCAAAATAAGGGGAGGTAGATTTAGGACGGAGTGTAGGAGGAACTTCTTCACCCAAAGGGTTGTGAATCTCTGGAATTCCTTGCCCAGTGAAGCAGTTGAGGCTCCTTCTTTAAACGTTTTTAAGAAAAAGATAGATACCTTTCTAAAGAATAAAGGGATTCGGGGATATGGTGTACGGGCCGGAGAGTGGAGCTGAGTCCACAAAGATCAGCCAGGATCTCATTAAATGGCGGAGCAGGCTCGAGGGGCCAGATGGCCTACTCCTGTTCCTAGTTCTTATGTTCTTATGTTCTTATTGATAAGATTATGGCGATGCTGGCGGAGTTTGGGTCATATTCAGGGTACAAGCTCAATTTCGGAAAGAGCGAGGTGTTCCCGGTCAATGCTCGGATGCAGGGGAGGGGCCTGGAGAAGTTGACGTTTCGGCGGGTCACGTCGACATTTCGATATTTGGGTGTATGAGTTGGGCATAGTTGGGCGCAATTGCATAAATTGAATTTGGCGAACTTGGTGGAGGGGGTGAAGGAGGTTTTTAAGAGGTGGGATGTTCTTACGCTGGCTGGGAGGGAGGGCCCAGACAGCAAAGATGACGATTTTGCCAAACCTTTTGTTTATTTTCCAGAATTCCCGATTTTGTGTAAATGCCTTTCTTTGGAATAATGAATAGGATGATTCAGGAGTTTATTTGGTCGGGTAAGGTACCCTGGATTAGGAGGGTGTTTTTGGCGAGGTGCAGGCAGAGAGGGAGGTTGGCACTGCCGAGCTTGCTGAATTATTACTGGGTGGCAATTGTTGAAAAGGTCAGGAAGTGGGCTGTGGGGGAGTGGTCGGTGTGGGGGCAGGTAGAGGAGGCCACGTGAGCTTGAGTGCACTGTTACCGGCACCTCTTCCGTTCTTGCCGGTGAGGTACACCACGAGCCCGGTGGTGGTTTCATCGCCCAGAGTGTGGAATCAGTGCCGGCAACATTTTAAGATGGAGGGTGTGTCATTGTAGGCGCCGATCTGTGGCAATCATAGATTGAAACGGGCAGGGTTAGATTCTATATTCAGTGTGTGGGAGCCGGTGGGGTTAGAATGATTTTGGGACCTTTTCTCGGGGTGGGGGGGGAGGGGGGGGGGGGTGAGGTGGGGGGTTGCGGAGTTGGGGGAGTTGGAGGAGGAGTTACAGTTGCTGAGAGGTAATGGGGTTCGGTACCTGCAAGCCAGGGATTTTGTGAGGAAGGAGTTGGCCACGTTTCCGAGGTTGCCAACTCTGTCGCAGCATGAAAACATTCTGTCTGAGGACCAGATAGGGGAGGGTAGGATCTCGGACATATACGTGGAATTGAGAGGAATGGAGAGGTCCTCGGAGGAGGATGTAAAGCGAAGTGGGAGGAGGAGCTGGGGGGCGGTATTTGAGGTGGGATTATTGAGTGAGGCCCTGTGAAGGGTAAATTCGACCTCCCCGTTTGAGAGACTGTGTCCCATTCAGTCTAAAGTGGTGCACAGAGAACACATGACAGTGTCGCGAATGAGTCGGTTTTCCCAAGAGGGCAGGCGGTGCTCAAGGGGACCGGCTAATCAGACTCATATGTTCTGGGCCTGCCCGGAGTTGGAGGAGCTCTGGGAGTCCTTTGCAGGGACTATGCCGAGGATTCTGGGGGTGAGGGTGGCTCTGAGCCGGTGGTGGTGATATTTGGGGTGCCGGAGGATCTGGGAGTGCAGGTGGAGGACAGAGGCTGACGTGTTGACCTTTGCCTCCCTGATAACCCGGAGGTGGATCTTGTTAGGGTGGTGGGATCTGAAGCTGACTGAGGTGGAGAATTGGCTGAGTGACTTGGTGGAATTCCTACATCCGGAAAAGATAGAATTTGCCATTAGGGGGTCAGAGGAGGGATTCATTTCGAGGTGGAGGTGGTTCATCAGCTTCTTTAAGGAGTGGGAAATGTCAGCGGGGTGGGGGGGTGGGGTTTTACTGTCTTGTGTGTTACTTTGGGATTTTCTTTGCGATGATTATAATTGGAAAGTGGATTGGGTTGGGACTTGGAGGGATTTTGTATTAGGACCACGGTTTGTGGAGGATGGTTATTTGTATTCTGTGTTCTGTAAATCATTTGAATATGTCTTGAAGAAAAATATTTTAAAAAGGACTGTAACAGATGCACCAGTTGCTGCCACGCTCCCTCCTTCCCACCATTTATATGGCATTCTCCCGATCCTGACTCCATTTCCAGCTGAATCCTCCCGTTCCCCAGCCTTCCCTGTGGTGAGGGTCACCTGAACCCTTCCCCTTTGGAATATTCCACAGCTTTGTTCCATAAACCTCCTGGTTGTGGTCAGGCTCCTCTCCACCGCTACCCAAACCATTCGGCCTGGGGTGTCGTCGATGTTTAACACACCTGCATGGACTGAATACAGAACCAGTGAGAGCCCACCCCACACGATGAAAGTTCTCCATCGTAAAAGAGACAGTGATCTGTAAGCAGAAAGTGTGGTCATTCTCACTCTCGAATCCTCCGTATCGGAATCTCATCCTGTCCATGGATGCCTTTCACTGAAGGGTTAACGTTCTGTTAACTGATACTTGTACTGGATAAACTGTCAATCCTCTTACACTGTTCATTTGTATTCGATTGTTTTTCCTGTTTCAATGAATTGTATTTTGTAATTTCTGTTGCTGTGACAATAGCCTCTTGTCCTGATTGTTGTTGTAAATGCGAATTGGTTCACAATTGACCCACCTGACGAAATAAAGGTCAATAAAATCAGTGAATAAGTCCATCAGAAAGCTGCCCTGTGTAGGGCAGGTTTGGACTGTCTTGTAAGCCCCTTCAAGAGGTTTAACTGACAGCACAGTGGCAGAATCAGTACTGATGTGTTCAGGGTATTACAGGGGCAGATGATGTGATGCTGAGATTCATCACAACATACATAATATAATATTTATTATTGTCACAAGTAGGCTTACATTAACACCGCAATGAAGTTACTGTGAAAATCTCTGAGCCACCACACTCCGGCACCTGTTCGAGTCACAGGGAGAATTCAGAAAGTCCAATTCACCTAACAGCATGTCTTTCAGAACTTGTGGGAGGAAACCAGAGCACCTGGAGGAAACCCACGCAGTCACAGGGAGAACGTGCAGACTCCACACAGACAGTGACACAAGCCATGAATCGAACCCAGGTCCCTGGCACTGTGAAGCAACAGTACTAACCACTGTGCTACCATGCCGCCCTTAACATTCTCATGTTGTCATTAGAAGGGGACTATTCGAGCTCAGAACCAGATATCTCCGGGGTCCGACCTGGTCCACCCACCCACTCAATCCCACTCCCAGGAATTTAAATTTATATCCCCGCCTCCCCATCCCGACATGTTCCGTTATGATCTTCCTGTGGTAAACTCATCAGAAATGTTATTGTGTCTCCCGTGCCTCCTGCCAGGGGCTGTGTAAGTACTAATTCCTGTCAGTTTTCCTGTACATTGATAATGTTTAATTTCTCCACAGTCTGATAAGTGTGTTGAAACACTGCGCCAAATCTTAAATCTTCAATATCTGACTGAACTTTCTCTATCAGCTCCAGATCCAACATGTGCCATGCCCTCCCCTTCGACTGTGGGTTAGTCATATTAATGAGTTTTAACCCCTCTGGTATACTTTCCCCCTGGAGTTGTATCGCTGTAATTTCCTGCGCTGTGAATCACAATCCTCCTGCCGTCACTTTTGTTACCCAGGAGACACAGCTGTTGTAGCCTTTCTATTGGCCAAACAGCCAATAAGAGCAGGATGAGGTTGGTCAAATAGTCGGTCACCTCCAGGTGTAACATCCCATAATGTCACTTTGGCTTTCTCCACTTCTAATTATCCCATCCTGGGGCAGTGACATGGAGGCTGGGCACTTAGTGTATTTCTGATAGCCACAGGTTGACAAATTAAAACCTCTCGAATGTCTACAGCCAAGCCGATTAACAACATTTGTACATTGCTTTGGCAATACTGTCCCTCAAATCCTGCCACCCAAAGAAGGGGGGCACATTAGTCCATCCCACCATAATGTCCATTCCTGTGTTGGACACAGATAACAGAATTGTCCCCACACCTGAGCTGGTGTTGGGCAATCCCTTTACGTCCACATTTCCAGCTGGGTCATTAGTGTAAAGGTTGGGACAATGTTACCTGAGTCACATTGTTCCCTTTTGATAATTTAACCTGAATGACAGTTTCCCTATTACCTCGATCATTTAAAAAAATGTTTTCTTACTCTGGCGACCACATTAACCATTTCATGTCTAAGGGGGAGGGGTATCTATCTCCGGATCTTTGCTTTATCTCCCCCTGTTCAGTTCCAATGTTACAGCTGAGGGTCAGATTATCAAATTCAGTTTTCTTTAAAAAGTTTGTACTTTGTGTCCTTTTTCCCAAACTCCACCTGTGATCCTTAATCAATCAGAGGAGCACAGTCCTTAGCAATGCTGCTTCACAGCACCAGAAACCCTGGCTCGAGTTGGGCCATGGGTGTCTGTGTGGAGTTTGCCCATTCTCCCACTGTCACCGTGGGTTTCGTCGAGTTCCTTTGGTTTCCACCCACAATCCAAAGATGTTCAGGTTAGGTAGATTGGCCATGCTAAATTGTCCCTTAGTGTCCAAAGATGTGCAGCTGAGGTGGATTGGCCATGCTAAATTATTCTTTTGTGTCCAGCGATGTGCAGGTTAAGTGGATTGGCCATGCTAAATTGTCCCTTAGTGTCCAAAGATGTGCAGGTGAGGTGGATTGGCCATGCTAAATTGTCCCTTTGTGTCCAAAGATGTGCAGGTTAGGTAGATTGGCCATGCTAAATTGTCCCTTAGTGTCCAAAGATGTGCTGGTTAGGTGGATTGGCCAATGCTAAATTGTCCCTTTGTGTCCAAAAGTGCGCAGGTTAGGTAGATTGGTCATGCTAAATTGCCCCTTTGTGTCCAAAGATGTGCAGGTTAGGTGGATTGGCTATGCTAAATTGTCCCTTTGTGTCCAAAGATGTGCAGGTTAGGTGGATTGGCCATGCTAAATTGTCCCTTTGTGTCCAAAGATGTGCAGGTTAGGTGGATTGGCCATGCTAAATTGCCCCTTCGTGTCCAAAGATGTGCAGGTTAGGTAGATTAGCCATGCTAAATTATTCTTTTGTGTTCAGGAATGTGCAGGTTACGTGGGTTGGCTCTGCTAAATTATTATTTTGTGTACTGGGATGTGCAGGTGAGGTGGATTGGCTATTCTAAATAATTCTTTTGTGTCCAGGGATTTGCAGGTTAGGTGGATTGGCCATGCTAAATTGTCCCTTAGTGTCCAAAGATGTGCAGGTTAGGTAGATTAGCCATGCTAAATTATTCTTTTGTGTCCAGGAATGTGCAGGTTAGGTGGGTTTAGCTGTGCTAAATTATTCTTTTGTGTCCAGGGATGTGCAGGTTAGGTGGATTGGCCATGCTAAATTGTCATTTTGTGTCCAGGGAAATGCAGGTTAGGTGGATTGGCCATGCTAAATTGCCCCCTCATGTCCAAAGATGTTCAGGTTAGGTGGATTGGCCATGCTAAATTTTCCCTTTGTGTCCAAAGATGTGCAGGTTAGGTAGATTGGCCATGCTAAATTGTCCCTTAGTGTCCAAAGATGTGCTGGTTAGGTGGATTGGCCAATGCTAAATTGTCCCTTTGTGTCCAAAGATGTGCAGGTTAGGTAGATTGGTCATGCTAAATTGCCCCTTAGTTTCCAAAGATGTGCAGGTTAGATGGATTGGCCATGCTAACTTGCCCCTTAGTGTCCAAAGATGTGCAGGTTCCGTGGATTGGCCATGCTAAATTATTCTTTTGTGTCCAGGGATGTGCAGGTGAGGTGGATTGGCTATGCTAAATTATTCTTTTGAGTCCAGGGATTTGCAGGTTAGGTGGGTTGGCTATGCTAAATTATTCTATAGTGTCCAGGGATGTGCAGGTTAGGTGGATTGGCCATGCTAAATTATTATTTTGTGTCCAGGGATGTGCAGGTTGGATGGGTTGGCTATGCTAAATTATTCTTTAGTGTCCAGGGATGTGCAGGTTAGGTGGATTGGCCATGCTAAATTGCCCCTTCGTGTCCAAAGATGTACAGGTTTGGTGGGTTGGCAATGCTAAATTGCCCCTTTGTGTCCAAAGATGTACAGGTTAGGTGGATTCTCTAGGCTGAATTATTCTTTTGTGTCCATGGATATGCAGGTGAGGTGAATTGGCCATGCTAAATTGTCCCTTAATGTGCATAGATGTGCAGGTTAGGTGGATTGGCCATGCTAAATTATTCTTTTGTGTCCAGCGATGTGCAGGTTAAGTGGATTGGCCATGCTAAATTGTCCTTTAGTGTCTAAAGATGCGCAGGTGAGGTGGATTGGCCATGCTAAATTGTCCCTTTGTGTCCAAAGATGAGCAGGTTAGGTGGTTTGGCCATGCACAATTGTCCCTTTGTGTCCAAAGATGTGCAGGATAGGTAGATTGGCCATGCTAAATTGTCTCTTAGTGTCCAAAGATGTGCAGGTTAGGTCGATTGGCCATGCTAATTGTCCCTTTGTGTCCAAAGATGTGCAGGTTAGGTAGATTGGCTATGCTAAATTGCCCCTTAGTGTCCAAAGAGGTGCAGGTTAAGTGGATTGGCCATGCTAAATTGCCCCTTAGTGTCCAAAGATGTGCAGCTTAGGTGGATTAGCCATGCTAAATTGTCATTTTGTGTCCAGGGATATGGAGGTTAGGTGGATTGGCTTGGCTAAATTATTCTTTTGTGTCCAGGGATGTGCAGGTGAGGTGGATTGGCCATGCTAAATTGCCCCTTAGTGTCCAAAGATGTGCAGGTTAGGTGGATAGGCCATGCTAATTTGTCATTTTGTGTCCAGGGATATGCAGGTTAGGTGGATTGGCCATGCTAGATTATTCTTATTATGTCCAGGGATGTGCAGGTTAGGTGGGTTGGCTATGCTAAATTAATCTTTTGTGTCCAGGGATGTGCAGGTGAGGTGGATTGGCCATGCTAAATTGTCCCTTAATGTCCATAGATGTGCAGGTTAGGTAGATTGGCTATGCTAAATTATTCTTTTGTGTCCAGGGATGTGCATGTTAGGTGGAATGGCCATGCTAAATTATTCTTTTGTGTCCGGGGATGTGCATGTTAGGTGGATTTGCCATGCGAAATTGTCCGTTAGTGTCCAAACATGTGCAGGTTAGGTGGATTGGCCATGCTAAATTTCCCCTTCGTGTCCAAAGATGTGCAGGTTAGGTGGATTGGCCGTGCTAAAGTGTCCCTTAATGTCCAAAGATGTGCAGGTTAAGTGGATTGGCTCTGCTAAATTATTCTTTTGTGTCCAGGGATGTGCATGTTAGGTGGATTGGCTATGCTAAATTGTCATTTTGTGTTCAGGGAAATGCAGGTGAGGTGGATTGGCAATGCTAAATTGTCCGTTAGTGTCCATAGATGTGCAGATTAGGTGGATTGGTCATGCTAAATTGCCCCTTCGTGTCCAAGGATGTGCAGGTTAGGTGGATTGTCTATGCTAAATTATTCTTTTGTGTCCGGGGATGTGCATGTTAGGTGGATTTGCCATGCGAAATTGTCCGTTAGTGTCCAACCATGTGCAGGTTAGGTGGATTGGCAATGCTAAATTTCCCCTTTGTGTCCAAAGATGTGCAGGTTAGGTGGATTGGCTATGCTAAATTGTCCCTTTGTGTCCAAAGATGTGCAGGTTAGGTGGATTGGTCATGCTAAATTGCCCCTTTGTGACAAAGATGTGCAGGTTAGGTGGATTGGCCAATGCTAAATTGTCCCTTTGTGTCCAAAGGTGCGCAGGTTAGGTAGATTGGTCATGCTAAATTGCCCCTTAGTGTCCAAAGATGTGCAGGTTAGATGGATTGGCCATGCTAACCTGCCACTTAGTGTCCAAAGATGTGCAGGTTCTGTGGATTGGCCATGCTAAATTATTATTTTGTGTACTGGGATGTGCAGGTTAAGTGGATTGGCTATGCTAAATTATTCTTTTGCGTCCAGGGATGTGCAGGTTAGGTGGATTGGCCATGCTAAATTGTCCCTTAGTGTCCAAAGATGTGCAGGTTAGGTAGATTAGCCATGCTAAATTATTCTTTTGTGTTCAGGAATGTGCAGGTTACGTGGGTTGGCTCTGCTAAATTATTCTTTTGTGTCCAGGGATGTGCAGGTGAGGTGGATTGGCTATTCTAAATAATTCTTTTGTGTCCAGGGATGTGCAGGTTAGGTGGATTGGCCATGCTAAATTGTCCCTTAGTGTCCAAAGATGTTCAGGTTAGGTAGATTAGCCATGCTAAATTATTCTTTTGTGTCCAGGAAGTGCAGGTTAGGTGGGTTTAGCTGTGCTAAATTATTCTTTTGTGTCCAGGGATGTGCAGGTTAGGTGGATTGGCCATGCTAAATTGCCCCCTCATGTCCAAAGATGTTCAGGTTAGGTGGATTGGCCATGCTAAATTGTCCCTTAGTGTCCAAAGATGTGCAGGTGAGGTGGATTGGCAATGCTAAATTGCCCCCTCATGTCCAAAGATGTTCAGGTTAGGTGGATTGGACATGCTAAATTATTCTTTTGTGTCCAGCGATGTGCAGGTTAAGTGAAAAATGAAATGAAATGAAAATCGCTTATTGTCACAAGTAAAGCCCCCAGTCGCCACATTCCGGCGCCTGTTTGGGGACGCTGGTACGGGAAGTGGATTGATCATGCTAAATTGGACCTTAGTGTCCAAAGATGTGCAGGTGAGGTGGATTGGCCAGGCTCAATTATTCTTTTGTGTCCAGGGATGTGCAGGTGAGGTGGATTGGCCAGACTAAATTATTATTTTGTGTCCAGGGAAATGCAGGTTAGGTGGATTGGCCATGCTAAATTGCCCCTCATGTCCAAAGATGTGCATGTTAGGTAGATTGGCCATGCTAAATTATTCTTTTGTGTCCAGCGATGTGCAGGTTAGGTAGATTGGCCATGCTAAATTGTCCCTTAGTGTCCAAAGATGTGCTGGTTAGGTGGATTGGCCAATGCTAAATTGTCCCTTTGTGTTCAAAGATGTGCAGGTTAGGTGGATTGGCCATGCTAAATTGTCCCTTTGTGTCCAAAGATGTGCAGGTTAGGTGGATTGGCCAATGCCTAATTGTCCCTTTGTGTTCAAAGATGTGCAGGTTAGGTGGATTGGTAATACTAAATTGCCCCTTCGTGTCCAAAGATGTGCAGGTTAGGTGGATTGGTCATGCTAAATTATTCGTTTGTGTCGAGGGATATGCAGGTTAGGTGGATTTGCCATGCTAAATTGTCCCTTAATGTCCAAAGATGTGCAGGTTAGGTAGATTGTCTATGCTATTCTTTTGTGTCCAGGGATGTGCATGTTAGGTGGATTGGTCAAGCTAAATTATTCTTTTGTGTCCGGGGGTGTGCATGTTAGGTGGATTTGCCATGCTAAATTGTCCGTTAGTGTCCAAAGATGTGCAGATTAGGTGGATTGGCAATGCTAAATTGCCCCTTCGTGTCCAAAGATGTGCAGGTTACTTGGTTTGGCTATGCTAAATTGTGCCTTTGTGTCCAAACATGTGCAGGTTAGGCGGATTGGCCATGCTAAATTTCCCCTTCCGGCCCAAAGATATGCAGGTTAGGTGGATTGGCTATGCTAAATTGCCCCTTTGTGTCCAAAGATGTGCAGGTTAGGTGGATTCTCTAGGCTGAATTATTCTTTTGTGTCCATGGATATGCAGGTGAGGTGAATTGGCCATGCTAAATTGTCCCTTAATGTCCAAAGATGTGCAGGTTAGGTGGATTGGCCATGCTAAATTATTCTTTTGTGTCCAGCGATGTGCAGGTTAAGTGGATTGGCCATGCTAAATTGTCCTTTCGTGTCTAAAGATGCGCAGGTGAGGTGGATTGGCCATGCTAAATTGTCCCTTTGTGTCCAAAGATGAGCAGGTTAGGTGGATTGGCCATGCACAATTGTCCCTTTGTGTCCAAAGATGTGCAGGATAGGTAGATTGGCCATGCTCAATTGTCTCTTAGTGTCCAAAGATGTGCAGGTTAGGTCGATTGACCATGCTAAATTGTCCCTTTGTGTCTAAAGATGTGCAGGTTAGGTAGATTGGCTATGCTAAATTGCCCCTTAGTGTCCAAAGAGGTGCAGGTTAAGTGGATTGGCCATGCTAAATTTCCCCTTAGTGTCCAAAGATGTGCAGCTTAGGTGGATTAGCCATGCTAAATTGTCATTTTGTGTCCAGGGATATGGAGGTTAGTTGGATTGGCTTGGCTAAATTATTCTTTTGTGTCCAGGGATGTGCAGGTGAGGTGGATTGGCCATGCTAAATTGTCCTTTAGTGTCTAAAGATGCGCAGGTGAGGTGGATTGGCCATGCTAAATTGTCCCTTTGTGTCCAAAGATGAGCAGGTTAGGTGGATTGGCCATGCACAATTGTCCCTTTGTGTCCAAAGATGTGCAGGATAGGTAGATTGGCCATGCTCAATTGTCTCTTAGTGTCCAAAGATGTGCAGGTTAGGTCGATTGACCATGCTAAATTGTCCCTTTGTGTCCAAAGAGGTGCAGGTTAAGTGGATTGGCCATGCTAAATTTCCCCTTAGTGTCCAAAGATGTGCAGCTTAGGTGGATTAGCCATGCTAAATTGTCATTTTGTGTCCAGGGATATGGAGGTTAGTTGGATTGGCTTGGCTAAATTATTCTTTTGTGTCCAGGGATGTGCAGGTGAGGTGGATTGGCCATGCTAAATTGCCCCTTAGTGTCCAAAGATGTGCAGGTTAGGTGGATAGGCCATGCTAATTTGTCATTTTGTGTCCAGGGATATGCAGGTTAGGTGGATTGGCCATGCTAAATTATTCTTATTGTGTCCAGGGATGTGCAGGTTAGGTGGGTTGGCTATGCTAAATTAATCTTTTGTGTTCAGGGATGTGCAGGTGAGGAGGATTGGCCATGCTAAATTGTCCCTTAATGTCCATAGATGTGCAGGTTAGGTAGATTGGCTATGCTAAATTATTCTTTTGTGTCCAGGGATGTGCATGTTAGGTGGAATGGCCATGCTAAATTATACTTTTGTGTCCGGGGATGTGCATGTTAGGTGGATTTGCCATGCGAAATTGTCCGTTAGTGTCCAAACATGTGCAGGTTAGGTGGATTGGCCGTGCTAAAGTGTCCCTTAATGTCCAAAGATGTGCAGGTTAAGTGGATTGGCTCTGCTAAATTATTCTTTTGTGTCCAGGGATGTACATATTAGGTGGATTGGCTATGCTAAATTGTCATTTTGTGTTCAGGGAAATGCAGGTGAGGTGGATTGGCAATGCTAAATTGTCCGTTAGTTTCCATAGATGTGCAGATTAGGTGGATTGGTCATGCTAAATTGCCCCTTCGTGTCCCAGGATGTGCAGGTTAGGTGGATTGTCTATGCTAAATTATTCTTTTGTGTCCAGGGATGTGCATGTTAGGTGGATTGGCCATGCTAAATTATTCTTTTGTGTCCGGGGATGTGCATGTTATGCGCATTTGCCATGCTAAATTGTCCGTTAGTGTCCAAAGATGTGCACATTAGGTGGATTGGCCATGCTAAATTGTCCCTTCGTGTCCAAAGATGTGCAGATTAGGTGGATTGGTAATACTAAATTGCCCCTTCGTGTCCAAAGATGTGCAGGTCTGGTAGATTGGCTATGCTAAATTGACAGTTTGTGTCCAAAGATGTGCAGATTAGGTGGATTGGTCATGCTAAATTGCCCCTTCGTGTCCAAAGATGTGCAGCTTAGGAGGATTGGTCATGCTAAGTTGCCCCTTTGTGTCCAAAGATGTGCAGGTTAGGTGGATTGGCTATGCTAAATTGCCCCTTTGTGTCCAAAGATGTGCAGGTAAGGTGGATTCTCTTGGCTGAATTATTCTTTTGTGTCCATGGATATGCAGGTGAGGTGAATTGGCCATGCTAAATTGTCCCTTAATGTCCAAAGATGTGCAGGTTAGGTGGATTGGCTATGCTAAATTGTCCCGTCGTGCCCAGGGATATGCAGGTTAGGTGGATTGGCCATGCTAAATTATTCTTTTGCGTCCAAAGATGTGCAGATTAGGTGGATTGGTCATGCTAAATTGCCCCTTTGTGTCCAAAGATGTGCAGATTAGGAGGATTGGCTCTGCTTAATTGTCCCTTTGTGTCCAAAGATGTGCAGGTTAGGTGGATTGACCATGCTAAATTGTCACTTCGTGTTCAGGGATATGCATGTTAGATGGATTGGCCATGCTAAATTGTCCCTTCGTGTCCTGGGAAATGCAGGTTAGGTGGACTGGCAATGCTAAATTATTCTTTTGTGTCCAGGGATATGCATGTTAGGTGGATTGGCCATGCTAAATTGTCATTTTGTGTCCAGGGATATTCAGGTTCGGTGGATTGGCCATGCTAAATTGTCATTTCGTGTCCAGGAATGTGCAGGTTAGGTGGATTGGCCATGCTAAATTGTCATTTTGTGTCCAGGGATGTGCAGGCTAGGTGGATTGGCCATGCTAAATTATTCATTTAGTGTCCAGGGATGTGCAGGTTACGTGGGTTGGCTATGCTAAATTATTCTTTTGTGTCCAGGGATGTGCAGATGAGGTGGATTGGCCATGCTAAATTGCCCCTTCGTGTCGAGGGATATGCAGGTCAGGTGGATTGCCCATGCTAAATTGTCCCTTCGTGTCCAGGAATAGGCAGGTTAGGTGGATTGGCCATGCTAAATTGTCCCTTCGTGTCCAGGGATATGCAGGTGAGGTGGATTGGCCATGCTAAATTGTCCCTTCGTGTCCAGGGACATGCAGGTGAGGTGGATTGGCCATGCTAAATTGT
This sequence comes from Scyliorhinus torazame, assembly GCF_047496885.1. NCBI lineage: Eukaryota > Metazoa > Chordata > Chondrichthyes > Carcharhiniformes > Scyliorhinidae > Scyliorhinus > Scyliorhinus torazame. Next base: position 166,881,218 of record NC_092713.1, on the reverse strand, counting down.
CCCTTCGTGTCCAGGGATATGCAGGTTAGGTGGATTGGCCATGCAAAATTGTCCCTTCGTGTCCAGGGATATGCAGGTTAGGTGGATTGGCAATGCTAAATAGTCATTTTGTGTCGAGGGAAATGCAGGTTATGTGGATTGGCAGTGCTAAATTGTCCCTTCGTGTCCAGTGATCTGCAGGTTAGGTGGATTGGCCATGCTAAATTGTACCTTCGTGTCCAGGGATATGCAGGTTAGGTCGATTGGCCGTGCTAAATTATTCTTTTGCGTCCAAAGATGTGCAGGTTAGGTGGGTTGGCTATTCTAAATTATTTGTTTGTGTCCAGGGATATGCAGGTTAGGTGGATTTGCCATGCTAAATTGTCCCTTAATGTCCATAGATGTGCAGGTTAGGTAGATTGGCTATTCTAAATTATTCTTTTGTCTCCGGGGATGTGCATGTTAGGTGGATTTGCCATGCAAAATTGTCCGTTAGTGTCCAACCATGTGCAGGTTCGGTGGATTGGCAATGCTAAGTTTCCCCTTTGTGTCCAAAGATGTGCAGGTTAGGTGGAATGGCCATGCTAAATTGCCCCTTTGTGTCCAAAGATGTGCAGGTTAGGTGGATTGGCCATGCTAAATTGCCCCTTCGTGTCCAAAGATGTGCAGGTTTGGTGGGTTGGCTATGCTAAATTATTCGTTTGTGTCCAGGAATGTGCATGTTAGGTGGATTGGCCACGCTAAATTATTCTTTTGTGTCCGGGGATGTGCATGTTAGGTGGATTTGCCATGCTAAATTGTCCGTTAGTGCCAAAGATGTGCAGGTTAGGTGGATTGGCCATGCTAAATTGCCCCTTCAGGTCCAAAGATGTGCAGGTTAGGTGGATTGGCCATGCTAAATTATTCTTTTTTGTCCAAAGATGTGCAGGTTAGGTGGGTTGGCTATGCTAAATCATTCTTTTGGGACCAGGGATATGCAGGTCAGGTGGATTTGCCATGCTAAAGTGTCCCTTAATGTCCAAAGATGTGCAGGTTAAGTTGATTTGCTCTGCTAAATTATTCTTTTGTGTCCAGGGATGTGCATGTTAGGTGGATTGGCCATGCTACATTATTCTTTTGTGTCCGGGGATGTGCATGTTATGTGGATTTGCCATGCTAAATTGTCCGTTAGTGTACAAAGATGTGCAGATTAGGTGGATTGGCCATGCTAAATTGTCCCATAGTTTCCAAAGATGTGCAGATTAGTTGGATTCGTCATGCTAAATTGCCCCTTCGTCTCCAAAGATGTGCAGGTTTGGTGGATTGGCTATGCTAAATTATTCTTTTGTGTCCAGGGATATGCAGGTGAGGTGGATTGGCCATGCTAAATTGTCCCTTAATGTCCAAAGATGTGCAAGTTAGGTGGATTGGCCATGCTAAATTGTCCCTTCGTGTCCAAAGATGTGCAGGGTAGATGGATTGGCTCTGCTAAATTGTCATTTTTTGTCCAGCGATATGCAAGTTAGGTGGATTAGCCATGCTAAATTACTCTTTTTGTGTCCAGGGATGCGCAGGTTAGGTGGATTGGCCGTGCTAAATTGTCATTTTGTGTCCAGGGAAATGCAGGTTCGGTGGATTGGCCGTGCTTAATTGTCATTTTGTGTCCAGGGATATGCCGGTTAGGTGGTTTGGCCATGCTAAATTGTCATTTTGTGTCCAGGGAAATGCAGGCTTGGTGGATTGGCCATGCTTAATTTTCTTTGTGTCCAGGGATATGCCGGTTAGGTGGTTTGGCCATGCTAAATTATTCCTTGATGTCCAAAGATGTGCAGGTTAGGTGGATTGGCCATGCTAAATTATTCTTTTGTGTCCAGGAATGTGCAGGTTCGGTGGGTTGGCTCTGCTAAATTGTCATTTTGTGTCCAGGGATATGCAGGTTCGATTACGGGGTTAGGACGGAGTGGCTGGGGTAGTGTACCTGTGTCGGGTGCTCTTTTAAAACATTTGTTCATGGGATGTGGGCGTGCTGGCTGTGTCAACATTTATTTTCCATTCTGAGGGCATTCAAATCCCAGCCCTGAGGGCATTTCATGGACAAACACATTGCTGTGGCTCTGGAGTCACATGTAGGCCAGACCAGATAAGGATAACAGATTTCCTCCCCTAAAGGACATTTGTGGGTTTTTACGACAATCGAGAATGGTTTCATGATCGTCATTAGACTTCTAATTCCAGATTTCTTTAATTCAATTTAAATTCCACCTTCTGCCCTGACAGTATTTGAACCCACATCCTCAGGGCATTACCCTCAGTTTCTGGATTACTCGTTGATTGACAACACACTGCGCCACTGTCTCCTGAAGAATAGGTGCAGACTCGATGGGCTGAACGGCCTCCTTCTGCACTGTAGCGATCCTATGAGTCGATGAAATTCTATGATTTCCTCAGACCCTTTTACACCGGGAATAGTTACCAGCTTATCTCGTTCAGTTTGTCTGGAGGGACTCACCGTACAATAAAGTGTTTCCGTGAGGAGAGGTGAGAATCCCTTTCAGAGTCTCACTGAGGTTCGAAGCCGCACTCTGGACGTGACAGGAATGAGCAACTCTGAGAAGTGTTGTGTGAAAGTAACAATTTTATTGAATAAGGATAGTAATATGACAATTATCACTGATAATATATCTAAAATGATATAAAAGAAAGATAATGGGCAGGATTCTCCGTTACGCTCGCCGGTCAATGTGGTCCCATTGTGGGCAGCCCCACGCCGTCGGGAAATCTCTCGTGTGGGTGCGCTGCCGGCGCAATGGGGAATCCTGACAGCGGAGAATCCAGTCCCATGTGTATGAAAAGAACTTTATTTATTGAAAGGAGAAGCAATTTGTATATATCTGAGGAAATTGGTGCCCACGTTACTGTCCCCTCGGTACACACATCACCAAGTCACTGAGTCACCCCAATGGGTGGGCACTCTGGTCAGTCACTCCGTTTCTGACCCTCCTGTTGTCCGTGGATGACTATTCCACCCGGCTGCAGCACTGAGTCTCTGAAGCAATGTCTCTTCAAACTGGATTTCTGGCTCCATTCCAGTCTCGTGAAGCCTGCCACACAATCTTTCCCCAAACAAATCTCAGCTCTTCTCAGTTCCCCTCACAGGGACCTCAAGGTGAAGCAGACTTTGTAATGTTCAGCTTGTTTACGCAGCTCTTGATGGTGTTTTCCCATCTGTCATCAATCAGGTGTTATGTCCATCAATGAAACTTCATCTTCTGATGCTTCAGGTGACCACGGCAGATAAGATTACTCAGCGACTTGCTCTGTAGTCCAAGGTCACAGAATGCCAGAGGACAGGAATTCTAATCAACAAAAAACAACTTATTTTAATATTCTAGTTTGAGAAAGTGGAAAAACAAATGATTCGTCTAAACAACAACTGTGCAGTCAATACTTAGAGAAAACAAAGGCCGCAATTTAACAGCCACAATGCGGCCGGTACGAATCCGTACATACCGGTTAAATCACGGGAGAGGCCGAAAGCGGGATCCACGTCTAACCGGCTCGCTCCTATTGGCGGGTTCCAGATCCCGCCTCGACGTGGCAAGACACCAGTTGAGACCTATTAAGGGCAATCTCCATCTTATTAATGAGATGGAAGCCCAATCTAACGGCCTCCCAGGAACTAACCAGCTCCCCAGCAAGCGCTCAAGCTGGTACCGTTTAGCACTCCTATTTAAAAATGGGATCCTAGTGCAATGACCGCTGAAAGGATCGGAGGAGGTGAGTGGCCATTTTAATTGGCATGCAGTCCAGCGGCCCCAGTGCTCGGGGGTGGGGGTGCTCACGGGGGTGATGGTCCTGGTCGGGAGCTGGGAGCCATCGGTGGTGGGTCGACCTTGGATTGGGTGGCTGAGGGGCTCAGCACCCATGGTTCCTAAAGGCCATCCCCCAAATTGTGTATACCCCTAACAGGGGCAACTACAGCTTCTGCCGGTTTGTCCTAAACACTCCAGGACAGAGCCCCGTTCTTGGTTAGATGCTGAAGGACACTTTAACTGCCTTTGGTTGTGAGCAGCCTCTGGCTGCACAGCTGAAGGCTATTGTTAATAAAGAATTGGTCCCAGATGCAGGTTGTGTTTGTTGCTTGCTCCTGCTGGTGACATATAGATGCCTGGAGGCAGCTGTAACTGAGAGTTTGTTTGCTGCTTACTGCTGCCTTTTCTGCTTGCCTGCTGCCTCTTCCGCTTGGGCTTACTTGCTGCTTTCTGGATGAGGGAAGGAAGAAAGAAGTTTGCTGCCTTTCGATCTTTATTACCTGGAGTGCAGCAAGGGGAGGATTTTGTTGGTCCTACTACCGGGTTCAGGATGCAGGGGGATTTGCTTGAGCAATCTGTGGATGTTTTTTAAAGGCCTGTTTTGTGAGTTGACTTTGTATTCTGTTCTGGACCTGTGGACCACCTGTTAATGCCCCTCTTTGTGAGGCCTGGTCCACAGACAGGGTGGTGATGGAAGATCAGATGGCGACACTGCAGGAGAGGAGGGACGGCTCGACTGCGCAGACCTCAGATTGCGCTGGGACACTTTCATGGATTACCGGTGATTTTTTATGTTCAGTAGCCATCTGCTGTTCCCTTTATGGGAGCCGTGCAGGTCGCTGGTGTTCCTTGTTTTCCATTTGCACTGTGTTTGGTGTATTTTTGTTTTGGGGCAGAGGAGGGTTAGAACATAGAACATACAGTGCAGAAGGAGGCCATTCGGCCCATCGAGTCTGCACCGACACACTTAAGCCCTCACTTCCAACCTATCCCTGTAACCCAATAACCCCTCCTCATCTTTTTTGGTCACTAAGGGGAATTTGTCATGGCCAATCCATCTAACCTGCACGTCTTTGGACTGTGGGAGGAAACCGGAGCATCTGGAGGAAACCCACGCAGACACGGGGAGAACGTGCAGACTCTGCACAGACAGTGACCCAGCGGGGAATCTAACTTAGGACCTTGGCGCTGTGAAGCCACAGTGCTATCCACTTGTGCTACCGTGCTGCCCCTAATTTGGATGATGGATACCATGTACCCATATTTATCTTTTTGCCAGTTGCAGTCCCTCCTGCCTCTGTGGCCTGGGAGTCGCTGGAGGATGCTGCCAGTGCTGGAGAGGGGGAGGTGATTTTCTCTCTCGCGCCCTCCTCCGCCATGCTCCAGGTCGGTGAAACTTTCCGGTGGTTGGCTTACCAAGCGACTTCTCACTGATACAGATCCACTGTAGGGGCTGTGGAGGGATACATAGGTACATAGAAGATAGGAGCAGGAGGAGGTCTTTTGGCCCTCGATCCTGCTCCACCATTTATCACGGTCATGTCTGATCATCCAACTCGATAGCCTAATCCTGCTTTTTCCCCATAGTCTTTGATTCCATTCGCCCCAAGTGCTATATCCAGCCGCATCTTGAATATATTCAATGTTTTAGTATCAACTACTTCCTGTGGTAATGAATTCCACAGGCTCACCACTCTTTGTGTGAAGAAATGTCTCCTTATCTCTGTCCGAAATAGTTCACCCTGAATCCTCAGGTTGTGACCCCTGATTCTGGACACACCCATCATTGGTAACATCTTCCCTGCATCTACCCTGTCATGTCCTGTTAAAATTTAGTAAGTCTCTATGAGAATCCCCCTCATTCTTCTGAACTCCAGCGAGAACAATCCCAACCTAGTCAATCTCTCCTCATATGACAGTCCCGCCATCCCTGGAATCAGTCTGGTAAACCTTCGCTGCACTCCCTCGCGAGCAAGAACATCCTTCCTCAGAGAAGGAGACCACAACTGCACACAACACTCCAGGTGTGGCCTCGCCAAGGCCCTGTACAATTGCAGCAACACATCCCTTCTTCTATACTCAAAACCTCGCGCAATAAAGGCCGACATCTTTACCGCCTGCTGCACCTGCATGCTTACCTTCAGCGAATGGTGCACAAGGTCACTCAGGTCCCGCTGCACACTCCCCTCTCCCAATTTACAACCGTTCAAGTAGTAATTTGCCTTCCTTTTTTGTTTCTCAAGTGAATAACCTCACACTTATCCACATTATACTGCATCTGCCATTGATTTGGCCATTCGCCCAACCTGTCCAGATTATTCTGTAAGATATCTGCATCCTCATCACAGTTCACCCTCTCACCCAACTTGGTACCATCTGCAAACTCTGAGATGTAACATTTTGTTCCCTCATCCAAATCATTAATATATATTGTGAATAGCTGGTGTCCCAGCACCGATCCCTGTGGCACCCCACTAGTTACTGCCTGCCAATTTGAAAAGGACCCGTTAATACTTACTCTTTGTTTTCTCTCTGCCAACCAGTTTTCTATCCACCTCAATACACTTCCCCCAATTCCATGTGCTTTAATTTTGCACAATAATCTCTTATGCGGGACTTTGTCAAACACCTTCTGAAAGTCCAAATATACCACATCGACTGACTCCCCCTTGTCAACTGTACTGGTTACATCTTCAAAGAATTCCAACAGATTTGTCAAGAATGATTTCCCCTTCATAAATCCATGCTGACTCTGACTGACCCTGCCACTGCTCTCTGAATGTTCCGCTATAAAGTCCTTGATAATGAATTCAAGCATTTTCCCCACTTCTGATGTTAGGCTTACTGGTCTATTTTCTTTGTTTTTTTTCTTCCCTGTTTTCTTTCTACCTCCCTTTTTGAATATTGGAGTGACATTAGCTACCTTCCAATCTGCAGGGACAGTTCCAGAGTCTATAGAATCCCAGAAGATGACAACCAATGCATCCACTATTTCCAGAGCTCTGGGATGCAGATTCTCAGGCCCTGGGGATTTATCCGCTTTAAATCCCATCAATTTTCCCAGCACCATTTCTCTACTAATGTTGATCTCCCCCAGTTCTTCTCTCTCACTAAACCTTTCATTCTCCAACATTTCCGGTGTCTAATTTGTCTCCTCTTTTGTGAAGACAGAACCAAAGTATGTAAAGTGTCATGGACCTGTGTACACAGACTGGAATTATGAAGTGTGATGTACCTGTGTACACTGACTGGATTGTGAAGTGTGATGTATCTGTGTACACAGTCTGGATTGTGAAGTGTGATGTATCTGTGTACACTGACTGGATTGTGAAGTGTGATGTACCCGTGTACACAGACTGGATTGTGAAGTGTGATGTACCTGTGTACACTGATTATATTGTGAAGTGTGATGTGCCTGTGTATACAGACTGGATTGTGAAGTGTGATGTACCAGTGTACACAGACTGGATTGTGAAGTGTGATGTACCTGTGTGCACAGACTGGATTGTGAAGTGTGATGTACCTGTGTACACAGACTAGATTGTGAAGTGTGATGTACCTGTGTACACTGATTATATTGTGAAGTGTGATGTGCCTGTGTATACAGACTGGATTGTGAAGTGTGATGTACCAGTGTACACAGACTGGATTGTGAAGTGTGATGTACCTGTGTGCACAGACTAGATTGTGAGTCTGATGCACCTGTGTATACAGACTGGATTGTGAAGTGTGATGTACCTGCGTACACAGACTGGATTGTGAAGTGTGATGTACCTGCGTACACAGACTGGATTGTGAAGTGTGATTTACCTGTGTACACTGATTATATTGTGAAGTGTGATGTACCCGTGTACACAGACTGGATTGTGAAGTGTGATGTACCTGCGCACACAGACTGGATTGTGAAGTGTGATGTACCTGCGTACACAGACTGGATTGTGAAGTGTGATGTACCTGCGTACACAGACTGGATTGTGAAGTGTGATTTACCTGTGTACACTGATTATATTGTGAAGTGTGATGTACCTGTGTATACAGACTCGATTGTGAAGTGTGATGTACCTGCGTACACAGACTGGATTGTGAAGTGTGATTTACCTGTGTACACTGATTATATTGTGAAGTGTGATGTACCTGTGTATACAGACTCGATTGTGAAGTGTGATGTACCAGTGTACACAGACAGGATTGTGAAGTGTGATGTACCTGTGTGCACAGACTAAATTGTGAGTCTGATGCACCTGTGTATACAGACTGGATTGTGAAGTGTAATGTACCTGTGTACACAGACTGGATTGTGAAGTGTGATGTACCTGTGTACACTGATTATATTGTGAAGTGTGATGTACCTGTGTGTACAGACTGGATTGTGAAGTGTGATGTACCTGTGTGCACAGACTGGATTGTGAAGAGTGATGGACCTGTGTACACTGATTACATTGTGAAGTGTGATGGAACTGAGTACACAGATGCTATTCTGAAGTGTGATGACCCTGGTTAAACAGTCGGGTGGTGACGTGTGATGTGCCTGTGTACACAATCTGGGTTGTGAATTCTGATGTACCTGTGTACACAGACAGACTTGTGTTGTGTGATGTGCCTGTGTACATAGATTGGAATGTGAAGTGTGATGACCCTGTGTACACTGATTGATCTGTGATGTGAGATGTTCCTGTATAAACAATGTGATGTACCTCTACACAAACTGGATGGTGGGGCTTGTAATGTTCTCTGTTATGGCCATAGTACAGATTCATACAATACATTTTGTTTTTTTGACGAATAAGGCAATTTATTAACAAGATCAACATATGGAACAATAACTGACGAACTATAATACAAACAGTAACTGACACTTGAATTCTCCTGGAGTTACTGGATTGTGAATTGTAAACACAAAGTTGAATGTGAAGTATGGTGTACCTGTGTACACACACTGGATTGTGAAGTGTGATGTACCTGCGTACACACACTGGATTGTGAAGTGTGATGTACCTGTGTACACACACTGGATTGTGATGTGTGATGTACCTGCGTACACAGACTGGATTGTGAAATGTGATGTACCTGCGTGTACACACTGGATTGCGAAGTGTGATGTACCTGTGTACACAGACTGGATTGTGAGTTTGATGCACCTGTGTACACACACTGGATTGTGAAGTGTGATGCATCTGTGTACACAGACTGGATTGTGAAGCGTGATGTACCAGTGTACACAGACTGGATTGTGAAGTGTGATGTACCAGCGTACACACACTGGATTGTGAAGTGTGATGTACCTGTGTACACAGACTGGATTGTGAGTTTGATGCACCTGTGTACACACACTGGATTGTGAAGTGTGATGTACCTGTGTACACAGACTGGATTGTGAAGCGTGATGTAACAGTGTACACAGACTGGATTGTGAAGTGTGATGTACCTGTGTACACACAATGGATTGTGAAGTGTGGTGTACCTGTGTACACAGACTGGATTGTGAAGTGTGATGTACCTGCGTACACAGTCTGGATTGTGAAGTGTGATGTACTTGTGTACAAAGACTGGATTGTGAAGTGTGATGTACCTGTGTACACAGACTGGATTGTGAAGTGTGATGTACATGTGCACACAGACTGGATTGTGAAGTGGGATGTACCTGTGTACACAGATTGGATTGTGATGTACATGTGCACACAGACTGGATTGTGAAGTGTGATGCACCTGTGTCCACAGACTGGATTGTAAAGTGTGATGTACCTGTGTACACAGACCAGATTGTGAAGTGGGATGTATCTGTGTACACAGATTGGATTGTGAAGTGTGATGTACCTGTGTTCACACACTGGATTGTTAAGTGTGGTGTACCTGTGTACACAGATTGGATTGTGAAGTGTGATCTACCTGTGTGCACAGACAGGATTGCGAAGTGTGATGTACCTGTGTTCATACACTGGATTGTGAAGTGTGATGTACTTGTGTACAAAGACTGGATTGTGAAGTGTGTTGTACCTGTGTACACAGACTGGATTGTGAAGTGTGATGGACGTGTGTACACAGACTGGATTATGTAGTGTGATGTACCTGTGTACACAGACTGGATTGTGAAGTGTGTTGTACCTGTGTACACAGACTGGTTTGTGAAGTCTGATGTACCTGTGTACACAGACTGGATTGTGAAGTGTGATGTACCTGTGTACACACACTGGATTGTGAAGTGTGATGTACTTCTGTACAAAGACTGGATTGTGAAGTGTGATGTACCTGTGTACACAGACTGGATTGTGAAGTGTGATGTACTTGTGTACAATGATTGGATTGTGAAGTGTGATGTACCTGTGTACACAGACTGGATTGTGAAGTGTGATGTACTTGTGTACAAAGACTGGATTGTGAAGTGTGATGTACCTGTGCACACAGACTGGATTATGAATTGTGATGTACCTGTGTACACTGACTGGGTTGTGAAGTGTGATGTACCTGTGTACACAAACTGGATTGTGAAGTGTGATGCACCTGTGTGCACAGATTATATTGTGAAGTGTGATGTACCTGCGTACACAGGCTGGATTGTGAAGTGTGATGTACTTGTGTACAAAGACTGGATTGTGAAGTGTGATGTACCTGTGTACACAGACTGGATTGTGAAGTGTGATGTACCTGTGTACACAGATTGGATTGTGAAGTGTGATGTACCTGTGTACACGGACTGGATTGTGAAGTGTGATGTACCTGTGTACACACACTGGATTGTGAAGTGTGATGTACCTGTGTACACAGACTGGATTGTGAAGTGTGATGTGCCTGTGTACACGGACTGGATTGTGAAGTGTGATGTGCCTGTGTACACGGACTGGATTATAAAGGGTAATGTACCCGTGTACACAGACTGGACATTCAGTGGGAGGGATGGAGCTCAGGGAGGTGTGTATCTGAGAGGAAGGTCAGACACTCAGAGGGAGGGATGGAGCTCAGGGAGGTGTGTATCTGCGAGGAAGGTCGGACACTCAGAGGGAGGGATGGAGCTCAGGGAGGTGTGTATCTGAGAGGAAGGTCGGACACTCAGAGGGAGGGATGGAGCTCAGGGAGGTGTGTATCTGAGAGGAAGGTCAGACACTCAGAGAGAGGGATGGAGCTCAGGGAGGTGTGTATCTGAGAGGAAGGTCGGACACTCAGAGGGAGGGATGGAGCTCAGGGAGGTGTGTATCTGAGAGGAAGGTCAGACACTCAGAGAGAGGGATGGAGCTCAGGGAGGTGTGTATCTGAGAGGAAGGTCGGACACTCAGAGGGAGGGATGGAGCTCAGGGAGGTGTGCATCTCAGCGATATGTGTGAAGCCACTGGCTCGCTCAGCCTGGCTGGCTTTGTCCATCCGGAAATGATTGAATGTCCTGAGCCGTCTGGGGAGAGTGTCAGTGACCAGCTTGATACAACTGTGGACAGCTGATTGAGGCACTCGACACAGATCCCCCACTGACCCCTGCGCCGATCCGGAGGCTAAATTGTTGAGGGTGACTGTGCCCATTAGAGCCAATGGCTTTGGCTGTCCAGCCAGACACTTGGAGATAATCTGCCCAATCATCCGGCCTGTGGTGGTCACAGTGTCCGTGGAGAGGCTGAGGGAGCCTCCTTCAGCTCGGGACCTCTGACATGTTGAGGTAGCTGGATCACTGCCTGCGGATTCTGGCAGCAGGACAGTTGCATCTTCTGCAGACTGTGGTGGTATGTATTAGGGGTAATACGGTACACCACGTGTCGACAGGCTATTGGTGGAGGGATGCCAGGTCCTGATAGGATCTGCCACCTACTGGACTCCACCCAGAAATGCCGGTATAAGAACCCAGTTTTTCCCTCCATTTCCCTCAGCAGTTGCATTCTGTAACCACGCTGCTGGGGATAAAGTTCTACTTAATAAAGCCTTCAATTGACATTACCTCAACCTGCCTCGCGTCATATTGACGGTGCTACACAGACCCTTCAGCCCTCCATCCCTGCTCGTCCTGCGACGGCACCTCTCCTCCCACAGGACGCTCCTTGGGATGCTGCCAGTAGACACCTGACCCCCTCTCCCTTCTGCCCCTCTCACCCTCTTCAGAGGAGGTCTCACCAGCAGAGAATACAATCCCCATTTGCAGAGATGCAGACGGCAGTGTCTCCTGCACTGAAGGCTGAACTCATCAGAAATCCTCCCAGAGAGTTAATGAAACAAAAGTGTCCTCAATAAAAAGCTCCCAAAGCAAAGAGTCCAACAGAAACCTCAGCAATAATCCAGCAGCAAACTCTCACCTAAACTGCTCACTATTCAAACAGCCAATGCTCCCGTCTCCTGTTATCCTGCCCTGGAATGAGAAATCCAGCAAAACGGAATGTCCGTGTTGCCCGTGAGATGCCCCCCAAATCACACAGGCAGTGTAAGATTCTAGACCAGCCATTGTCAAACACGGGGGCGTGACCCGCGGGTGGGTCGCGGGCAGGTGTCGGGAGGGTCGCTGAGCCGTCCGTCGCGGCGCTCCCGATCGCGCAAATGTGCGCGCAACAGCTGGTTGTCAATAACGCCGGCTGCAAGCGGCCTTAAAAATGGCCGCGAACATGTAAAAAGAATGCAGCCGCACTGCACACGCGTGCCATATCATCGGAGCTCATGCGCAAAACTCTGCGCATTCGCGCCGATGATCGGGCAAGCATGCGCAGTGCGGCTGCTTTTTTTTAAACGGTCGCAGCTTTTTGTTTTACAAGTTCGTGGGGGGGTTTTATTCATTTTGTTTATTCATTTAATTTTTATTTTTTTCATTTATTTTATTCGTTTTTTTTATTAAGTTCGGGGGGGTTTATTTGATAAAATTTTACAGGAATAAAATGGAAAACTTTGGACAGATGGAGACTCGAAACATTCCGACACCGGAAGGCTTCACCTTCACCCAACAGGTTCCATTAGAGGAGCGTGTACGAGGGCCAAAGGGACCCAAAACCATTTCCTCCAATTTTGTCAGCAGCAAACAAGGTAAGAGAAAATGTTGGGTCACGGAGGTCGGCCGGCGTGGGTCGCGATGGTCGCGCGGGGTGGGTCACGAAGGCTGGCCGGTTAAGAACAAAGAAAAGAAAATTACAGCACAGGAACAGGCCCTTCGGCCCTCCCAGCCTGCGCCGATCCAGATCCTTTATCTAAACCTGTCGTCTATTTTCCAAGGATCTTCTTCCCTCTGTTCCCCGCCCATTCATATATCTGTCTAGATGCATCTTAAATGATGCTATCGTGCCCGCCTCTACCACCTCCGCTGGCAAAGCATTCCAGGCACCCACCACCCTCTGCGTAAAAAACTTTCCACGCACGTCTCCCTTAAATTTTCCCCCTCACCTTGAAATCATGATCCCTTGTAATTGACACCCCCACTCTTGGAAAAAGCTTGTTGCTATCCACCCTGTGCATACCTCTCATAATTTTGTAGACCTCAATCAGGTCCCCCCTCAACCTCCGTCTTTCCAACGAAAACAATCCTAATCTACTCAACCTTTCGTCATAGCTAGCACCCTCCATACCAGGCAACATCCTGGTGAACCTCCTCTGCACCCTCTCTAAAGCATCCACATCCTTCTGGTACTGTGGCGACCAGAACTGCACGCAGTATTTTAAATAAACAATGGTTGGTGAAAATGTGTCCCTGGAAAAAAAGTTTGAAGAACTCTGTTCTCGAGAATTGGCCAGTTTCATTGTCTGTACTCTGCCCAAGTCTTTCACTCGTCTCCTCCCTGTTTGTGAAACCTCTCCTGTGTAATCAGCACATTCCAATTCTCGGGGGAAGTGGCTGATCTTTGTGATGTGGAGGATTTGGGTGGGTTCAGATCGGGGTCAAAGATGAGGCCAATGTTGTAAAGAGTCTGGCTGGGCAGCAGTCAGTTGCTCAGGGAGAGGGTTGGAGTTTGTATCGGGAGCTGGAGTCGATGGCTTTGATCTTCCCAATGTGTTTCCCAGTGAGCCTGGCTCCTCAGTCCTGACTGCTCTTAGCTGCTGTTCTTGTCACTGATTGGACAGTTATTGTTAGAGATTCAGACCACAGCAGCAACCCCCAGTGTAAAAAATAACAGCAAAGACTGTCAGATCGGAAGATTGAAACGTAACCAACAGAGGAAGTGAAAGAAGGGCTCAGAGCAGCTGGATGTTTGTTACTGACACGGGAGAAAACTGTGAACCGTGTCCACTACCTCGAATCCTCCAGCACAGAAGGAGGCCATTCTGCCCATCGTGCTGGGACTTACCCAATTAGTCCCACTCCCCCTCTCTATCCCCATAACCCAGCAAATCTTTCCTTTTCAGGGATATCTACAATTGCCTCTTGTAGACCTGGGTCCACCGCACGAGACTGTCCCTAACCTGGCTCCAAATTGGCATCTCATTCATTCATTGGAAGACAAAATGCCTGGGCTGGGAAATGGAGCTCAGGGCTCCGAACATTCCCTCTCCCCTCCTGAGGGACACTTCATGCTGGGATATAGTTCCATGGAGCCCCACAGCACAATGTGGGGGAGGCCGTGGGATAGTGGTAATGTCACTGGCCTAGTAATCCAGAGGCCCAGGCTAACGCTCTGGTCACAGGTTCAAATCCCACCATGGCAGCTGGTGGAATTTAAATTCAATGAATAAATCTGGAATTAAAAGCTCGTCTCAGTAATGATGACCATGAAACCATTGTCGATTGTCGTAAAACCCCTTCTGGTTCACTCATGTCCTTTCGGGAAGGAAATCTGCCGTCCTTACCTGGTCTGGCCCACATGTGACTCCAGACCCTCAGCAATGTTGTTGACTCTGAAATGGCCACTCAGTTGTTTAATTTGTCAATGTCTGTGCGGAGTCTGCACATTCTCCCCGTGTGTACGTGGGTTTCCTCCGGGTGCTCCGGTTTCCTCCCACAGTCCAAAGGTGTGCCGGTTAGGTGGATTGGCCATGCTAAATTGCCCTTGGTGTCCAAAAAGGTTGGATTAAGTGGGGTGATGGGGATAGGGTGCAGGTGTGGGTTTTGGTAGGGAAAAAAAGAGAGCAAAAAAGAAAAGATAAAAAGCCAAAAATGCTCTTTCTGAGGGCCGGTGCAGACTCGATGGGCTGAATGGCCTGTAAATTCTATGATTCTAATTGTCCACTAAAACTCATAACTGGATATGACAGGACTGCAGAGCTTGGGCCTGATCCATTGGTCCTGGAATCGCTAAGCTCTGTCTTGTTCATTGATGACTACACAATGTTCAGCACCATTTGCAACTCCTCACACTCTGAGGCAGTCCGTGTCCAAATGCAGAAAGACCTGGACAATATCCAGTTTGGGCTGACAAATGGTAAATGACATTGTCGCCGCACAAGTGCCAGGCAATGACCATCTCCAACAAGTGAGAATCTAACCATCACCCGTTAACATTCCGTGGCATTACCATCACTGAATCCCCCACTCTCAACATCCTGGGGTTACCATTGACAAGGAACTGAACTGGACCAGCCATATAAATACTGTAGCGACAAGAGCATGTCAGAGGTTGAGAATCCCCAACCCCCGTCCGCCATCTTCAAGGCACAAATCAGGCGTGTAATGGAATACTCCCCACTTCCCTGGATGGGCGAAGTTCCAATAACACTCAATGTGGTGCTTCCACTGTCTGAGCCAGCTGGTGTATTGCCCAGCTGAGTGTTCCAACAGTGATTTTCTTTTAACTGGCTGTGTCTGGATTGCTCTCGAGCTTCCTCGCAGGTTTCTCTTTCCTGAGGGGGGTTCCTGACAGGAGTTTATTTTCTTGTGGGCTCCTGACAGGGGTCTCTTTTTTGTGAGCTGGACACCCAATTAGCCGTGGAGATGATGGGAAGGAGGTGCCACATGAGACCTCGTGTGTACCGGCAGCGCCTGTCATTCGAGGAGCTGCTGGACCGGGCATGTCATCGAAGACTCCGACTAAGCAAGAGGACCATCTGGCATAGCTGCCAGATTATGGCGCACTTGACAACGCAGGGCTATGAAGGAGGACATCTGCTCCTGGTGGCCATCAAGGTGACGGTCGCGTGAACATTTATCCATGGGGTCCTTCCAGGCTCCGAGTGGGGACCTGTCGGGAGTCTCACAGAACTCGGTGCCCAGGCGCATCCGTGCCGTCACAGAGGTCCTATATGCCCAGTCGGCTCAATACATCCATTTTAATGTGGACCAAGCCCACCAGGATGCCCGGGTTGCGGGGTTCGCCATCATCGGTGTGATGCCCCAGGTCCAGAGGGTAACCGACAGGATGCATGTCGCCCTACGAGGCACCTGCAGATGGTGTATGACCATGAGATTCACATCATACACATCTGCGCCCAATACCCAGGCAGTGTGCATGATGCCTTCATCCTGGCACACTCCATGGTTCCAAACATCTGTGAAGTGCAGCCCCTGCTGAGGAGTTGGCTCCTGGGCACAGGGGTTATCTGATTCGGTCGTGGTTGATGAAGCCTATCCGGAGGCCACAGAACAATGCGTTGACCCGCTACAATGACACCCAGACAGCGACTAGAGATGTAATCGAGCGGTGCGTGAGCATCCTGAAGATGTGGTTCAGGTGCCTGGACTGCCCTGGAGGGACCTCCGATATAGCGCCAGGAAGGTCTCCCACATCGTGGCAGCCTGCTGCGTCCTCCACAACATTGCGCAGCAGAGGGGTGACGTGCTTGAGGAGGAGATGAACGTCAGTCCTCGTCCAACAAGGAGGATATGGTGAAGGCCAGGGATGGGCAGAACATGGAATCCAGGCAGGTCGACGCGCATGGGACGCCCTGATCACCAGCAGGTTCACCGACAAAGGGGGCGTGATCACGGCACAACCACACCGTCTTACTCACCCCCCCCCCCACTGCAACCCCATCCGTGATCCCTACCTGCAGCGCTACGGAGTGTGGGTCCTGGGTTGGCAGTAACAGCAGGTCTGGCCCATGGGATGGAGGATCATAGAATCTACAGTGCAGAAGATTAGCATACTACCGTGCTGCCCTTCGATGATGACAACCTGCTCTGCAATGAGCCCTGGTGCTCCACATCATTTGACGTTTGACTCCTGCCCAGGACAGCACCTTCTCCCTGGGTGATCCCTGCATGCGAGCTGACCATTCCATCACACGGTCCCAATGAACTGTGGGCGGCACGGTAGCACAGAGGTTAGCACAGTTGCTTCACAGCGCTAGGATCCCAGGTTCGATCCCCGCTGGGTCACTGTCAGTGCGGAGTCTGCACGTTCTCCCACTGTGTGTGTCGGTTTCCTCCGGGTGCTCCGGTTTCCTCCCAGAAGTCCAAAGATGTGCGGGTTAGGTGGATTGGCCATGATAAATTGCCCTTAGTATCCAAAAAAGGCTTGGTGGTGTTACTGGGTTATAGGGTGGAGCTGTGGGCATAGTTGGGTGCTCTTTCCAATGCAGACACGATGGGCCGAATGGCCTCCTTATATTTTGAGGTGGAGAGGGATGGGTATGGGGCAGATTATCAGGTAGTAAGCAGCAGCTGCACTGGGGTGCCTGCCCCGAGCCCCGCCCCCCCCCACACAACCCCCAGTGCTGTCTCCGTGACAAGCCCAGACCAGCCCCCCACTCACTCCCATCAGACAGAGCACCGAGGCAGGTTG
This sequence comes from Scyliorhinus torazame, assembly GCF_047496885.1. Lineage (NCBI taxonomy): Eukaryota > Metazoa > Chordata > Chondrichthyes > Carcharhiniformes > Scyliorhinidae > Scyliorhinus > Scyliorhinus torazame. The sequence goes on along the minus strand of NC_092713.1, from coordinate 166,863,844 downwards.
TAACAGTGGTAACAGGTATTTATTGTGAACAAATATATACGGATTAGTGTCCTAGCCCCTATCACTAAGCTATGCCCTTTCCTGTGCCAACTTAACCGGTGTCTAACCTTCTGGCCTTACGGGTCCTAACGCTATGCCGAGGTGGATCCCCAGACGATACATCAGGAGTGGGGGTGGCCTACTGTGATTCCCGCCCTGTGACCTGGGTCTCCTTTGGCAGCCGTCTTCTAGGGGGACCTGGCCTGGATGGGCCCGGCTGGTGCTCAGCTGTCCCAGGTGGCATGGTGCTGCCCTGTTCTGCCTGCTGGCGATCAGATGTGCCAGGGACAGGAAGGGGTTTCTGGGACGCTGTGGTGTTCTGGCACCTCCCTTACGAGAGTCATCGGCACGGACCCATCACCTCCACCTCCCTTGGGGTGCCTGATGGCCCCTGGACTACTCCGTGGGGCAGGGGTGTGAGCAGAGCTAACCCCTGTGGCTCTCCCGCCAACTGCTGCTGCCAGTCCTGGAGGCCTGCAGTCGTCTCAACCAGTGTCTCAATCCTCACCGCCATGGAGCACAGGGAGTGTGCCACCTCCCTCTGGGACTGTGCCACATCACCCAGTGACTGTGCCACCACCTTCTGGGAATGGGCCACCACCCTCTGTGATTGGCTCAGGTCAGCCAGTGCCCGGGCAATCCCACCCCACTCCCAGCCATGATCCTCTGTGACCGAGCCAACCTCTGGAGCGCCGCTGAATGTCCAGGTGACTCTGGTACATTGCTGCCTGTGAGAAGGCAGCCCCGTCCTGTGCTTCGGCCACTACCCGCACAGAGGCCCCAGGCCTTGGACATCCTGCCCCAAGGCCTCCAATGTGGACGCCACCCTTGCGGTGTTGGCATGGGTGACATGCATGGTTGGCACCACCTCCTGCCCCTGCAGGCGGTTGGACTCCTCCACCTACACCTGTAGGCGCTGGATGGATCCTGACACCGCCTCATGCAGTTCCCGGCTTTGCGTCTGCATCTCCACTATTGATGGGACCGCCCTTTCAGGAACCCAAAATCCGTCTGAATGGCAACTAGTCCCTGGGTCAGGCCACCCTCTGACCGTCTGCCCATTGGAAGGTTCCGACCTCCACCTGATGTCTTGCAGCACGTGTATGGTCCACACCAGATAGTGTCCCAGGAGCCTCTTCACGGAATTGCCCAGCCGAGGTGAGTGTCTCTGGGATGGTTTGAGACAGCTGGGACGGGAAGTCAGTGCCTTCCCCCTCCGGGGTATCCCTGGCTGTGGGCTGAGTGATCCCGTCCCTGTCCATGTCCTCCTCCCCCTCGCTGCTCTCCTCCTGGGGTTAGGGTTGGGTTGTGGTTTGGTTTGGGGGCAGGGTACACTATAGTGTCCCGCCTCATCAAATTGGCACCATTCCCAGACCAAGCCATTGACTGTCAATTGGCTAGCACCGGTGCCATGTGGAACGCAACCGATTCCAACGAACAACGGTGTCTGATTCGTGGGAGCCGGGATTGACACTCGAGAGGCTGACAAGCTGCAGCTGCATACAAGCACTCCACTCGCCACACATACTCATCCCAGCCAACAAGATGGCAGCACGGAGAGTGGCACCATCGATTCATGGATTCTGAGCTGGAGACCCTACTCGACGCCGTGGAGGAGAGGTGGGTCACCCTGTACCCTGGGGTGGGAAGGCGGTTGCCATCCGCCGCCGTGCACCGGGCCTGGGGGCAGGTGGGAGAGATTGTGATCACCGTCGGCAACACTGCCACAACCGGCCAGCAGTGCCGCAAGAAACTGCACAACCTCCCTCAGGGCAGCCAGGGTCAGTAGGCAACACTGTGCCACTGGCACTAACCCCCGTCCTCCCCCCCCCACGCCCCCCCCCCCCCCCCCCCCCAGGGAGGGGGCGACTGAACAACCTCTTACTGGCCGCCATGGCCAGCTGCCCAGGGCCATTAAGGCCACCAGGTACCCACCCCCTGTGCTGCTTGCGTCCAACTGTCTAACACTGTGCATTGTCTGTCCCCCGCCGCCTCCGCGCCCCCCCCCCCCAACATCCCCACCAAGATAGGGAGAAAACCGGAGGAGGACCTCTGGACCTGTGGCCCCTCACCGCAGCAGAGCCACGGGCACTAGATCTGATCGGCAGGCCCGCAGGGAGGGCAGTCGCCGAGGTGGAGCTTGGCATCGGGCGAGCAAGTGAGAACCCGCTGTGCTGCTGTCCTCCATGGCTCGTGTGTCACCACACCCACCACCACACCCACTCCCACACCCACCACCACACCCACCACCACACCCACCACCACCACACACCTCCCCACGGCCCCCTCCACCACCACCGCCACCACAACCTGCGGTCCAATCATGCACCTTGCCTTGTGTCTTGCAGGATCACCTGGTGATGCGATGGACCCTTCCGGTGCCCCCCGACCCAGACCCCAATAACAACCCCAACCCCAGGAGGAGAGCAGCGAGGAGGAGGCACGGGCACGGACGGGAGTCCGCAACCTGCAGCCCGAGACACCCCAGAGCACCAGTCCGGGACGACACTGACCTCCCATCACAGCTGTCTGCAACGCCCTCCACCATCCCAGAGACACACACCTCAGTCGTGGAAAGGCTCCTGGGACACTATCTGGTGCGCACCACACACACGTGCATCGGTACAGCAGGTGGAGGTAGGAACACCTGAGGGGAGGGACAGTCAGAGGGCGGCTCAATCCCAGGGACTAGCTGCCGTCCGGACGGGTTTCAGGCTTCTGGGAAGGGCGGTCCCATCGATTGTGGAGATGCAGGTGCAGAGCCGGGGAATGTATGAGGGGGTGTCAGCAACCATCAGTGCCCACAGGTGCAGGTGGAGGAGTCCAATCACCTGCAGGAGCAGGAGGTGGTGCCGACCATGTGTGCCACCCAGGTCAACACCGCACAGGTGGCGTCCGCGGTGGAGGGCTTGGGGGCGAAGAATTCGGCCATGGGTCAGTCCAAGGCCTGGGCACTCTGTATGGGCAGTGGCAGAGGCCCAGGACAGGGCTGCCCTATCCAGTCACAGCAGGTCATGGCTGAGGGCGTCAGCAGAATTGCTGGAGGGCCCCTCCAGAGTGGTCCAGGCACCGGAACTGCATCTTCCGGAGGACAAAGCACCGCTCGACACACCCCTGGTCACAGCACAGGCGTTCTTGTAGCGGGTCCCTACGTCGGTCTGTAGCCTCTAGATAGGTGTCATCAACCATGATCGGGCTACACGGTGGCCCCGTCTGCACTGCCAACCTTTCCCCTGCACGCCCCTCTCCCTCCTCCCCCATTCCCACACACACCACCGGCCATTCCCCTGGCACTCTGCCCACCATATCCTTGGCTCCGTCTGTGCCCTGCACAATGGAGGCCTTTGGCCCTGGTGCCTGTCCCTGCTGCCAGGGGTAATGCCAGCTGGCACTACACATGTCAGCAGTTTGCTCCGCAGCCCCCGTCCAGTGCCCTCCTGCAGAGGCTACTGTGGGTATTGCCCTTGGGTGGACAATGTGCTGCCCCTCCAGCGGGTAGAGCCATTGGGGGGGGATTTCTGGGGGTTGAGGAGCGTGAGGTGGGGGCAGTCATATGGCCGGTGTCACTGCATGACCAGGGGCCACAGTGGGTGGTCAGTACAGTGTGCAGCAAGATGGCTGCCTTGCAGGCCACGGCAATGATATATTTGCCTGGACACCCCGGTCCCATGGGGGGTCACCCCGACGCCAGGGCCCATCCCCTGGTAACCCCAGTCACCTCCACTGCCCCCCCGGGTGTGGCAGAGACCCCTGGTTCTCAGCCCCCCCCCCCCGCCGCCAGCTCTGCCAGTAGCAGGCCAGCCGCCTCTGCAGGTCCTACCTCCTCTCTCTCCCTCTTCGACCACGGCACCTGTTTCCCGATTTTGAAATCACAAGTGCAAATCGCCATTGGCAATTCCTCCCGGCAGGGGAGGAGCATCACGGAGGCCCGGAAGAATACCGGGTAGGGCCCGCTAATGATATGCGAATGGCATTTACTGTACGTGAGGAGTAGAATGCATTGAGGGCACTGTCAAGGCGCTGTCGATGGCAACCTGGCATGCGCCCGGCGCTGACCACAATTTTGGCTTCACGACCGATTTTCTGCCCAATCGCCTTTCCCGTTTTCGGGGTCGTTCCATGGAAACACCCACCTTTAGTATCCCAAATGGAGGATTTTGTCCAATGTAAGTGAGTGGGAAAACATTTGGGGCTGGATTTTCGGATCGGAGACGCCAAAATTTCGATTGGTGACAGGCCGTAAAATCCAAATTCCCCACTGTAACGGGGGCGGCACCGCTTTCGCGATGCTCCAACCACTCCAAAGTGGCATACTCTCGGAGTACGCCGCGCCACGTATCCACAGCCTCAGGCCATTGTCTGAGGCCCGCCCCCGATACTCCACGCTGGCCGGCCGAGTTCCCGACGGCGTGGGTCTCTCATTCTCACCCGTCGGGAACCTGGCACGGCAGCTGCAGACTCAGTCCAGCGCCGCCACAGGGGAGGGCCGATCCGTGGGTTGGGGGGACTTTCTTCGGGGCTGTGGGCACTGTGGTGGGGCGGTCGGCGGCGCATGAGCCGGCCGAAGGTGGGGACTATTCCGCGGGCCGGGTCCGCGAGTGGCCTCCACCATGAAGCACGGCATGGCCAGTGCAGTTCGCTGCCGTGCGCATGCGTGGCCATGGACCCGGCAATTCTCCGGCGCATATCGGCAGCGAGAGCTGAGTGCTCTACACTGCGTTCCTGCTAGCTCCCAGCAAAATGGGGAATCGGTGGCCGTTTTGCGCCAGTTTTGCTGGCGTAAAATGCCCCCGTTCCCATGTCGGCGGAGGGACATGGCGCCAGAATCGGAGAATCCAGCCCAGGGAGTATAACGTGGGTAAATGTGAACTTGTCCACTTTGGCAGGAAGAATAGAAAAGCAGTAAAGTATTTAAATGGAGAGAGATTGAGGAACTGGCTGCTACAGAGGGATCTGGGTGTCCTGGTACATGAATCACAAAACGTTAGTCTGCAGGTCCAGCAAGTGATCAGGAAGGGAAATGGAATGTTGGGGTTTATTACAAGAGGAACGGAAAATAAAAATAGGGAAGTTTTACTGCAGCTGTACAGGGTTTTATTGAGAACACATCTGGAATAATGTGTACAGATTGGGTCTCATTATTTTTTTCCCATTTATTTATTTCTAAATTTTTCCAATTAAGGAGCAATTTAGCGTGGCCAATCCACCTACCCTGCACATCTTTGGATTGTGGGTGTGAGACCCACGCCGACACGGGGAGAATGTGCAAACTCCACATGGTCAGTGACCCAGGGCCGGGATCGAACCCCCGGCTCCTCAGCGCCGTGAGGCAGCAGTGCTAAACACTGGGCCAACAGGACATAGAGAATTACAGAGCGATGGAGAGTGGGAGAAAGAGAGAGAGGCAGTGAGGGGGAGAGAGAGAGGGAGAGATAGCGAGAGAAGGGGAAAGAGAGAGAGAGAGAGAGCAGAGACTCAGGGACAGATACTGAGGAAGAGAAGGAGATGGAGGGAGGGGTGGAGTGAGAGAGAAGAGGAAGTGAAGGTGCTGACGTGGTGTCTCTGCCTCATACCATTTACATACTGAGGACCGGGCAGTGAGACTCTCACAGGCTGCAGCTTTATAAAGCAGAGCCCAGTGAAGGGAGAGTTTATCAGTAGCCAGGCACAGGGACAGGAGCAGACACCATGATTTCAGCCATCCAGCTGATCTGGCCTCTGGCATTCTGCATCGCAGGTACAAATCTCTCTCTTTCCACCTGGAATATTTTCCTGCTCTCCATTTCAATCCAATTCTACTGACTTGTGATTGAAGGGGAAATGCTGAAAGCAGAGGAACAGTCAGTGTCTCCAACAATATCTCATTGTACAGGCTCTTTCTGTGACAGTTCTTACTTCACTCTGTTTCTCTATTACTCCTCAGGTATCAGTGGAGACATCATCATGAACCAGTCTCCCCCGGTGTTGTCATTGAGCCTGGGCCAGACCGCAACCATCACCTGTACGGCCATCACGTACTCTGGCAGCTACGTTGCTTGGTATCAGCAGCGGGAAGGTCAGAAACCCACTCTGCTGATTTACAGCACATCAAGCAGATTCACAGGAACATCGGACCGATTCACCGGGAGCCGACAGTCTAATCAATACACCCTGACAATCAGCAATGTGCAGAATGAGGATGTCGCTGATTATTACTGTCAGCAACATAGCAGCTACCCCTACACAGTGATTCAGAGCCTTACAAAAACCTCAATACGCACAGCACCACCTTCTGTACTGACACATCCCACAGTTTATATATTATATAATAAACATAAGATAGGAAACTGAACAAATTATTCTCACTGTCCACTACACATTCCAGTCCCTGTGGTGACCACCGCTTGCTGAAGGCCTCAAGTTTCCATCTGACTCTCCATGTCCACGTATGAAGAGCAGCTCAAAGATTTATCATCCAAAATTAGAATTCTCAACTCTGCCAACAAAACACAGAGACATTGAGAGAAACAGAGAGAGAAAGAGTGAGAGAGAAAGACATGAGCGAGAGACAGAGAGAGACAGAGAGAGGGTGAGAGTGAGTGAGTGAGAGACAGAGAGGGTGAGAGTGAGTGAGTGAGAGACAGAGAGAGGGTGAGAGTGAGTGAGTGAGAGACAGAGAGAGGGTGAGAGTGAGTGAGTGAGAGACAGAGAGGGTGAGAGTGAGTGAGTGAGAGAGAGGGTGAGAGTGAGTGAGTGAGAGACAGAGACAGAGAGAGGGTGAGAGTGAGTGAGTGAGAGACAGAGAGAGACAGAGAGAGGGTGCGAGTGAGTGAGTGAGAGACAGAGAGAGGGTGAGAGTGAGTGAGTGAGAGACAGAGAGAGGGTGCGAGTGAGTGAGTGAGAGACAGAGAGAGACAGAGAGAGGGTGCGAGTGAGTGAGTGAGAGACAGAGAGAGTCAGAGAGGGGGTGAGAGTGAGTGAGTGAGAGACAGAGACAGACAGAGAGAGGGTGAGAGTGAGTGAGTGAGAGACAGAGGGTGAGAGTGAGTGAGTGAGAGACAGAGAGAGGGTGAGAGTGAGTGAGTGAGTGAGTGAGTGAGAGACAGAGAGAGTGTGAGAGTGAGTGAGTGAGTGAGAGACAGAGAGAGGGTGAGAGTGAGTGAGTGAAGCAGAGACAGAGGTTTTTGTACAGCCCCTGTACTGGAAGCTGCCAGTGTGGCTCACGTTCGGTAAAGGAACCAAGCTCAGACTGAGTAAGTAAATCCCAATCCTCCGTTATTAACCCTTTCAATACTGAAACTTTCTCAAACACAAATGCTGAATAGTTGAAGGTGTTAGTGGGGAGCTGCAGTGAATGAAATGGTTCATTGAAGAACACTGTGTAGAACAGGGTGCCCAGCTGTATTTCTTTAGTTCCATTCCCCCCTTTAAGCAGCAAGATATAAGTAAGCAGCTTTTACCCACCGTGTCGAGGAGATCTGGACGTTTGCAGACTGTGTTCACATTCCTGGACCATGGAGTGAAATCACTCACTAGACTCCTGTCAGTCTCCGTGTGACAGACACGGGCAGTGTTTGATGTGAGCTCTGGCTCCCTGTCACACTCTCTGATATAACTGATCACAGCAGCAGCAGCACAGTGAGACACCGAGGTCCCACTTCCCCCAGCTTTAACTCTGCTCTCTCCACTCCCTGCTTATCTCTTAGCAAAGTTCTGATGACAAACAGGTCCAGCAGGGCTTACAGTCCAGTGGCTTCAGTGTTCCAGGTTTTTGGGGAGACTCTCAGTTACTTTCTCTTTGGGTCGAGTTCAGTCCGATATTTATTCCTGATCCAATATTCCTGAAAATCCCTGTCGATATTTTTATTGTTTGATGTGATGTGTGATCTCTGACGGGACCAGCATTTATTGCCCATCCCTAATTGCCCTTGAACTGAGTGTCTTGCTCGGCCATTCCAGAGGACATTTCAGAGTCAACACATTACTGCGGATCTGGAGTCACTTCTAGGCCGGACAAGGTCAGGATGGCAGATTCCCACTTCAGACCCACACATCCCATAAATTAACTTTTAAAAATGGCCTGAACTCCACTTTCCTGTCGGTCCCCATAACCCTTGACCCCTCGTCAATCAAAAATCTGTCTAACTCAGCCTTGACTATAATCAGTGCCCCAGCCTGCACTGCTCTCTGGGAAAGAGATTTCCAAAAACTAGCGACCCTCTGAGAGAATAAATTCCTCCTCATCTCCGCCTTAAATGGAAATCCCTTATTTTTAAACTGTGTGCACTAATTCTAGATTTCCCTTTTCAGACTCTGTATCCTCCTCACAACTTGCTTTCCTACCTATCATTTTATGATCAGCAAATTTAGCTACAATACTGTCCATTCCCTTCATCCAGCTCAATAACATAGATTGTAGAGTTGATACCCCAAACAACAGCCATCTTCCTTTGTGCTGGGTATGACCCGACCAGCGGAGAGTTTCCCCCCTGATTCCCACTGACTCCAGTTTTGCTCGGGCTCCTTGATGCCAAACTCGGTCAAATGCTGCCTCAATGTCAAGGCAGTCACTCTGGCCTCACCTCTGGAGTTCAGCTCTTATGTCCATGTTTGAACCAAGGCTGTAATGAGGTCAGGAACTGAGTGACTCTGGCAGAACCCAAACTGAGCGTCAGTGAGCCGGTTATTGCTGAGTCAGTGCTACTTGCTGGCACTGTTGATAACAACACCAATCATTTTGCTGATGATTGAGAGATGATTGATGGACAGTAATTGTCCTGATTGGATTTGTCCAGCTTTTTGTGGCCAGGACACACCTAGGTAACTGGTCGATGCCAGGATTGTAGCTAAACTGGAGCAGCTTGGCTGAAATAAGGGGCGGAATTCTCCCGTCGTTGCGATTGAATTTTCCCGCCAGCAGCACATCACCGCCAGCGGGTTTCACAGCGGTGTGGGGTGGTTGCAATGGCAAATCCCATTGACAATCGGCGGGAAGATAGAATCCTGCCGCCAGTGAATGGCACGTGGCCGGGAATCATGAGGGTGGTGAACTGGACGTTCCCGCACAGGAACAGGGATAGAGCCTGCTCCACCATTCACAAATGTTTAATCAACATTCCAAAATGATTTAACCAGTCTAACATCAAACCTTTACCTCCTGACACTGAACCGATTTGAAATCTCCAGTCTCTGTGATTCACTTTTATCAACAGCAGTGCACCCCCTGCCCGTGGGATTCATGGCCACGTGGGGTGGCGTCCATAGGAAATTGCATTGACAAGGGGCAGGAGTAATTAATCCCTGCGCCAGTGAACAGTGAGCTATGAAGGAACGCTCGGCTGGAACACGGAGAATCCAGCCTAATTCGTCACCTTCCCTTGGATTCCATCAACTTTTAATTTTCACAACTGCTTGTCATTGGTAATTTGTCAAAATCCTTGGAAAATCCATGTTGTCAACATCAAAGTCCCTCCCCTCATCATCCCTCCTCGTTCCTTCCTCAACAGATTAAATTTTTAAAAACAGAGTCAGCTCTCAGTGGGTTTGTACAGGCGCCTGTATCGGCGGGAACCCCCCTATCGAACGCACTCTGTTTTTTTGTGCCTTTGAATTTCCTGCACTGAGGAGATTCACAGCACAAAGAGAAAATTGGCACCCCGATATCCTGATCCCCGAACACGATCTCCGGACGCCCGGAGATTTGGCATGCCCCAAATCACCTGTTGTGGTATCCTTTAGCCCCCCGTACCCCACCTTATATGGGCAGGGAAAACCCCAGGCTAGCACAAGAAAATGTCAGCTTGACACCATGGTGCTGCCATCCGACATTCTGGCTGTTTCCCTGCCAGCCTGGCATTGCCATCTGGGCATCTTTGCAGTGCCCGGGTGACAGCTGGCAGTGCCAAGGTACCTGGGTGACATCATCACTACCAGGATGCCACCTTGCCCAGAGGCTGACCACCCGGAGGCCTCCGATTGCCTTGACGACCGCCTCAAGTGCCTTTGGGCCTGGTCCTCATTTGTGGGAGCAGTGCTAAACAACGCCCGGCTGGGGTACCCTCGCGAGGCCAGTAGGTGCCGGGTGCCAGTTCGATCCGGTGTCAGCAAAGTGAAGTGAGGATCCTGGAAGAGGCCTCTCCTGGGATCCACCAGCCATGTCCTGTCCCATCCCGATTCCAGCAGGGCGCAGCCAGTAAATCATTCCCTCAGCCTCTCCCTTCACCCCTTGTTAAACAACGGTACAACATTATCAGTCCTCCAACACCACACATGTAGCCAGAGAGGATTGGAAAATAATGGACAAAGCCTCCGCTATTTCTTCCCTTAGCAGCCTGGGATACATTTCACCCGGGCCTGGGGGTATCTCCACTTTCAAAGGTGATAAACACGTTAATATCTCCTCTCTCACTATCTTTATCACATCCAATATTTCACAATTCTCCTCCTCCTGAACTACAATGTCTGCTTGTCCCTCTCATTTGTGAAAACTAATGTAAATTATTAATTAAGAACCATCTCCATGTCTTCTACCTCCACACACAAGTTACATTTTGCTCTCTAATTGGTCCCACTCATTCATTAGTTATCCTCTCGCAATGTCCCGCACTATTGCTTTGTGTGAACATATTGGTTCTGAACTCTCTCTATCTCCAGCTTGAATATCCTCCCACTGCTCTGACATTGTTTTACATCAAATCGCTGTTTCCTGTCCATTTTGGCAAATTCCAGTTTAGTAAAATTGGTCTTTCCCCAATTTACAAAAGAACAAAGAACAAATAAATGTACAGCACAGGAACAGGCCCTTCGGCCCTCCAAGCCCGTGCCGACCATACTGCCCGACTAAACTACAATCTTCTACACTTCCTGGGTCCGTATCCTTCTATTCCCATCCTATTCATATATTTGTCAAGATGCCCCTTAAATGTCCCTATCGTCCCTGCTTCCACTACCTCCTCCGGTAGTGAGTTCCAGGCACCCACTACCCTCTGCGTAAAAAACTTGCCTCGTACATCTACTCTAAACCTTGCCCCTCTCACCTTAAACCTATGCCCCCTAGTAATTGACCCCTCTACCCTGGGGAAAAGCCTCTGACTATCCACTCTGTCTATGCCCCTCATAATTTTGTATACCTCTATCAGGTCGCCCCTCAACCTCCTTCGTTCCAGTGAGAACAAACCGAGTTTATTCAATCGCTCCTCATAGCTTATGCCCTCCATACCAGGCAACATTCTGGTAAATCTCTTCTGCACCCTCTCTAAAGCCTCCACATCCTTCTGGTAGTGTGGCGACCAGAATTGAACACTATACTCCAAGTGTGGCCTAACTAAGGTTCTATACAGCTGCAACATGACTTGCCAATTCTGATACTCAATGCCCCGGCCAATGAAGGCAAGCATGCCGTATGCCTTCTTGACTACCTTCTCCACCTGTGTTGCCCCTTTCAATGACCTGTGGACCTGTACTCCTAGATCTCTTTGACTTTCAATACTCTTGAGGGTTCTACCATTCACTGTATATTCCCTACCTGCATTAGCCCTTCCAAAATGCATTACCTCACATTTGTCCGGATTAAACTCCATCTGCCATCTCTCCGCCCAAGTCTCCAGACAATCTAAATCCTGCTGTATCCTCAGACAGTCCTCATCGCTATCCGCAATTCCACCAACCTTTGTGTCGTCTGCAAACTTACTAATCAGACCAGTTACATTTTCCTCCAAATCATTTATATATACTACAAACAGCAAAGGTCCCAACACTGATCCCAGTGGAACACCACTGGTCACAGCCCTCCAATTAGAAAAGCATCCCTCCATTGCTACCCTCTGCCTTCTATGGCCTAGCCAGTTCTGTATCCACCTTGCCAGTTCACCCCTGATCCCGTGTGACTTCACCTTTTGTACTAGTCTACCATGAGGGACCGTGTCAAAGGCCTTACTGAAGTCCATATAGACAACATCTACTGCCCTACCTGCATCAATCATCTTAGTGACCTCCTCGAAAAACTCTATCAAGTTAGTGAGACACGACCTCCCCTTCACAAAACCGTGCTGCCTCTCACTAATACGTCCATTTGCTTCCAAATGGGAGTAGATGCTGTCTCGAAGAATTCTCTCCAGTAATTTCCCTACCACTGAAGTAAGGCTCACCGGCCTGTAGTTCCCGGGATTATCCTTGCTACCCTTCTTAAACAGAGGAACAACATTGGCTATTCTCCAGTCCTCCGGGACATCCCCTGAAGACAGCGAGGATCCAAAGATTTCTGTCAAGGCCTCAGCAATTTCCTCTCCAGCCTCCTTCAGTATTCTGGGGTAGATCCCATCAGGCCCTGGGGACTTATCTACCTTAATATTTTTTAAGACACCCAACACCTCGTCTTTTTGGATCACAATGTGACCCAGGCTATCTACACCCCCTTCTCCAGACTCAACATCTACCAATTCCTTCTCTTTGGTGAATACTGATGCAAAGTATTCATTTAGTACCTCGCCCATTTCCTCTGGCTCCACACATAGATTCCCTTGCCTATCCTTCAGTGGGCCAACCCTTTCCCTGGCTACCCTCTTGCTTTTTATGTACGTGTAAAAAGCCTTGGGATTTTCCTTAACCCTAATTTAAAATGTTTACTCTTGGTCTATCTTTACCCTTTTCCATAACTACTCTAAATCTAACTGAATTATGATCACTATCATCCAAATACTCTCCCACTGATATCCCTCCCACCTGCCCAGATTCATTCCACAAAACTGTCCAAAACTGTCCGTTCACTTCTTGGTATTGTTTTGTACTGGTTGGAAAAGTTCCCCAAAATGGAATGTCTGAATTCCGGATCATCTATACACTGACTTGATCCCTGTTAATAATAATAATAATCTTTCTTCGTGTCACAAGTAGGCTTACATTAACACTGCAATGAAGTTACTGTGAAAAGCCCCTAGTTGCCACACTACAGCACCTGTTCGGGTACACAGAGGGAGAATTCAGAATGTGCAATTCACCTAACAGCATGACTTTCAGAACTTGTGGGAGGAAACTGGAGTGCCTGGAGGAACCCACGCAGACACGGGGAGAACGTGCAGATGCTGCACTGACAGTGACCCAAGCCGGGAATCGAACCGGAGAACCTGGCACTGTGAAGCAACAGTGCTATCCACTGTGCTACCGTATTTGGAAAGATGAAATCCTTTATCATGGCAGCGAATAAAATTCCTTCTCTTCTCTTTCAGGCCGTGAGAATTCACAACCCACTCTGACCCTGCTGCCCCCTTCCCCGGAGGAGGTCAAGACCAAGGGCACTGCCACCCTGGTGTGCCTTGCCAATCACTTCTATCCCAATGAGGTGGTGGTGGAGTGGAAGAAGGACGGCGCAGCCATTTCGGACGGGGTTCAGACCAGCAACTACCTGCGAGCTTCGGACAACACCTACAGCGTCAGCAGCCTGCTGACCCTCTCTGGCTCTGCCTGGGAGTCCAACGCCCGCTTCTCCTGTGCCCTCACCCATGTGAGCCTCTCCTCTGCCCTCAGCAAGAGCATCAGGAGATCAGAATGTGCGTAGAGTGTTAGAGACAGTCCACAGAGGAGACACAATTTTAAATAGAACAGGGGTGAGCTGGGAGGGCAAAGGTCATTGTCAGCACTGAATTACAACTCTCTTCTCGGGACTGGGTCTGAGACACTTCTGAGCGTCAGGGGTGAAGACATTCTTTTGGGACAGTGTAGAAGGAGCTTTACTCTGTATCTAACCCCATGCTGTACCTGCCCTGGGAGTGTTTGATGGGACAGTGCAGACTCGTGATGCCAAGTAAAACCTCTTTGAGATGCTGAAGACGTCAGCTTTACAAAAATAATGTGACCCTCTGAAGTCTCTGCTCCAGGAAACCAGACCTCCTTCCTGCTCACCCTGCAGTTACAATTTAAGGTTTAGTCACTGTTTAAAGGGACAGGATTCTCCTATTATTGAGAAAATCTCCACCAGTGTTTTAATAAACCTCCATTCTCCCTGTGAATTCCTCCAGCTTCCTCTGGCTGGGCTGTTGATTGAAGTCTTTTATCTGACAATGTAATTCTGTAAAAGGTAATAAACATTAAGAATATTCAGTATGTGTCTCGTGTGTGCTTTGGAAATGTCCCTCCTCCCCATCAGCTGATTGGCTGCATTTCATCAAGTGATTGTCATGATTGGCTGGTTTGCCTGTCAATCAATGACACATCAGCAGAAGATTGGATTCAAAGACATTTATCAATCATTTTAAAATGATCAGTTTTATCTGGAATCTCTGAGTTTACAAGATTCAAATCAGAAAAGAGACTGAAAGTTGCTGGGATTAAATCATCACAATCACAATTCTCCAACCCATATTCCCCCGTGACCTTACCATCTCACGTGGTCTCAGTACTCCCAGAGTTTCAATCACAGATAAGACCATCTCTGATCACTTCCTTGTATCACTGCCCACCCACATCCCCCTTCCACACCCCAACCCTACCCCCTTCTTTATCCATCCCTGGAAAAACCTATTCCCCAATTCACTTACAACGGTACTTTCAAAATCCCAACTCTCTGTCTCTGGCCCTCCGATCACCACAACATTTCTGCAGCGACTTATTTACTCAACCTCACCCTCACCTCCACCTTTGATATCCTCGTCCCAATAAAACCATTCCTCTCTCTCACCCTGGCCATTCCCCTCTACGGCCTCATCGCCACTCACTTAATCCAAGTGACGCAGACTTGAAAGGATATGGGGGAGAACTGGTTTATCCATCCACTGCCAGATCTGACTGGACCACTTCAAACACTCCCGGCTCCTACTCCCATCTGCTAAAACTGCTCACTATTCCAGGATCACCCTGGAATGTAAAGATAATCCCCGGCTTCTTTTCTCCATTGCAGACCATTTTCTTAACCCCCTCTCCCCTGTCCCCTCCACCCTCACCTCCAACAACAAGTGGGAGGAGCTCATGGACGTCTTTGTCACTAAGATTGAGACGATCCAATCAGCTGCCTCTGCCACGTCCCTCCCTTCCACTAGCCCGTCTGGACAAACTTCCTCTAATTCTCCCCCCCTGCCTGAGCCCTGAACTCACATCTTTCTCTAGTTTCTCTCCTATCTCCCCTCATGCCCTCTCTGAGCTCATCTTATCCATGAGACCCACCTCCTTCTCTCAGCTTATCAGCTGCAGAAACCCTCATCATGTCTCTGTTACCTCTAGACGTGACTATTCCAATACACTCCTGGCTGCTCTCCCACATCCTACCCTCCGGAAACATGAGCTCATCCAAAACTCTGCTGTCCCAGCCTGAACTCACACCAAGTCCCGTTCCCCTATCATCCCCTGTGCTCACTCACCCACATTGGCTCCTGGTCAAGCAATGTCTCGATTTGAAAATTCTCATCCTTGTTTTCCAATTCCTCCATGTCCTCGCCCCTCCCTATCTCTGGAACCTCCTCCAGCCCCACAACCCTCCGAGATATCTGCGCTCCTCTAATTCCGGCCTCTTGTACATTCCTGATCATAATCACTCCCCCATTGGTGGCCGTGCCTTCAGCTGCCTGGGCCCCAAGCTCTGGAATTCCCTCCCTAAACCTCTCCATCTCTCTACCTCACATTCCTCCTTTCACACTCTCCTTATTGTCCACCCCTTTGTCCAATCTTTGTTTTATCTGAGTGATTGACCTCTGCTCTCCGGGTGGTCATACCCCTAGCTCCCTGCCAAGATGCTCTGTGGGACCACTCGGAACTCCCTTCGCACTAACTACACGGCAATTCCCCGGGAGGTTTAACTTCCGATGGGAATTCCCCTGCATCTGGAACCCCGCAGACTGCAACCTGGAGACTTCAGTGGCCGGATTCGCCGTTCCCTAGACTAAGGGCGGGATTCTCCAATTACCGACGCCAAAATCCCATTTGGCGATTGGTCGGAGAATCCCTTTGACGCCGAAATCGGGGACAACGCCTGATTTCGGATGCTCCGCCCTCTCCAAAACGCCGACATTGGTAAGTATGCCGCATGGCGTTGGGGCGGCCTTAGGATGTCATCTAAAGGCCCTCCCCTTGATGCTCCGCCCCCGATGGGCCGAATTCCCGACGGCGTGGATCACTTGTGGTCTGAGGTTAGGTCAACCTCGCATGATGGCTGGGGACTGTGTCCAGCGCCGTCACAGTCGAGGGGAAGGGGAGGCACTCTGCTGCCCAGGGGGCCTTCGGCCGGGGCTGGGGGCACTCGTGGGGTTGGTCCGGGAGGGTGGCGAGGGGGGTTACAGGGGGGCACTCTCTGGCAGGCAGTGTCCGCGCGTGACCGGCGTCATGTTGTAAGTCACGACCGCGGCCAATGACCCGTCAATTCTCCATCCGTATCTGCAGGGAAAGCCGGGGGTTTTACGTGGCATGGCTGCTAGCTCCCTAATGTTGGGTGCAGGGGCACCGCCGATTTTTCGGTCGTAATACTGGACACATGCTCTGGACATAGCGTCAAAATTGGAGAATCCAGCTGTAAATGTTGACTCCGCGGCAGGATTCACTGTCTTCTATGACAGCAAAACTGGCGCCTCATCTGGACAGATTCAACGACCATTAAGGGGCTAGCACTGGTGTCACATGGAACACAATTGAATCCAATGGGAAACGGTGCAGGATTGGTCGGATTTGCAATTGACACTCAGGAAACTGACAAACTGCAGCCGCAGATACTCATTTCATTCACCACACACACCATCGCAGCCAACAAGAGGTCAGCGAGGAGAGAGGCGTCCCGTTTTATGGACGCTGAGCGCGAGACCCGGCTAGGCACCATGGAGGAGAGGCGGGAGTCCCTGTACCCCGGGCCAGGAAGGGGGCTGCCAGCTGTGGCTGTTCGCCGTGCCTGGGTGCAGGTGGCAGAGGCGGTCAGCGCTGTGAGAAACACTGTCCAGACCCCCGGCACCAACCCCCGTTCCACAAGCCCCTAACCGTACTCCCGCACCCAGGAGGGTGGCCAAACCCCTACCCTGCACCACATGCCAGCACACCCATATCGTCTGCCATGGCCGGGTGCCCTAGCTACTGAAGCCACCTGCTACCCATCCCCTGGGCTGCATGTGTCGGACTGTCTGCCGCTGTCCATTTTCTGTGTCCCTGCTCGCCCCCCCTCCTCCTTCCCCAACACACCCCACTCCCCCCAGCTCGCGACCTAATCATGAGTCTTGTCTTGTGTATTGCAGGAGCTGCTGGTGACGGGCCCTTCTGGTGTCCCCCGCCCCCAACCCCAGCCACAGACAGAACCACAGGTGCCGACCAGTGATGAGGACGAGACTAACATCGGACGTGAGTGATCGACACCCAGGACACCCCGGAGCTTAAGTCTGAAGATGACACTGACTTCCCATCACTGCTGTCAACACCCTCCACCATCCCAGAGACACTCACCTCAGTTGTGCATTGTTAGTGGAAGAAATTGCTATATGTGTGTCAGAATTGATATAAGTAATAATAAAGATGTCTCAAGTATTATAGCAGCACAGGTCAAGGGAAAACCAGAAAGCAAGGGGTTAAAATGTTGAAACTTATAGAAAAGTCACCTGCGCTCGATAATTCAATCATCCTACAGGGCATTAGCATAAGAAGGGGGACCCACATCACAGAAATCATGGCTTCAGCCTGTCTGTAGGGGATTCATTGTCCAGCCCAGTGCAGTGAGCACAGTAAGAAGTCTTACAACACCAGGTTAAAGTCCAACAGGTTTGTTTCAAATCACTAGCTTTCGGAGCACTGCTCCTTCCTCAGGTGAATGAATAGGTATGTTCCAGAAGCATATATATAGACAAAGTCAAAGATGCAAGACAATGCTTTCCCGCTTGGGTCACTGTCTGTGCGGAGTCTGCACGTTCTCCCTGTGTCTACGTGGGTTTCCTCCGGGTGCTCCGGTTTCCTCCCACTCGTCCTGAGAGACATGCTGTTAGGTAATTTGGACATTCTGAATTCTGAATTCTCCCTCTGTGTATGCGAACAGGCCCTGAAATGTGGTGACTCGGGGCTTTTCACAGTAACTTCATTGCAGTGTTAATGTAAGCCGACTTGTGACAACATTATTATTATTATGTGACACAGGCCCAGAAGGTGGTGGCACATTCAATGGGTGTACGTTGGCCCTTGTGCATATGTCATGTGGCCTCCTGTGCCTACCCGGGCCCAATGTCCTGCCTATCTCGCCCTCCCTCACATCCTCCTCCTCGTCGGAGGAGGCTTGGTGTTCATCCTCAGCACGTCGCCCCCCCTGCTGGGTGATGTTGTGGGGGATGCAGCAGGCCGCCACGATGCAGGCGACCCTCTCAGCATCTTACTGGAGGGCCTCTCCAGAGCGGTCCAGGCACCTGAACCATATCAAAAGGATGCGGAAGCACCGCTCAATGACGCCCCTGGTCGCTACATGAGCGTCATTGTAGCAGGTCTCTGCGTCGCTCTGTGGCCTCCAGATATGCGTCATCAGCCACGACTGCAGTGGATAACCCCTGTCACCCAGGAGCCAACCCCTCACCCGGGGGGACATGTCGATGAGGCCGGGAATCATCGAGTGTGCCAGATGAAGGCGTCATGCACACTGCCCAGGTATTGGGTGAAGTCGTGCATGATGTGCAGCTGATGGTCACATATCAGCTGCATGTTCATTGAGTGGAACCCCTTTCGGCTTGTGAAGACGGGCAGTAGGGGGACATCCTGGTGGGTTCGGTCCACATTGAAGTGAATGTATTGTGCCGACTGGGCAAATAGGGCCTCCATGATGGCGTGGATGCACATTTGCGCCGAGCTCTGTGGGATCCTGGACAGGTCCCTCCCGGCACCTGGAAGGACCCCGTTGCGTCATGACGGGAGATGGGTCATCTGGGTTCGAAACATTAGCTCTTTTCTCTCCCCACAGCTGCTGCCAGACCTGCTGAGATTTTCCAGCATTTTCTCTTTGGTTTCAGATTCCAGCATCCGCAGTAATTTGCTTTTATCCAGTGTTTAACTCACTGCCACCTCTCTTCCAGGAATGCCTACCCTGAAGAAGTACTGCTCTTCTCTCCGACAGGATTTCCGTAAGTCCCTCCCCCACTATCCACCTTCACTGCTTTCCATTTCTCTCTTAGTGTTGGACAAGATATTTACCAAGACTCGCTTCCACAGCCATATTTCCTTCCTCAGTGACTGTCTTCGTCTCCGACTTACCTCACGGGATTTCAACTTAAATTCCACCCTATATTTAACCTCCAGGATTATAGGTACCACCAGGATATACAACATTCTTCCAACTGCTGCTCTCGCCGCATCCTGAAAGCCACACTCAGTGCCACATTGCGCCACATGAAGACACTCGACATCTCTCTCCAGTAGCACCGTCTTATCCTCTTTCAAAGCTGTCCCTGTCCCCAGTTTCATTTCATCCATTGCATCATTCGACACCTTAACAAGAATCTTTTCCTGTTTCTTGCAGATATGAAGGAACACAAGCTTCAACAACTCATCAACACCACTGCCCATTCTAGGCCCTCCACCAGTCCCAATCCCTCGTCCCCCATTTCTCCCAGTTTCAACACCACTGCCCATTCTAGGCCCTCCACCAGTCCCAATCCCTCGTCCCCCATTTCTCCCAGTTTCAACACCACTGCCCATCCCAGGCCCTCCACCAGTCCCAATCCCTCGTACCCCATTTCTCCCAGTTTCAACACTACTGCCCACCCCAGGCCCTCCACCAGTCCCAATCCCTCGTATCCCATTTCCCAGCCCCAGCCCTTGCCGCGTGTTCACCATACCCTCCGACCTTCCCCTCTCTGAGGCTGAGCGTGCTGTTCTCAGCAAAGGGCTCAGCTTTGTACCCTTACGTCCCGACCTCAATGAATTCCGGGCTCGACATGATGTTGAACTCTTCTTTCGTCGCCTTCGTCTCCGTGCCCACTTCTTTGGGCAAGAGTCCTCCCCCCGTTCCACTGATCCTTTCATGTGCCTCCAACATTCTGTCTCCAAGTGGACATCCCCGCCGGGACAATTACCTGCCCTCCATCTTTTCATTGAGAACTGTCGATGAGACATTGGGCGTCTTAATTTTTCTGCCCCCTCACTCATTCCAACCTCTCTCCTTCCGAACCTTCCACTCTTCACTCCATCAGGTCTAACCCCGACTTTGTCATCAAACCTGCCGACAAAGCTGCCTGTGTCGTTTGGCGTACTGACCTCTACCTCACAGAGGCTGAGCACCAACTCTCAGATACTTCCTCCTGGACCATGACCAGACCACTGAACATCAAGCCATTATCTCCAACACCGTTAGCGACCTCATTTCCTCCGGATGCCTTCCCCCTATGGCTTTCAACCTCATAGTCTCCCGACCCCGGACAGCCCGCTTTTACCTACTTCCCAAAATCCACAAAAAGGACTGTCCCGGCTGGCCCATTGTGTCAGCATGCTCCTGCCCCACAGAACTTATTACCTCTTATCTTGACTCCATCCTCACTCCTCTGGTCCATTCCTTCCCCACCTACATCCGGGATTCCTCTGATGTCCTGCGTCATATTTACAGCTTCCTGTTCGCGGGCCCTAACCGCACCCTATTCACCATGGATGTGCAATCACCCTACACCTCCATCCCACACCAGGATGGCCTGAGAGCTCTTTGCTTCTTTCGCGAAAAGAGGCCTGGTGTAGCCACCTGGGTTGGCCACTTCCCGACTTAAAATGGAGGTCCGCAAAGAATGCAGGGAAATTCAGCCAACACAGGCAAAAACTAGCAAGTGCAGAAATCCTGTGTATTAGAACTTGCAAAAGCCCAGACAGCACTGAAACTCACAGCCATCTGCATACTAATGAGCGATCCCCGGGTAAAATGGAAACATTTAAGGTGAATAAGGCCAAGCCAGACTCCTCGGCGCCAGCAGGAGCCAAGACAAAGGAAGGCAAATGGACACTCAGGGACCGCACAGCGATCAGGGAACAGCTCCAGTATTGGAGAAATCGATCCAAGTGATCGGAACGTAGTCCAATCACTTGGAACCAGATACGGGGTCCGCCCCAAACGGCGCAAAGCCCCTGGGGACTATAAAGTAGAGCCCCCAAGTTCAAATCGGTCTTCTTGGCAGGGTCACTCAGCAACTCGAATCAACCCTTGAGAGTGAACTGTCTAAGCTGCCGCATCAACCAAGTAAGTCTCCAGCCAACACACGCTACGAGATAGGCGCTCCTAGCTACCAGTCTATACCAGCTTTTGAATCCTGCAGACTCAGATCGAACGAAAGGCCATTTGTTCCCCTGACCTGGTGGGCCAATTCCGAAGCTAGGTCTAGGCCTTTTAGTGATAGAGAATAGTCTAGAAAGTAGAGTATATGCAGGAGTAGTGATTTACTGTGTATAATAAATGTGTTTTGATTTAAATCTTACTATTTGGTGTGTTGAGTTATTGATCAGTACTTGAACTTGAACCTCGTGGCGGTATCATACAGATACCTGGCGACACTAGAGCAAGGGTTATAGAAACAGAGCAAATTCAGTAAAGACCCAATGGGCAACGAATTAAGAGCCAACCAAAGTTAGCAACATATTACTGGTGACATCTGACGGGACCCGACTTAGAAGTGGTCTAACCACTCTGGGAGAACCCAAAATTTGAATTAGAATCCTATTGGGAACAGAAAAACCACAAGTATTCAAGCAGTTCTGATCAATCCTCATAATTCGGAAGCGTGTTAATGCATGCATAACTAACAGGGCTATAAGGTAAAACCGCTAGATTTTTGTTGCGAAAAAACTGTCGGGAGTTTGCATTCCGGAAAATAGCGAAAGCCGTATCCGTAATTACAGCACCGCCTTAGTACCCCTCGTTCCACATTTTAAGAGAGTATTTAGAGAGGAAAGATGGCAATGAAGGCAATGGAACGCCTTATGGACCCTCAAAGATTTGTGGTTGCAGCGACCAGCAGCAGAGTAGGACAGTGTCCCGTTTGGGAAGAAGAGATCAGAAAATATCTCAAAGGGAATGGATGGCCCCTTTGGAGTGAATTCTGTGACAACGAGAAAACAGGACCCGGGAGTATAGGACATACTTGGTGGGAGAACCTGTCAGAGATCCATAAGAAAAGCTTAGGGAAAGCTCGCAAGCCGATGGCAATCATGTCCTGTTTGGCACAATTGCGAGGCACAGAGGAGGACGCTCCACAAAGAGATAGAGGAGCGACATCGAATGAGCAAGGTCGATGTGAGCGAGATCGAGAAAGAGACTATAGAGTTGAGAAGGAAGTTGGCAGCAAAGGACGGAGAGGTGGATGATGCCAAGTGGGCATACCAGTCTTGTCTAGCGCATCTGAGCAGCTTCCAAACCCAATATGAGAAGGCCTATCAGGACATGCAACGTGCAGTCCTGGTAAGAGAAGAGACAGAGAAACAGGGAGAGGCATTGCAAAGGCAGTGCAGCGATCTAAAGGCAGCGTTAAGAGCACTCCATGCTGCCACCACAGAGCACAAACAAAGCTCAGTGGATCATGCGAAATGCTGGAAGCAGATTGTGGAACTGTAGTCTTTGCTTTCAGTGCAAAATGGGTTTCAGAGCACCTTTGGATCCCAATTAGATGAGGAAGACGGCCCTGATTGGCAAGAATTAAATGAAACCGCGCATAGGTATGTTCAGGGAACATGTGTGCAAGGAAAGCCCCAAAAGAGAATAGCACCCCAACCCCCCACAGAGCAGATAGATCAGGCACCCATGAATCCAGTAACTACCCACCGCACTGTCACATCGGAAGGAGACGCGGAATTCCTTTACACCACCCCCTTAACCGTGACCCAATTACGGGACACGTGCGACAAGATCACACCGTTCCTCCCCACCTCAGACCCCCACCACTTCTTTGCTAGAGTGAAGCAGCAGGCCACCATGTACGGCCTGGATGAGCATGAGCAAGTGAAGCTCACAGTTTTGAGTTTAGACCCTTCGGTTGTAGCAGCCCTTCCCGACCCACAGAATGTAGGAGGAGGCTCCTTGCAGAGATGCACACGGCGATCCTAGACGCGATCGGTTACAACAGAGGTGACCCAGTAGAAGTGCAGGCAGAAAAAGACAGAACACCCCACAGCGTTTGCTGGACGCCTGTGGATCCATTTCACAGCCGTTTTCGGCAATTTAGACCGTGCCCATTTGTCCCAACCCGCACCCTTATCTCCCATGCCACAGAGCCAGGACAAAACGCCTGTACCAACTATGACCCCTCAGAAGAAGCGCACAACGTAAAGTGGGTTTTAAAAAGACTGTTCCGCGGCTGGGAGCAATCTGTCCAAAACAAATCCGTAATTAAGAAACCCGAAGAATAGCAGGCAGAGGCAGATATCCACGCAGTTAAGACGCACCAGAAACCCGCATGGGTGAACGAAGGCAGGAACATCCCCCCACAGAAACCACAGGAGTGTTACAATTGTGGACAATTAGGTCACTTTGCACGAGAGTGCAATTCCCCACGAAAGCCACAGAGAGCCCAGCAGGCAGGTACTCTGAATAAGAATAGGACAGAGCCCATACATAGTGTAGGCACCCGTTCAGACCCGACAGACATGAACGGAACTGAGTGACGGTGTTCGGGCTTCCCCACCTGGGTCTGTGACACCCTTTGGGATAGGTCCGGCAGACCAGTATTTGCAGCAAAAGTACGGGGACAGCCCATCGAATTTCTCTGGGACACAGGAGGGTCCCGCACCACAATAAATTCCTCCACCATGTTCCAAAAAGACATGTGGCCCACCACAGCCACAATCACCCTCAGCGGCTTTACAGGCCACTCACAGCAGGGACACATCACAGCCCCTGTACCCATTCAAATTGGCAATATTACGACAAAACACCCCATAGTTTTAGTCGATCTGGACCACACAGCAGAGCACATTTTGGGCATTGATTTTATGAACTCCCACCACCTTTCACTTGATCCAGTAAACCAATGTGTCTGGAAAATGGCAAAATCCGCAAGAGCCCCCGCAACGCTCACAGTAGGTGAGTATGCAAACAAGATTAGCGCAGTCGGCGATTTCTGGTTTGACCCGACCACGATTAGCACAGACAAGCAGGTTAGGGCAGTTCTGTAGAAGCACAGGACAGCATTCACGACCCACAAACATGACTGTGGCTGGATGACTGGTTCCGTTCAAATCACAGGTCCTGACCCTAGACCCCAAAAGCAATACGGATTTCCCCAAGAGGCAGAGGGAGAAATCTCAAAAGTTATCGATAGCTTATTAGAACAAGGCGTACTTAGATCAGTAGCCTCTACTAATAATGCCCCGGTTTGGCCAGTGAGAAAACCCGATGGGTCATGGCGACTGACCATCGATTACCGGGAACTCAACAAAGTCACCCCCGCAGCAGCCCCCACGGTAGCCACAAGTCCCGAGACCATGCTCAAACAGGGACTCAACTCACAATATTTTACGGTTTTGGACGTCAGTAACGGATTCTGGTCCATTCCATTGGCAAAAGCGTGCCAATACAAATTTGACTTCACTTTTAAAGGTCAGCAGTACACGTGTTTTGGGGCCACTGCTGTTTGTCATTTTTATAAATGACCTGGAGGAGGGCGTAGAAGGATGGGTGAGTAAATTTGCAGATGACACTAAAGTCGGGGGGTTGTGGACAGTGCGGAAGGATGTTACAAGTTACAGAGGGACATAGATAAGCTGCAGCGCTGGGCTGAGATGTGGAAAATGGAGTTTAATGCAGAAAAGTGTGAGGTGATTCATTTTTGAAGGAATAACAGGAAGACAGAGTACTGGGTTAATGGTAAGATTCTTGGCAATGTGGATGAGCAGAGAGATCTCGGATTCCAAGTACATTGATCCCTGAAAGTTGCCACCCAGGTTGAGAGGGTTGTTAAGAAGGCGTACGGTGTGTTAGCTTTTATTGGTAGAGGGATTGAGTTTTGGAGCTATGAGGTCATGTTGCAGCTGTACAAAACTCTGGTGCGGCCGCATTTGGAGTATTGCGTGCAATTCTGATCGCCGCATTATAGGAAGGATGTGGAAACATTGGAAAGGGTGCAGAGGAGATTTACCAGAATGTTGCCTGGTATGGAGGGAAGATCTTATGAGGAAAGGCTGAGGGACTTGAGGCTGTTTTCATTAGAGAGAAGAAGGTTAAGAGGTGACTTAATTGAGGCATACAAGATGATCAGAGGATTGGATAGGGTGGACAGTGAGATCCTTCTTCCTCGGATGGTGATGTCTAGCACGAGGGGACATAGCTTTAAATTGAGGGGAGATAGATATAAGACAGATGTCAGAGGTAGGTTCTTTACTCAGAGAGTAGTAAGGGTGTGGAATGCCCTGCCTGCAACAGTAGTGGACTCGCCAACACTAAGGGCACTCAAATGGTCATTGGATAGACATATGGACGATAAGGGAATAGTGTAGATGGGCTTTAGAGTGGTTTCACAGGTCGGCGCAACATCGAGGGCCGAAGGGCCTGTACTGCGCTGTAATGTTCTATGTTCTATGTTCTGTGGACATGCCTCCCACAAGGATTCCACAACTCCCCCTCCATTTTCCACCGCCAGCTGGCAAATAGATTATCAAAATTTTCTCGCCCCGAATGTCTGGTCCAGTATGTGGACAACCTATTACTGCAGACAGACACCAAGGCAGAGCACATCGAGCTTCTGGCCGAACTCCTGGAACTCCTACAGCAGATTGGTTGCAAAGTAAACCCCCAAAATGCCCAAATTTTGGAAAACAAAGTGATGAATTTGGGTACGATTATCACGCATGGTAAACTCGAGATCGAGCAGAAAAGAATTGACTCGATTGTCAAATTGCCCCTTCCCCAGAATGTTTCAGCCCTTTGGTCGTTTTTAGGACTGGTTGGCTACTGCCGAAACCATATTGACGGTTTCGCCACCAAAGCAGCACCCCTTTCGGAATGCCTAAAGAAAGGAACCCGTTGGGAATGGCTTCCGCAGCATACGGATGCTGCGGATGCTTTGAAAAGAGCCCTCATTGCTGCCCCCGCACTACAGGTTCCAGACCCGCCTTCCCCCTATGCTATAGAAATAGCTAGCACAGACCGTACCCTTTCGTTAAGACCCGTGGCTTACCCGTTAAGACCCACAGTTAAGACCCGTGGCTTACGCCTCCAGACATTTAGATCCTGTGGAGCAGGGATTTTCGGCCTATATAACCGGACTAAACCCCATCACAATCCTCACGGAACACACCCTCACCCAACTTTTACTAGACGGACGACTTAAGGATGGTACAGTAAGCCAGATTAGAGCAGCCAGATGGATCCTTCTTTTGCAGGGACGGGACATCACTGTTAAAAGGACCAAGACCCACACTTTCCTAGCCGACAACCTTCAGTACCCAGGCACCCCCCACGAATGTGAAATCATCTCACCGCACCACAACACAGGCCCCTTTATTGCGAAAACAACCCCCAAAAGGATAGGTAGTTCACCCCCGAGCCCCCAGCACACAGACACGTGCGAACCCTTAAGGATATATGTGGATGGTTCTTCCACTGTATTAGACGGGAAGCGCATTACAGGATGCGGCATTTATGTTGAGGACGCACAGGGACGCGCCCTAGAAGAGATCTCGTTAAAACTACCAGGACACTTAGGCGCGCAGGCGGCAGAACTAGCAGCAGACACGTACATTGTGGATAACCCAGATTCCTTCCCCAGCCCAGCAGACATATACTCGGACAGCCTCTATGTCTGCAACAGCCTCATGGAATTCCTACCGCTGTGGAAAGCAAGAGGATTTGTTTCCGCAGACGGAAATACCCCTCCCTTCAGCCCCATTGCTCTGCCACATTTTAGAGAAAGCACAGGATAGGACATTTGGAATTGTTAAAGTTCGCAGTCACCATCGTTCCTCCCCCCCCTGGAAATGTAAAAGCCGATGCACTGGCTAAAGCAGGTTCCAGGCATGGATATTTTTGGACACCCCCCGAAAGCGCCCCAGTGAGTGCAGTTCAGGTCTCACAGACTAATATCGAGGGTTTAGTGCAGGCCCAGAAGCAAGATAGCAATCTCAGGGAGATTTTGAAAGGAAGATTTCCAGCACCTTACGTTAGATTTAAAAATGCACTAACCACACATGACGGTGTGGTCCTAAAATACACCCTTTATGTGGTTCCTGAACAGGACAGGAATCAGCTTATTTGTTTGTTCCATGACAGTCATGGGCATCAGGGAATTGATCCCACTACAGCCCACCTCAGGCAGCTCTGTTGGTGGCCAAGTTTAAAAGAAGACGTTACGCACTACGTTGAGAATTGTCTTATCTGTGCCCAAAACAATCCGGACAGATACGCAAAGAAAGCTCAACTTAGCCACACCCGCCCCATTAATGGCCCCTGGACTAACCTCCAGATTGATTTTATAGGACCATTGACCCGTTGCAGGAATGGTTACAAGTACGTATTAGTCGTCATGGATTTACTAAGGGGAGGTCGTGCCTGACAAACCTGTTAGA
This sequence comes from Scyliorhinus torazame, assembly GCF_047496885.1. NCBI lineage: Eukaryota > Metazoa > Chordata > Chondrichthyes > Carcharhiniformes > Scyliorhinidae > Scyliorhinus > Scyliorhinus torazame. The sequence goes on along the minus strand of NC_092713.1, from coordinate 166,836,367 downwards.
GCTCTTTGAAGAGATAACAAATAGGTTAGACCAAGGAGAGCCAATGGATGTTATCTATCTTGACTTCCAAAAGGCCTTTGATAAGGCGCCTCACGAGAGACTGCTGAGGAAAATAAGGGCCCATGGTATTCGAGGCAAGGTACTAACATGGATTGACGATTGGCTGTCAGGCAGAAGGCAGAGAGTTGGGATAAAAGGTTCTTTTTCGGAATGGCAACCGGTGACGAGTGGTGTCCCGCAGGGTTCAGTGTTGGGGCCACAGCTGTTCTCTTTATATATTAATGATCTAGATGACGGGACTGGGGGCATTCTGGCTAAGTTTGCCGATGATACAAAGATAGGTGGAGGGACAAGTAGTATTGAGGAGGTGGGGAGCTGCAGAAAGATTTAGACAGTTTAGGAGAGTGGTCCAAGAAATGGCTGATGAAATTCAACGTGGGCAAGTGCGAGGTCTTGCACTTTGGAAAAAAGAATAGAGGTATGGACTATTTTCTAAACGGTGACAGAATTAATAATGCTGAAGTGCAAAGGGACTTGGGAGTCCTAGTCCAGGATTCTCGAAAGGTAAACTTGCAGGTTGAGTCCGTAATTAAGAAAGCAAATGCAATGTTGTCATTTAGCTCAAGAGGCTTGGAATATAAAAGCAGGGATGTACTTCTGAAGCTTTATAAAGCACTAGTTAGGCCCCATTTAGAATACTGTGAGCAATTTTGGGCCCCACACCTCAGGAAGGACATACTGGCACTGGAGCGGGTCCAGCGGAGATTCACACGGATGATCCCAGGAATGGTAGGCCTAACATACGATGAACGTCTGAGGATCCTGGGATTATATTCATTGAAGTTTAGGAGGTTGAGGGGAGATCTAATAGAAACTTACAAGATAATGAATGGCTTAGATAGGGTGGACGTAGGCAAGTTGTTTCCATTAGCAGGGGAGACTAGGACCCGGGGGCACAGCCTTAGAATAAAAGAGAGTCACTTTAGAACAGAGATGAAGAGAAATTTCTTCAGCCAGAGAGTGGTGGGTCTGTGGAATTCATTGCCACAGAGGGCGGTGGAGGCCGGGACATTGAGTGTCTTTAAGACAGAAGTTGATAAATTCTTGATTTCTCGAGGAATTAAGGGCTATGGAGAGAGAGCGGGTAAATGGAGTTGAAATCAGCCATGATTGAATGGTGGAGTGGACTCGATGGGCCGAATGGCCTTATTTCCGCTCCGATGACTTATGGTCTTATGGTCACAGACACTTTTACAAAATGGGTAGAGGCATTGCCATCCAGAACTAACACGACAAAGACCACAGCCAAGATATTAACCCACCACATCTTTACGAGATGGGGACTCCCCCGCAGCATTGAATCCGACCAAGGTTCCCATTTTAAGGGACGTGGCATGAAGAACGCCCTCACGATATTTGGCATTAACCAAAAATTCCACATCGCATACCACCCCCAGTCAAGTGGTATTGTGGAGCGAATGAATCGGACCCTAAAAGCAACCCTCAGAAAAATGGTCCAACAAAACACCACTTGGGATTCAGTCCTCCCTTTTGCGCTGATGTTTTTAAGAAATACTGTTTCGACATCCACAGGATACACCCCACACACTCTCATGACCGGACGCCCCATGAAAGGCACAGAATTTTTATTCGGCCTTGACTTGAATAGCCCCGAAGTGATGGCCCTCACACACGAGGACGCAGTAAAACAGTTAGTCAAAAGTGTAAAAACGGCTCAGCTAGCAGCCGCAGTAAAATTAGGCACAAGGAAGAAACAGAGCAAGGCCTGTTTCGACAAGACAGTGCATGCGACTGAGTTTGAGGTAGGACAGCAGGTCATGCTCTCCATCTATAACCCCAGCACATTCCTGTCACCAAAATATTCGGGTCCGTACTCCATTGCGGACAAAGTAAGCCCCTCCGTCTACAAAATAAAGTACCCCAATGGAAAGACTGCGTGGTTCCATATTAACCAGCTGAAGGCATATGGCTCGCAGTCGAACCACGCACACCACGTCATGCTTGATGCAGCAGACCACACCCCGCTCACAGCCACCGTATCCCTACCCTCCCCCAACACATCCACCCCACCCACGGACTCACCCTCGACCCCACCCCCGAACTCTAGACACCGCCCCGGAATGCCCACAGACAGCAGCAGCAGAGACAGCGACTGTGACACAGACAATAGCCACAGCACGGCTCCCTACTATCCCCATGCAACAGGCCCCACACCCAGCGAATCTGAACACTATTCGAGTGATCCCTTCCTGATCACATTCCTCAACAAACCCCACCAAAGACCAGCGCCCTACGATGGCGACTCCGTCCCCACAGAATTAGACACAACTTTTTGGCACCGCGACAATTCATACAGGCTCGTCCAAAACGATGAGATGGACCCGAAGTCAAACCATGCAGCTTTATCCACCCTCATCCATTCCAGAGTATGGCACCTGGGGGAAGAGGACGACTTTGAGTCTGACTCCCAAAATGTGAACCCCTCTGCGACCCTGTTCGCAACGGATAACTGAGGTGTCCAGATGATGTTTTAAAAGGAACCGCTTGGGAGAAAAGGTGTCCTTTCTGATGGAACCTGCAGCATGTTGTTCAATGTTGTTTGTTAGTGTTATTGTTAAGTGTTGTTTGTACACGCGGACGTTCCACGGCCACACGCCATATTTGCCGGCAGAAACCTGTGAAAATTTGCCAGCACGCTTATCGGCAGAAACCGCTGAGAGCTTGCCAGCCCCCGTTCATAACTGCTCTTCTGGTTCGACGGTAGAACCTTTACAGCAACCCCCCACGATGACAACATTTTTGTCAGTTCTTGCCGGTTGCTCAGGCAGTGGAGAAACGGCATTGGGACCTGCCCTGCCTGAGGACCCCCCCCTCTGGTCAGCTACACTCGGGTAGAGCACATACAGCATTGATCACCGTCCTACCCGGGGATTCCATCCAAATCTTACCCGTCGCGGCCCATACGCACCTCATTTCGGCACTCTTGGTTCAAAAGGTAGCCCCCCGATCCCGCAGGGTGGGGGGGGGGGGGTAGCCCCCCAATCCGGCAGATAACTTGGAATGTGAGGGGCCTCAACGGGCCAGTCAAGAGGGCCCGGGTGTTCGCGCACTTAAAGGGACTGAAGGCAGACATGGTTATGCTACAGGAGACACATCTGAAGGCGGCAGATCAGGTTAGGCTGAGAAAGGGATGGGTAGGGCAGGTATTCCATTCAGGGCTGGATGCGAAGAACAGAGGGGTTGCAATACTGGTGGGGAAGCGGGTGTCGTTCGAGACACTGAATATTGTAGTGGATAATGGAGGTTGATATGTGATGGTGAGTGGTAGGTTGCAGGGGGTGCGGGTGGTACTGGTGAATGTATATGCCCCGAATTGGGATGATGCCGGATTTATGAAACGCATGCTGGGTCGGATTCCAGATCTGGAGGTAGGAAGTTTGATAATGGTGGGGGGACTGCAACACGGTGCTGGACCCAGCAGTGGACCCGTTCTACGTCCAGGATGGGTAAGAGGCCGGCTGCGGCCAAGGTGCTCAGGGGGTTTATGGACCATATGAGGGGAGTGGATCCATAGAGGTTTGCCAGGCCGCTGGCCAGGGAATTTTTCTTCTTTTCCCACGTCCATAGAGCCTACGCCCGGATAGATTTTTTCATCTTGAGTAGGGCGCCAATCCCAAAAGTGGAGGGAACAGAATATTTGACCATAGCCATCTCAGACCACGCCCTGCATTGGGGGAGGAGAGGGACCAGCGCCCGCTGTGGCGCCTGGATTTGGGGCTGTTGGCGGATGAGGGGGTGTGCAGGCGGGTACGTGGGTGTATTGAAAGATATTTGGAGGCCAATGACAATGGGGAGGTGCGGGTGGGGGTAGTCTGGGAGGCGCTGAAGGCGGTGGTCAGGGGAGAGCTAATCTCTATTAGGGCCCACAGGGAGAAGAGAGAGGGCAGGGAGAGGGAGAGGTTGGTGCGGGAGATTTTAAGGGTGTACAGGAGGTATGCAGAGGCCCCTGAGGAGGGGCTACTTGGGGAGCGACGGAACCTCCAGACGGAATTCGACCTGTTGACCACGGGGAAAGCAGAGGCACAGTGGAGGAAAGCGCAGGGAGTAGCGTATGAGTATGGGGAGAAGGCAAGTCGGATGCTGGCACATCAGCTTCGTAAGATGGAGGCAGCGAGGGAAATTGGTGGAGGTAAGGATAGAGGGGGGGAATACGGTGTGGAGTGCGGTGAGAATAAACAAGGTATTTAGGGACTTCTATGGGGATCTGTACAAGTCTGAGCCCCCAGCGGGGGAGGAGGGGATGTGACGATTCCTCGATCAGCTGAGGTTCCCGAGGGTGGAAGAGCAGGAGGTGGCTGGTTTGGGGGCGCCGATTGGGCTGGAGGAGCTGGTTAAAGGATTGGGGAGCATGCAGGCGGGGAAGGCCCCAGGGCCGGATGGGTTCCCAGTTGAATTCTACAGGAAATACTGGACCTGCTGGGCCCGTTGCTAGTGAGGACTTTTAATAAGGCGAGGGAGGGGGGACCTTGCCCCCGACAATGTCCAGGGCGCTGATTTCTTTGAACTTGAAGCGGGACAAGGATCCATTGCAATGTGGGTCGTATAGAACGACCTCGCTCCTCAATGTTGATGCTAAGTTGCTGGCAAAGGTGCTGGCTACGAGAATTGAGGACTGTGTCCCGGGTGTGATTCATGAGGATCAGACGGGATTTGTGAAGGGTAGGCAGCTAAATACAAATGTGCGGAGGCTCCTCAATGTGATTATGATGCCCTCGGTGGAGGGGAAAGCGGAGGTAGTGGCAGCAATGGACGCGGAGAAGGCCTTTGATCGGGTGGAGTGGGAGTATCTTTGGGAAGTGTTGCGGAGGTTTGGGTTCGGGGAGGGATTCATCAGTTGGGTCAGGCTGCTATATAGAGCCCCGGTGGCGTGTGTGGCTACGAACCGGCGGAGGTCGCAGTACTTTAGGCTGTACCGGGGAACGAGACAGGGGTGCCCCTTGTCCCCCTTGTTGTTTGCACTGGAATTGAGCCACTGGCCATGGCACTGAGGGAGTCCAGGAAATGGAGGAGATTGGTTCGGGGGGAGAGGAACACCGGGTGTCGCTGTATGCCGATGACCTGTTGTTGTATGTTGCAGATCCAGTGGAGGGGATGGCGGAGGTCATGCGGATCCTAAGGGAGTTTGGGGACTTTTCGGGGTATAAACTCAACGTAGGGAAGAGTGAGCTCTTTGTGGTGCATTCAGGGGACCAGGGAAGGGGGATAGACGAGTTACCACTGAAGAGGGTGGAAAGGAGCTTTCGGTACCTGGGGATCCAAGTAGCTAGGAGTTGGGGGGCCCTGCACAAGCTTAACTTGACGCGGTTGGTGGAGCAGATGGAGGAGGATTTTAAAAGATGGGATATGCTGCCACTCTCACTGGCGGGTAGGGTGCAGTCGGCAAAAATGACGGTCCTCCCGAGGTTTCTCTTTGTGTTCCAGTGCCTTCCCATTCTGATCCCCAAGGCCTTTTTCAAATGAGTAAGCAGGAGCATCATGGGATTTGTGTAGGCGAATAAGACCACTGAGGGTGAAGAGAGTGTTTCTGGAGCGTAGCAGGGACAGGGGGGGGCTGGCACTGCCGAATCTATGTGGCTATTATTGGGCAGCCAATGTGGCGATGATCCGTAAGTGGGTAATGGAGGGAAAGGGGGCGGTGTGGAAGAGGTCAGAGATGACGTCCTGTGTGGGCACGAGCCTGAGGGCGCTGGTGATGGCACCGCTGCCGCTCTCGCCGACAAGGTACACCACGAGTCCGGTGGTGGCGGCGACGCTGAAGATCTGGGGGCAGTGGAGACAACACAGGGGCGAGGTGGGAGTCTCGGTTTGGTACCCGATTCGGGAGAATCATCGGTTCGTCCCGGGAAGGATGGATGGGGGGTTTCGGAGCTGGCATCGAGCAGGGATTAGAAGAATGGGGGACCTATTCATCGATGGGACGTTTGCGAGCCTAGGGGCGCTGGAGGAGAAGTTTGGGTTACCCCCGGGAAATGCTTTCTGGTACATGCAAGTGAGGGCGTTTGTGAGGCGGCAGGTGAGGGAATTCCCGCTGCTTCCGGCACGTGGGATTCAGGACAGGGTGATGTCGGGTGTATGGGTTGGAGAAGGCAAGGTTTCGGCGATTTACCAGGAGCTGCAGGAAGAGGATGAGGCCTCGGTGGAGGAGTTAAAGGGCAAGTGGGAGGAGGAGCTTGGGGAGGAGATAGATGAGGGTCTGTGGGCTGATGCCCTGAGTAGGGTTCACTCTTCCTCCTCTTGCGCCAGGCTCAGCCTAATACAGTTCAAGGTTACTCACAGAGCGCATATGACAGGGCAAGGTTGAGTAGGTGCTTTGGAGTGGAGGACAGATGTGGGAGGTGCTCGGGAAGCCTGGCAAATCACGTCCATATGTTCTGGTCGTGCCCGGCGCTGGATGGGATTTAGAGGGGTTTTGCGAGGACTATGTCCAAGGTGGTGAATGCCCGGGTCAAGCCGAGCTGGGGATTAGCATTATTTGGGGTAACGGATGAGCCGGGAGTTCAGGAGGCGAAAGAGGCCGGTATTCTGGCCTTTGCGCCCCTGGTAGCCCGGCGGAGGATTTTGCTACTATGGAACGATGTAAAGCTCCCTAGTGTGGAAGCTTGGATCAATGACAGGGCAGGGTTCATCAAGCTGGAGAGGATAAAGTTTGCCTTGCGAGGGTCTGTGCAAGGGTTTTCCAGGCGGTGGCAACCGTTCCTAGACTATCTCGCGGAGCGTTAGGAGGAGGTCAGCAGCAGCAGCAGCCCAGGGGCGGGGGGGGGGGGGGGGGGGTCTCTTGGGGGGTTGTTTGGGTCAAGGTGGTTTTTTTCCCCCTATTTGTGCTGTTTACTGTTATAAGTGGAGTTACTGTACATGAGGAAATCCAATGTATAATTTCTCCTTGTTGTGTTCTTGTTGCTTTCTTTTTGTTGGGGGGGATTTTTGTTGAAAATTTGTTGAAAAACTTGAATAAATATATATTTTTTAAAAAGAGTACTGTCTGGCATTGTGTGGCGAGGAACGTCCTGTGGACTAATGGACTTGGTCAAGTCCAGTGTGGGAAACACCGGCATCGTAGGCCGGAGCATTAACAGATCCCGGCAGTTGCGGCGAACGAGTACTCCTGCCGACGACTTGACAATGTAGGACCGCGGTGCCTCCTGCCTGATCACCGTGACTGGCTCAGACCATCCGCCTTCTGGGTCCCTGATCCTGACGATGTCGCCCATGTTCAGTGGCTTGAGTGTGATCACATGTTGATCGTAGTATTGGTTTTGTTTGGACCGTAGTACCCGCATTTTGTCGAGAACCAGAGCGTTATCGGGGTCTCGGAATTGAATCATCGGGAGGGTTGTCCGGATGTCCCTGCCGAAGAGCATCTGCGCTGGTGACAGTCCTGAGCCCAATGGGGTTGCTCGGTAGGACAACAGCACTAGGTTGATGTCCGAGCATGAAACTGTTGCCTTGCTAATAAGCCGTTTAATGATGTGGGCACCCTTTTCCACTTTCCCATTTGACTGTGGGTAGCGCTGACTGGATGTTACATGCCGAAAGCTGTATCGGTCTGAGAACTCTTTCCACTCCCAGCTCGCGAAGCAGGGACCATTATCTGACATCACCACACGCGGGATTCCATGTCGTGCGAATGTCTCCTGGCACGCCTTGATGACAGATGAAGATGTGAGATCATGGAGTTTCAGTACCTCCGGATAGTTTGAGTAATAGTCCATGATCAAGACGTAATCACGCCCTGTGGCATGAAATAGGTCAATGCCCACTTTTGTCCACGGCGCCATTGTGAGTTTGTGTTGCTGCAGTGGTTCTTTACACTGTGCGGATTGATGTCTTTGACAGGTGTCACAGGACATGACCATGTCCGTTATGTCTTGATTCATGCCGGGCCAGTACACAGCCTGTCGTGCTCGCCTTTTGCATTTCTCAATGCCTAGGTGGCCTTCATGATAGGGACTGATATTGTCAGTGCCAATTGATCGGGACAGTGCATCGGCAATGGCAAGATCTCTTCCCGGAGTGTATACGAGGGTGAAATCATACCTTCGCCACTTCATCATGATGCGCTGCAGATGAGGTGTCATGTCATTTAGATCCTTATGATATGGACCAACGGTCTGTGGTCGGTTTCCACTGTGAATGTGGGCAGGCCATACATAGAGTCATGGAACTTCAGAATCCCAGTGAGGCGGCCAAGACATTATTTTTCGACTTGTGCATATCTGCACTCAGTTGCGGTCAAGGCCCTGGACGCGTATGCCAGCAGGACCCAGTCAGACTGGTCGGCCTGTTGGAGGAGAACGGTGCCAATCCCATCCTGGCTGGCTTCAGTGGAGATCTTGGTGGGTCTGGTTGCGTCAAAGAAAGCAAGGGTCGGTGCCCTCGTCAGTTGCTGTTTGAGATCCACCCATTCATTGTGGTGACGTTGTGTCCACTCAAACGCAGTGATCTTTCGTAGGAGATTGCGTAAAGCTGCCGTCCGAGCGGACAGGTTTGGGATGAACCTGCCGAGGAAGTTGACGAAGCCCAGAAATCGTAGCACCGCTTCATGGTCCATATTGCAGCGATTTCCGCCTCATCAGGGCTGACACCCTGAGATGAAAGGTGTCACCCAAAAAGGTTACAGACTCCTTCGCAAATGTGCATTTTGCCCGGTTCAGTTTCAAACCGTATTTATGAATCCTCTGAAACACCTTCTTCAGGCGACAGAGATGTTCTTCTTCAGTGGTGGACCAGACGATGATGTCATCCTCTGACACCCTCGATGCCCTCGGTCACTTGCTCCCTTATCTTGTGGAAAATCTCTGACGCAGAGATAATGCCAAAGGGCATGCGATTGAAGCAGAAACGTCCAAATGGCGTGTTGAACGTACACAGTAATCTGCTCGAATCATCGAGCTGTATCTGCCAAAATCCCTGCGAGGCGTCGAGTTTGGTGAAGATACGAGCATTCGCCATCTGAGATGTGTTCTCTTCACGCTTGGGGATGGTGTAGTGTTCCCGGCGAATGTTCTGGTTCAGGTCCTTCGGGTCTATGCATATGCAAAGATCTCCAGAAGGTTTCTTAACACAGACAATGGAGCTGACCCAGTCAGCCGGCTGTGTGACTCGCGATATTACGCCTTGTGACTGCAGTCTGTTGAGTTCCACTTTCAACTTCTCCCGCAGTGGAGTTGGAACCCTCCTGGGCGGCTGAATGACGGGTTTGGCGTCTGTCTTCAGCATGATTTTGATTGGCAGGGTAGGGTGCCCATGCCTTTAAATACGTCGGGGTATTCTTGTAGCATGCTGTGGATTTTAGCTTCCAGGCTTGATGGATCCTGGGTGTGCATGTAAATGTGTTGCACCAGCCGCAAGTCTTTGCAGGCCTGAGCGCCTAACAGTGATGATTTATTGTCGTCCACAATCTCGAATCGTAGCTGCTTGCGTATCGTCTTGTTGTCCACCCGGAGATGGCACGATCCCTTTGAGCCGATCTGATTGCCGTTGTATTCCTTCAGCAGGCATGCAGCGGATATTATTTCATGGTCTCCTGGAATCGAATGGAGACCCTTACTAGTGAGGAGGTTAGCTGAGGCCCCAATGTCAAGCTCGGAGACTAATGGAAAGTCACTGACTTGCGCAGTCGCAGTCCACTCACTGCTGGAATCAATGCTGTTGACCGGGTGAGGCGTGGCGATTGTTGCGTCATGTTCCTCAATTGTCTCGATCGTGTCCACGGCAAACGAGTTGTCGCAAGCGAGGTTGTCCTCATCCGAGGAATACTCATCATTGTTTTTTTTGTGCTCCGTTGAGTCTATGCTTTTTATGTTGAAGTTCATGCGTTTCTGTCTTGTCTTCATTAGCAGTGCAGCTCTGCACTGTGAGGCAAAGTGGTTGTATTGGCCATACTTTAAACATTGTTTTCCAGATGCTGGACATTGTCCTTTTAAGTGGGCGTGTCCACAGCGGGGACACATCATGACGCTGTCCCTCCACGCTCGCGCAGGCGGGATTGCCGTGTCAAATCTTCGAGAGAACTGCGCATGCGTGTGGCCTGGATCCAGATTCGCGCGCGCGGGATTGCCGTTCAAGAAGCGCCTTCTGGAAGCCTGGGCCACCATTTTGACGGGCTCGACCTCGTGGTGAAGGTCTTGGTCCCGTCAGTAAACTCATATTCTTCTTTACTTTTTTCATAAGTAGAGCATCTTTGCATGGCTGTTTCTAGGGTTAGGTCTTTTCGGTTTAATAAGGATTTTCTTAGTCCCTCATCTGATATACCATTGACTATCTGGTCTCTGATGAGGGAGTCACGGAGGTTTTCAAAGTTGCAGGATTGAGCTAGTAATTTTAAATCAGTTACAAAACTGCTGAAAGCTTCTCCCGGTTTTTGTAAACGCCGGTGAACTTGAATCTTTCAAATATCTCATTGACTTCAGATTGACAGCGGGTTTCAAATTTTTTGATGATTATTTCCAGCTTGCCCTTGTCCTCCCCTTCCAGGTAGGTAAAGGAATGATATATTTCTAATGCCTGCGGACCTGCCAGGGATAAGAGCAAGGCTATCTTCCTGGCATCTGACGCTGAGGTTAGGTCCTCAGCTTCTAGATATATTTTGAACTGTTGTGTGAAAAGTTTCCAATTGGAATGCATATTACCAGTGGTCTGGAGCAGGCGTGGAGGTTGGATTGTGTCCATCGTGCCGATTGGTATCTGAAGGGTCCGAATGCTGCGAGGCCTTCCTTGGTCGAATGTCCGGTTTAAGTTCTCTTCTCTTGCTGGTGTCTAGCTGGCTTGCTGAAACCACTCCTGGTACTATATGTTATTCTCTAATTCTGAAGACTGTAGACTTACAGTTAACACAAACACTTTATTCAAAGGGTTCGTTCTGCTTCCAGAGCTCAACTAGATGTAAAACATTCAAGAGGTATCACCAGTGAAACTAAGGTAAACTGCCTATGCTGAGCTATCCCTGTGTGCTGCTGCTCACTAGCTCTGTGCTTCTAAAAGAGGCGGATCCTACCTAGGGCTCGACCCTTTATACCCGTCTCTGATGCTGCCTCGAGTGATGCTGTGGCTGTCACATTTGTGCTGCAGTCCCTGGTGTATGTGCAGATGTATAGATCACTACAGAGACCATTCAGCCCATCGAGTCTGCACCGACGCTGTGAAAGAGCACATTACCCAGGCCCACTCTTCTGTCCTGTCCCCATAACCCCACCTAACCTGCACATCTTTGGTCACTAAGGGAAAATTTTAGCAAGGCCAATCCACCTAACCTGCACATCTGTTGGACTTTTGGTTAAGTTGCTGGTGACGCGCATGGAGGAGTGTACGGGGGGTGATAGATGAGGACCAAACGGGGTTTGTGAAGGGACGGCAGTTGTCAGCTAGCATTAGGAGGGTGTTAAATGTGATTATGATGCCCCGGGAGGTCAGGAAACGGAGGTGATAGTATCCATAGACATGGGGTGGAGCGGTATTGAGGGGGGGGGGGGGGGGGGGCGTGGAGCACCGGGTCTCCCTGTATGTGGACCACCTGTTGTTGTATGTCACGGAACACGTGGAGAGTATTGATAGGATTATGGAGATGCTGGCAGAATTTGGGTCATATTCAGGGTACAAGCTCAATGTAGGAAAGAGCGAGGTGTTCCTGGTCAATGCTCGGATGCAGGGGAGGGGCCTGGAGAGGTTGACGTTTCGGCGGGTCACGTCCACATTTCGATATTTGGGTGTATGAGTGGCGCACAGTTGGGCGCAATTGCATAAACTGAATTTGGTGAACTTGGTGGAGGGGGTGAAGGAGGTTTTTAAGAGGTGGGATGTTCTTACTCTGGCTGGGAGGGAGGGTCCAGACAGCAAAGATGATGATTTTGCCAAACCTTTTGTTTATTTTTCAGAATTCCAGATTTTGTGTCGATGTCTTTCTTTGGAATAATGAATAGGATGATTTAGGAGTTTATTTGGTCGGGTAAGGTACCCTGGATTAGGAGGGTGTTTTTGGCGAGGTGCAGGCAGAGAGGGAGGTTGGCACTGCCGAGCTTGCTGAATTATTACTGGGTGGCGATTGTTGAAAAGGTCAAGAAGTGGGCTGTGGGGGAGTGGTCGGTGTGGGGGAAGGTAGAGGAGGCCTCGGGACAAGCTTGAAGGCACTGTTACTGGGGCTGGGAAAATGAGCTGTAGTCCAAAAGCCAGTGTTGAGAGTAGTGAGGTACTGAGGAGGGTATCAAGGTCTCAGGAGTGTACCAGCAGACCGAAAGGTGGGTTGAAGTGTGTCAACTTCAATGCAAGGAGCATCCGGAATAAGGTAGGTGAACTTGGAGCGTGGATTGGTACTTGGGGCTACGACGTTGTGGCCATTACGGAGACATGGGGCGTCATTCTCCGACCCCCCAGAGGGTCGGAGAATGCCCGTTGGCCGCCGTGAATCCCGCCCCCGCCGAAGTCTCCGAAGGGAGAAAAGTCGGCGGGGCGTTAATGGCGCCGCTGCCGCGGAGAATGTCACGGGTCTGCGCAAGGCAGCCGATTTTCGGCCTGCCGATATTCTCCCTTCCGGATGGGCCGAAGTCCCGTCGACGTGATGACCGTTCACGTCGACGTGAATCAAACCTCCTTTTCATCGGCGTGACCCGGTGCTCCAGGCTCACGCCGACCAGCGTGGAGGTGAGTGACGGCCTGGGGGGTTGGCTCTGGGCAGGAAATGGCGTGGCCGCAGACTGATTGCGTGAGGAGAGGTGTGTCTCGGCTTGTGTGTGTGTGTGTGCGGCGGGGGGGGGGGGGGGGGTGGTTAGAGTAGGCTGGGCTCCGGGGGAGTGCCGGGAGGGGGTCCGTGCCAGGGTGGAGGTTGGGGGGGGGTCCGTGCCGGGGTGGAGGTTGGGGGTTGGGGGGGGTCCGTGCTGGGGTGGAGGTTGGGGGGGGTCCGTGCTGGGGTGGAGGTTGGGGGTTGGAGGGGGTCCGTGCTGGGGTGGAGGTTGGGGGTTGGAGCGGGTCCGTGCCGGGGTGGAGGTTGGGGGGGGGTCCGTGCTGGGGTGGAGGTTGGGGGTTGGGGGGGGTCCGTGCTGGGGTGGAGGTTGGGGGGTGTCCGTGCTGGGGTGGAGGTTGGGGGTGGGGTCCGTGCCGGGGTGGAGGTTGGGGGGGGTCCGTGCTGGGGTGGAGGTTGGGGGTTGGGGGGGGGTCCGTGCTGGGGTGGAGGTTGGGGAGGGGGTCCGTGCCGGGGTGGAGGTTGGGGGGGGGATCCGTGCCGGGGTGGAGGTTGGGGGTTGGGGGGGTCCGTGCTGGGGTGGAGGTTGGGGGTTGGGGGGGGTCCGTGCTGGGGTGGAGGTTGGGGGGGGGGGTCCGTGCCGGGGTGGAGGTTGGGGGGGGTCCGTGCTGGGGTGGAGGTTGGGGGTTGGGGGTGGTCCGTGCTGGGGTGGAGGTTGGGGAGGGGGTCCGTGCCGGGGTGGAGGTTGGGGGGGGTGTCCGTGCCGGGGTGGAGGTTGGGGGTTGGGGGGGTTCCGTGCTGGGGTGGAGGTTGGGGAGGGGGTCCGTGCCGGGGTGGAGGTTGGGGGGGTGTCCGTGCCGGGGTGGAGGTTGGGGGATGGGGGGGGCGTGCTGGGGTGGAGGTTGGGGGTTGGGGGGGTCCGTGCTGGGGTGGAGGTTGGGGAGGGGTTCCATGCTGGGGTGGAGGTTGGGGAGGGGGTCCGTGCCGGGGTGGAGGTTGGGGAGGGGGTCCGTGCCGGGGTGGAGGTTGGGGGTTGGGGGGGGTCCGTGCTGGGGTGGAGGTTGGGGGTTGGGGGGGTCCGTGCTGGGGTGGAGGTTGGGGGGGGGGGTCCGTGCCGGGGTGGATGTTGGGGGGGGGTCCGTGCCGAGGAGGGTGATGGGAGGGCAAGTGAGTTGGTCCACCTGGCCAGGTGCCAGCCTCCAACAGTTGGACCCATGCGGTCCATGCCACCTGGCTGGGGAGAGGAGGGGATATGGGCAATGATGACATGTCGTCGTTCCCCTCCCCCCCACCAGGCCGTCATGTTTTCAGATCATCCAGCGATGTTGGCCGCCGTGGTGGCAGCCGCTCATGTCTATGTTGCCCTGGATGAGGATGAGGAGGAGGAGGAGGAGCGTGCCAGAGAGGCTGCGCAGGCTGCCGCAGAGGGGCAGGCGGCAGCCGCCCAGGCTGGAGGAACACCTGACCGACAGGACGAGGAGGGGGAGGAGGACGTCGCGGCCCCACGGCAAAGGAGGCACCCGAGGGCGCCCCGTGTGTACCGGCCCCGGCAGTCATACCAGGACCTCACGGACCGGGAATGCAGGAGGAGACTCCGGATGAGCCGGGAAACCGTGGCACACATCTGCCACCTGCTGGCACACCTGTCACCGCGTGGCACTGGCGGGGGACACCCTCTCCCCGTGTCCGTCAAGGTTACGGTGGCCCTGAACTTTTATGCAACGGGGTCATTCCAGGCACCGAGTGGGGACCTGTCCGGCATATCGCAGACATCGGTGCACCGGTGCATCCGGGCAGTGACAGATGCTCTTTATGCCATGGTGCACCGCTACATCCGCTTCCCCGTGGACCGGGCCAGCCAAGATGCCCGGGCCGTGGGCTTCTCTGCCGTGGCCGGGTTCCCCATGGTCCAGGGCGCGATCGATGGGATGCACGTCGCCGTGCGGCCACCTGCAGATAACAGGGCCGTGTTCACTAATAGGAAGGGGACCTATTCGATGAACGTACAGGTGGTCTGCGACCACCGCATGATGATCCTGCACGTCTGCGCCCGTCACCCAGGCAGTGTACATGACTCATTCGTGTTGTCGCGGTCATCCATCCCCGGCATGTACGAGGGACGCCATCCCCGGCTGAGGGGCTGGTTGCTGGGCGACAGGGGCTACCCATTGCGATCGTGGCTGATGACTCCTATACGGAGGCCACGCAATGAGGCGGAGAACCGCTACAATGATGCCCATGTAGCGACAAGGGGAGTGATCGAGAGGTGCTTTGGCGTGCTGAAGATGTGTTTCAGGTGCCTGGACCTCTCTGGGGGCGCCCTCCAGTATCGGTCAGATAGGGTCGGCCGCATCATTGTGGTGTGCTGCGTCCTGCACAACATAGCCCAGCAGAGGGGTGATGTGCCGCAGGCAGACGAGGGCGGATTGGAGGAGCAGCAGGAAGAGGCACAGTCCTCCCCAGATGAGGGGGATGGGGACAATGGTCAGGGCAGACGGGGTAGACACAGGCGGGTGGCTGTCCACCGTTACCGGCTGGCTCAGCGGGCACGGGACAGACTGATAGCCGCCCGCTTCACTGACTAGGTGGGCGTGGGAATCGGGGAGTATGGCCACAGACCGCACACCATGGCAACAGCCGACCACCCACACCCCCCACCCATCCACCCACCCAGCACCCTCACCCCCCTCCCCAACCTCACCCACCCCACCCGCATGCACACCACCCCCCCCCCCCCCCCCATTGCCGATCCACCGGCGGCACAACGGGCCGGGCTCACACAGTTGCGGGTGGACGCGTGTCTATCGCAGGCCATGGAGGATGATGACAACCCGCCCTGCGATGAGCTCCTGGCTCTACATCGTTGGACTATGTCTGACCCATGGCCACAGTACCACCATCCACCCGGATCATCCCTGCACGCGGCTGTGACACTGCAGCGCACGGTCCCGTCCTCTGCCCGGGTGATGTTGATGGCGGCCCAGGGGGAAGGGGGCAGACTCACCTGGGGCTGAGGTAAGACCACCCCTCACACACACACTTGCGCTCAACGTACATGACACCCCCGCACACTTTGGACAGAGCACAAAGGCAGCTTCGGTAGGTGTAACATTGACTTTAATAACCAAAGGAGTTCATGCACGTGCCCTAGCCCCTAAAACTCATCTGTGCCCTGCACCCGTGCCAACTTACTCAGTGTCTAATTGTTTGGCCTTACGGGCCCTTTGACTACGTCTACGTGGTTCCCCAGACGGTACAGCAGAACTGGAGGTGGACTCCTGTGATTCCTGCCCTCTGACACTGGATCCCTTTGGCGGCCGTTTCCTGGGGCGTCCTGTCCTCGATGGGCCAGGCTGCGGCCCGGGCGACTGGGATGGCGATCTGCCAGCCTGTCCTGCCCGTTGCCCACCCGATGCACCTGGGACGGAAGGGGGGGAGTCCGAGGTGTCGCGGTGTACCGGGACCTCCCCTACAGAGGGAGCCGGGACGGACCACACCACCTCCTCCTCCCTCGGGGTGCCCGATGGCCCCCAGGCCTCTACATGGGTGGGGGATGCGAACGGACTGGCCATCCGACGCCCCCCCGACATCTGGCGCTGCCAGTCCTGGAGGCCCGTGCTGGTATCGACAGGGGTCTGCAGGTTTGCAGCCATGGAGCCCAGGGTGTTGGCAAACCCTGTCTGTGACAGTGCGACGCCGGCTCGCACATGGCCACTGGCGCCGATGCCCTCAGCGATGGCCTGCTGAGACTGGGCCATGGCCTGCAGAGACTGGGCCATGGCCTGCTGAGACTGGGCCATGGCCTGCAGAGACTGGGCTATGGCGTTGAGCGCCTCTGCCATCTGACACTGGCACTGGCTCATGGCCTCCTGTGAGAGGGCAGCCATTTCCTGGGCCACAGACGCCACCTGCACGGAAGGCCCCAGTCCTCGCAAACCGTTCCCCATGTCTGACACCGTCGCAACCATTGCCTCCACCGCGGACGCCACCCGTGCGGTGTCAGCCTGGGTGGCACGCATGACCGGGACCACTCCCAGCTCCTGGACGCGGGTGGACTCCTCCACCTGCGACCGCAGCCGCCGCAAGCCGCCCGTCACCCTCTTCGCTCGTCTCCGGGTCGGTGGTTGCATCGGATCTATGTGTGGGTGTGGTAACTGCAGGAACCCGGGATCCATCTGGGCGGCAGATGTTCGCTTGGCCTGGGCTGCCCTCCGACCGCCCGGTCCCTCTGCTGCTCCTACCTCCACCTGCTGTACCGGGACGGCTGTGTTGTGCGCACCAGTGAGTGTACCAGACTCCTCATCACTAAAGTGCCCAACCGTGGTGAGTGTTTCTGCGATGGTGGAGGGTGTTGGTGACAGCAGTGGCGTTGTGTCGTGCTCTTCGTCCCACTCTGAGTCCATGGCACTTTGGGGTGGGGTTCGTCTCCACCCATCCACTCTGAGTCACTGTCCGGTATTTCGTCTTCCTGGGTAGTGCTGTCCCGGGTAGTGCTGTCCCGGGTAGTGGTGTCCTGGGTAGTGGTGTCCTAGGTAGTGGTGTCCTGGGTAGTAGTGTCCTGGGTAGTGGTGTCCTGGGTAGTGGTGTCCTGGCTCGGATGTGACGGGGGCCTGTGGCTGCCCCCCTCATCGCTGGGTGGTCGCTCCCGCACGTGACGGGGGTGTCGTCTCCCTGTTGCTCCAGGTCTCTCCGTCTCCCGTGGTGTGCGAGGGGCATCCTGCGGGCGTCGCATGCTGGAGGGTCCGGGTCTCTCCGTCTCCCGTGGTCTCTGAGGGGCATCCTGCGGGCGTCGCATGCTGGAGGGTCCGGGTCTCTCCGTCTCCCGTGGTCTCTGAGGGGCATCCTGCGGGCGTCGCATGCTGGAGGGTCCGGGTCTCTCCGTCTCCCGTGGTGTGCGAGGGGCATCCTGCGGGCGTCGCATGCTGGAGGGTCCGGGTCTCTCCGTCTCCCGTGGTCTCCGAGGGGCATCCTGCGGGCGTCGCATGCTGGAGGGTCCGGGTCTCTCCGTCTCCCGTGGTCTCCGAGAGGCATCCTGCGGGCGTTGCATGCTGGAGGGTCCGGGTCTCTCCGTCTCCCGTGGTCTCCGAGGGGCATCCTGCGGGCGTCGCATGCTGGAGGGTTCGGGTCTCTCCGTCTTCCGTGGTCTCCGAGGGGCATCCTGCGGGCGTCGCATGCTGGAGGGTGCGGGTCTCTCCGTCTCCTGTGGTCTCCGAGGAGCATCCTGCGGGCGTCGCATGCTGGAGGGTCCGGGTCTCTCCGTCTTCCGTGGTCTCCGAGGGGCATCCTGCGGGCGTCGCATGCTGGAGGGTGCGGGTCTCTCCGTCTCCCGTGGTCTCCGAGGAGCATCCTGCGGGCGGTGTGCATCTGCGGGGATGGGTGCCTGGACGTTTGGTCCTGCGATACACAATGAAGCATGCATGGTTAGACATCAGGCAGTGATCAGGTGATACGGGGAGGGGGATATAGGGGAGGGGGGATATGGGGACGGGCTGTCGGTGGCTCACTTGCTGGTGGGCCCCCGACCTCTGCATCAGCAACCTCCCGGTCCTCAGGTCCGCCAGCCAGTTCCAGGGCCCTTTCCTCGTGTACGGTCAGTGGCCTCTCATCAACGGGCCCTCCTCCAGTCCTCACATGCTCCCTATTGTTGTGTGCGCGCTTCTCCTGTGGGGGGTGGGGGGGTGGTGGCAGGGGTAAAAGGCAACAGTGTTAGCAGGCATATGAATGCACGCGCAACCGATTGCAGAGGTTAAGGTTAGGGCTGGATTCACTTGGGGATATGGGGGATATGGGGGAGGGGGGGATATGGGGGAGGGGGGGATATGGGGTATATGGGGGAGGGGGGATATGGGGGAGGGGGGGATATGGGGGATATGGGGAGGGGGGATATGGGGGAGGGGGGATGTGGGGGATATGGGGGAGGGGGGATATGGGGGAGGGGGGATATGGGGAGGGGGGATGTGGGGGATATGGGGAGGGGGAATATGGAGGAGGGGGGATATGGGGAGGGGGATATGGGGGATATGGAGGAGGGGGTATATGGGGGAGGGGGTGATATGGGGGATATGGCGGATATGGGGGAGGGGGGATATGGGGGAGGGGGGGATATGGGGGATATGGGGGAGGGGGGATATGGGGGAGGGGGGATATGGGGGATATGGGGGAGGGGGGATATGGGGGAGGGGGGATGTGGGGGATATGGGGGAGGGGGATATGGGGGAGGGGGGATATGGGGGAGGGGGGGATATGGGGGAGGGGGGATATGGGGGATGGGGGATATGGGGGAGGGGGGATATGGGGGAGGGGGGATATGGGGAGGGGGGATATGGGGGAGGGGGGATATGGGGGATATGGGGGAGGGGGGGATATGGGGGAGGGGGGATATGGGGGAGGGGGGATATGGGGGAGGGGGGATATGGGGAGGGGGGATATGGGGGAGGCTCACCCTGCCTGCTCGGACGAGGTCGTTCACCTTCTTGTGGCACTGGGTGCCTGTCCGTGGTGTCAGGGCCACAGCGGTGACAGCCTCTGCCATTTCCCTCCACAGACGCCGGCTGTGGCGTGGGGCAACTCTGCGGCCGTGCCCGGGATACAGGGCGTCCCTCCTCTGCTCCACCGCGTCCAGGAGCGCCTCCACATCGCGTGACTCGAACCTCGGGGCTGAGCGACGGCCAGCCATCCAGTCGGGTGTTGCGGTCGGGTGTTCCGGTCGGGTGGGGGGGAGCAGCGCGGCCTTATGAGCCGTCACGCCGTGCAGCGCGTATGACGCTGCACGGCGTGAACCATTGCGCAAGCGCGGATCCCGTTACGTCGCTGCTAGCCCATTTCGGGCCGGAGACTATCGACCCATTTTTATGACGTGACGCAAGTGGGATTTGCGCGTTTTTTGCGCCGATCGGCGGACTTTCCGCTGATAACGGAGAATTTCGCCCATGGTTAGAACAGGGACAGGAATGGTTGTTGGAATTTCCGGGGTATAGATGTTTCAGTAAGAGTAGGGAAGGTGGTAAAAGAGGTGGAGGAGTAGCATTGTTAATTAAGGATAGTTTAACGGCTGCAGAAAGGCAGTTTGAAGGGGATCTGCCTACTGAGGTAATATGGGCCGAAGTTAGAAATAGAAAAGGAGCGGTCACATTGTTAGGAGTTTTCTATAGGCCCCCAAATTGTAATAGAGATGTGGAGGAAGAAATTGCAAAACAGATTATGGATAGGTGTGGAGGTGTCAGGGCAGTTGTCATGGGTGACTTTAACTTTCCAAATATTGATTGGAACCTCTATAGGTCGAACAGTTTGGATGGGGCAGTTTTTGTACAGAGTGTGCAGGAGGGATTCCTGACACAATATGTGGATAGGCCGACAAGAGGGGGGGGGGGCACATTGGATTTGGTACTGGGTAATGAACCGGGCCAAGTGTTAGATTTGTTTGTGGGAGAGCACTTTGGAGATAGTGACCACAATTCTCTGTCTTTCACTATTGCAATGGAGAGTGATAGGGCCATACAGCAGGGCAAGCTTTATAATTGGGGGAGGGGTAATTATGATGCGATTAGGCAAGAATTAGGGAGCATAAGATGGGAACAGAAACTGTCAGGGAAAGGCACAAATGGGCAGCACGGTAGCATTGTGGATAGCACAATTGCTTCACAGCTCCAAGGTCCCAGGTTCGATTCCAGCTTGGGTCACTGTCTGTGCGGAGTCTGCACATCCTCCCCATGTGTGCGTGGGTTTCCTCTAGGTGCTCCGGTTTCCTCCCACAGTCCAAAGATGTGCAGGTTAGGTGGATTGGCCATGCTAAATTGCCCTTAGTGTCCAAAATTGCCCTTACTGTTGGGTGGGGTTACTGGGTTATGGGGATAGGGTGGAGGTGTTGACCTTGGGTAGGGTGCTCTTTCCAAGAGCCGGTGCAGACTCGATGGGCCGAATGGCCTCCTTCTGCACTGTAAATTCTATGATAATCTATGAAAAGTGGAGCTTGTTCAAGGAACAACAAATACTGTGTGTCATTGATAGGCATGTCCCTGTCAGGCAGGGAGGAAATGGCCGTGTGAGGGAACCATGGTTCACAAAAGAGGTTGACTGTCTTGTCAAGAGGAAAAAGGAAGAGAATGTAAGGATGAGTAAATGAGGTTCAGTAGGGTTGCTTGAGGGCTACAAGGTAGCAAGGAATGAGCTTAAAAAAGGGCGCAGGAGAGCTAGGAGGGGGCATGAGAAGTCCTTGGCGGGTCGGATCAAGGAAAACCTTTTTACTCTTATGTGAGAAATAAAAGAATGACCAGGGTGAGGGTAGGGAGTGGGAACATGTGCATGGAGTCAGAGGAAAGAGGAGAGGTGTTGTATGATTACTTTTCTTCAGTGTTCACAAAGGCGAGGGGCCATGTTTTTGAGGATGAGAGTGTGATTCAGGCGGGTAAGCTGGAGGAGGTAGATGTTCTGAGGAAGGATGTATTAGCAGTTTTGAAAAGCCTGAGGGTCGACAAGTCCCCTGGGCCAGATGGGATATATCCAAGGATTCTTTGGGAGGCAAGGGATGAGGTTGCAGAGCCTTTGGCTTTGATCTTTGGGTTCTCCCTGTCCATGGGGATAGTGCCAGAGGACTGGAGAGTGGTGAATGTTGTTCCTCTGTTCAAGAAAGGGAATAGGAATGACCCTGGTAATTATAGGCCAGCTAGTCTTACTTCGGTGGTCGGTAAGATAATGGAAAAGGTCCTGAAGGATAGGATTTATGACCATTTGGAAAGATGCAGCTTAATCCAGGATAGTCAACACGGATTTGTGAAGGGTAGGTCTTGCTTCACAAATTTGATTGAATTCTTTGAGGCGGTAACAAAGTGTGTAGATGAAGGTAGAGCAGTTGATGTCATATGCATGGATTTTCGTCAGGCGTTTGATAAGGTTCCCCATGGTCGGCTCATGAAGAAAGTAAGGAGGTGTGGGATAGAGGGAAATTTGGCCAATTGGATAAGTAACTATTTGGCCAACTGGCTATCGCATAGAAGACAGAGGGTGGTGGTGGATGGAAAATTTTCAAACTGGAGACCAGTTACCAGCGGTTTACCACAGGGATCAGTGCTGGGTCCTCTGCTATTTGTGCTTTCTATCAATGACTTGGAGGAGGGGGCTGAAGGGTGGGTCAGTAAATTTGCTGATGACACCAAGATTGGTGGAGTAGCAGATGAGGTGGAGTGCTGTTGTAGGCTGCAAAGAGATATTGATAGGATGCAGAGCTGGGCCAAAAAGTGGCAGATGGAGTTTAACCCTGATAAGTGCGAGGTGATTCATTTTGGTCGGACAAATTTGAATGCGGATTACAGGGGCCAACGGCAGGGTTCTGAGGAATGTGGAGGAACAGAGCGATCTTGGGGTTCATGTCCACAGATTTCTGAAGGTTGCCACTCAAGTGGATAGAGCCGTGAAAAAGGCTTATAGTGTGTTCGCGTTTATTAACAGGGGGCTTGAGTTTAAGAGCCGTGGGGTTATGCTGCAACTATACATGACCCTGGTGAGACCACATTTGGAGTACTGTGTGCAGTTCTGGTCACCTCATTAAAGGAAGGATGTGGAAGCATTGGAAAGGGTGCAAAGGAGATTTACCAGGATGCTGCCTGGTTTGCAGGATAGGTCTTATGAGGAAAGGTTGAGGGAACTAGGGTTTTTCTCTTTGGAGCAGAGGAAGATGAGAGGCGACTTAATAGAGGTTTATAAGATAATGAGGGGGATTGATAGAGTGGACGTTCAGAGACTATTTCCTTGGGTGGATGTAGCTGTTACAAGGGGGCATAACTATAAGATTCAGGGTGGGAGATGTAGGAGGGATGTCCGAGGTAGGTTCTTTATTCAGAGGGTGGTTATGGTGTGGAATGGACTGCCTGCTGTGATAGTGGAGTCGGATACTTTAGGAACTTTCAAGCGGTTATTGGATAGGCACATGGAGCACACCAGAATGACAGGGAGTGGGATAGCTTGATCTTGGTTTCGGACAATCCTCAGCACAACATCGAGGGCTGAAGGGCTTGTTCTGTGCTGTACTGTACTATGTTCTATGTACCGGCACCTCTTCCGTTCTTGCCGGTGAGGTATTCCACGAGCCCGGTGGTGGTTTCATCGCTCAGAGTGTGGAATCAGTGCCGGCAACATTTTAAGATGGAGGGTGCGTCATTGTAGGCGTCGATCTGTGGCAATCATAGATTGAAACGGGCAGGGTTAGATTTTATATTCAGGGTGTGGGAGCCGGTGGGGATAGAATGATTTTGGGACCTTTTCTCGGGGTGGAGGGGGAGGGGGGGGTGGTTTCCGGAGTTGGGGGAGTTGGAGGAGGAGTTACAGTTGCTGAGAGGTAATGGGGTTCGGTACCTGCAAGCCAGGGATTTTGTGAGGAAGGAGTTGGCCACGTTTCCGAGGTTGCCAACTCTGTCGCAGCATGAAAACATTCTGTCTGAGGACCAGATAGGGAAGGGTAGGATCTCGGACATATACGGGGAATTGAGAGGAATGGAGAGGTCCTCGGTGGAGGGTATAAAGCGAAGTGGGAGGAGGAGCTGGGGGGGGCGGTATTTGAGGTGGGATTATTGAGTGAGGCCCTGTGAAGGGTAAATTCGACCTCCCCTTTTGAGAGACTGTGTCCCATTCAGTCTAAAGTGGTGCACAGAGCACACATGACAGTGTCGCGAATGAGTCGGTTTTCCCAAGGGGAGGGCAGGCGGTGCTCAAGGGGACCGGCTAATCAGACTCATATGTTCTGGGCCTGCCCGGAGTTGGAGGAGCTCTGGGAGTCCTTTGCGGGGACTATGCCGAGGATTCTGGGGATGAGGGTGGCTCTGAGCCCGTGGTGGTGATATTTGGGGAGCCGGAGGATCCGGGAGTGCAGGTGGAGGACAGAGGCTGACGTGTTGACCTTTGCCTCCCTGATAACCCGGAGGTGGATCTTGTTAGGGTGGTGGGATCTGAAGCTGACTGAGATGGAGGATTGGCTGAGTGACTTGGCGGAATTCCTACATCTGCAAAAGATAAAATTTGCCATTAGGGGGTCAGAGGAGGGATTCATTTCGAGGTGGAGGTGGTTCATCAGCTTCTTTAAGGAGTGGGAAATGTCAGCGGGGTGGGGGGGAGGGGTTTTACTGTCTTGTGTGTTACTTTGGGATTTTCTTTGCGATGATTATAATTGGAAAGTGGATTGGGTTGGGACTTGGAGGGATTTTGTATGAGGACCACGGTTTGTGGAGGATGGTTATTTGTATTCTGTGTTCTGTAAATCATTTGAATATGTCTTGAAGAAAAATATTTTAAAAAGGACTGTAACAGATGCACCAGTTGCTGCCACGCTCCCTCCTTCCCACCATTTATACGGCATTCTCTCCATCCTGACTCCATTTCCAGCTGAATCCTCCCGTTCCCCAGCCTTCCCTGTGGTGAGGTTCACCTGAACCCTTCCCCTTGGGAATATTCCACAGCTTTGTTCCATAAACCTCCTGGTTGTAGTCAGGCTCCTCTCCACCGCTACCCAAACCATTCGGCCTGGGGTGTCGTCGATGTTTAACACACCTCCATGGACTGAATACAGAACCAGTGAAGGCCCTCCCCACACGATGAAAGTTCTCCATCGTAAAGGAGTCAGTGATCTGTAAGCAGAAGGTGTGGTCATTCTCACTCTCGAATCCTCCGTATTGGAATCTCATCCTGTCCATGGATGCCTTTCACTGAAGGGTTAAAGTTCTGTTAACTGATACTTGTACTGGATAAACTGCCAATCCTCTTTCACTGCTCATTTGTATTTGATTGTTTTTCCTGTTTCAATGAATTGCATTTTGTAATTTCTGTTGCTGTGACCTTAGCCTCTTGTCCTGATTGTTGTTGTAAATGCGAATTGGTTCACAATTGACCCACCTGACTAAATATAGGTCAATAAAATCAGTGAATAAGTCCATCAGAAAGCTGCCCTGTGTAGGGCAGTTTGGACTGTCTTGAAAGCCCCTTCAAGAGGTTTAACTGACAGCACAGTGGCAGAATCATTCCTGATGTGTTTCAGGGTATGACAGGGGCAGATGATGTGATGCTGAGATTCAGCACAACATTCTCACGTTGTCATTAGAAGGAGACTATTCGAGCTCAGAACCAGTTATCTCCGGGGTCCGACCTGGTCCACCCACCCACACACTCCCACTCCCAGGAATGTGGATTTATATCCTCCCCCCCCCCCCCCCCCCGATATGTTCCATTCTTATCTTCCTGAAGTAAACACATCAGAAATGTTATTGTGTTTCCGGTACCTCCTGTCCAAGGGGGTTCTCTACCTCTGGATCTTTGTTTATCTCCCGCTGTCCGGTTCCAATGTCACAGCTGAGGGCCAGATTATCAAATTCAGTTCTCTTAAAAAGTTTGTGTCCTTTTTCTCAAACTCTATCTCTGACTCTGAATCATTTCCTCAGACCCTTTTACACCTGGAATAGTTACCAGCTTATCTCGTTCAGTTTGTCTGGAGGGACTCACTGTACAATAAAGTGTTTCCCTGTGAGGAGAGGCGAGAATCCCTTTCAGAGTCTCCCTGAGATTCGAAGCCGCACTCTGGACGTGACAGGAATGAGCAACTCTGACAAGTATTGTGTTAAAGCAACAATTTTATTCAATATTAAATATTGAATAAGAATAATAATATGACTGATAATATATATAAAATGAATTTATAAGAATAATAATGTATATCAAAAAGGAAGAAAGATTTTATTGAAAGGAGAAGCACTTTGATATATCTGAGGAAAAGAAGACAGACAGATGTTTGTTTAAACACGAACAATAACCCCAAGTTGGTCTGTTCCACCACAGCTCCCCCACAATTGGTGCCCACGTTACTGTCCCCTCGGTACACACATCACCAAGTCACTGAGTAACCCCAATGGGTGGACACTATGGTCAGTCACTGCTTCAGGTGACCACAGCAGATAAGATTACTCAGGGACTTGCTCTGTAGTCCAAGGTCACAGAATGCTAATCAACAGTAATTCTAATCAACAAAAATCAACTTGTTTTAATATTCTAGTTTGAGAAAGTGGGAAAACAACAGTTTTGGTCAAAACAACAGCTGTGTGGCCAGGACAGAGAGAAAACAAGATCGAGAAAAACAGGCCACTGCTGATTGTTATTGATTAATTAATCAAAGTCCAATCATATTTGGGTTAAGATCAATGTTTATCAAATTAGAAAATAGTGACCCGGGGCGAAATTCTCCCCCAACGGCGGGATGTCCGCCGACTGGCGCCAAAGCCGGCGCCAATCAGACGGGCATCGCGCCGGTCCAAAGGTGCGGAATGCTCCGCATCTTTGGTGGCCTAGCCCCAACATTGAGGGGCTAGGCCGACGCCGGAGGGATTTCCGCCCCGCCAGCTGGCGGAAATGGCGTTTGTTTCCCCGCCAACTGGCGCGGAAATGCGGCGCATGTGCGGGAGCGTCAGCGGCCGCTGTCAGTTTCCCGGCGCGTGCGCGGGAGCGTCAGCGGCCGCTGTCAGTTTCCCGCGCATGCGCTGTGGGGAGAGTCTCTTCCGCCTCCGCCGTGGTGGAGGCGGAAGGGAAAGAGTGCCCCCACGGCACAGGCCCGCCCGCGGATCGGTGGGCCCCGATCGCGGGCCAGGCCACCGTGGGGGCACCCCCCGGGGTCAGATCGCCCCGCACCCCCCCAGGACCCCGGAGCCCGCCCACGCCGCCTGGTCCCGCCGGTAAATACCAGGTTTGATTTACGTCGGCGGGACAGGCAATTTCTGGGCGGGACTTCGGCCCATCCGGGCCGGAGAATCCAGCGGGGGGTCCCGCCAACCGGCGCGGCCGGATTCCCGCCCCCACCCAATCTCCGGGAGCGGAGACTACGGCGGGGGCGGGGGCGGGATTCACGGCTGCCAACGGCCATTCTCCGACCCGGCGGAGTGTCTGCATGGGTTTCCTCGGGGTGCTCCGGTTTCCTCCCACAATCCAAAGAGGTGCATGTTGGGTGGTTTGGCCATGATCAATGGGTGGGGTTGCAGGAATAGGGCAGGGGAATGGACTGAGGTGGGTGTTCTTTCGGAGGGTCAGTGCAGACCCGATGGGCTGATTGGCCTCTTTTTGCAGTGCAGGAATTCTAAGAATGGAAACTGGCAGCATTTAAAACAAAAAATTCTAGTTTAAACTTTTTCAAGAACCAAGCCTCAGATCTTTGAACTTTGTAAAAATTGTAATTTATAAAATCAACATTGAAAAATCACTTCCTCATGTGTGTGAATTTGTTTTCAGATTTAAAGTCCCAGATGTTTATCAGCATATGTTCTTTATCTGAGAAAACATTGTTTTTCAAAGGTCTCTTCAGAGTCCATTCAAACTGTGATTTCTGGACAGAAATCTCAACTCGAGCCTTATAACTTCAAACTTTGGTTTGTTTAATTTTATTGTACTTTAATCCAACTCAGAATCCACATTGTGAGGCTTTGAACAAATTACTGAAACTCCACAAACAAATGACAATTTAGAGAAGGAAATACATTGAGCTCACACACACAAACTCTTCGTTACACACAGACACACAAATATAAAGATTGGATATTTCCATTCTTATAACATTCATCTGAACAAATTAAAACGTTCAGGTTCGAAACAAAACTTCAAGCAGCAGTGGGGGTGTTGGGGGTGGGGGGGGGGGTGGGGGGGGGGGTGGGGGGGGGGGGGGGGGGTTGGGGGGGGGGGGTGGGGGGGGGGTTGTGGGGGGGGGTGTGGGGGGGGTGGAAGGAATCTTTGAGATTTGCACCAACAGGAACAATCTAAACGACCAAAACTCCCATTTCCTCAGCCCCTGTCTGTCACTGGTCACAAACCCCCCGAGAGATAACCCTCTCTCACTCGCTCACTCTCTCTCTCTCTCTCGCTCTCTCCAGAACAAAAGCTTCAGTGACTTGACTCAAGTTAATTTTTTTCCGTTTCTAATTATTTGCCAAAACTTCACAGAGTTATCCACGGACCCCAGCACGGTAGCATTGTGGATCGCACAATTGCTTCACAGCTCCAGGGTCCCAGGTTCGATTCCGGCTTGGGTCACTGTCTGTGCGGAGTCTGCACGTCCTCCCCGTGTCTGCGTGGGTTTCCTCCGGGTGCTCCGGTTTCCTCCCACAGTCCAAAGATGTGCAGTTTAGGTGGATTGGCCACGATAAATTGCCCTTAGTGTCCAAAATTGCCCTTAGTGTTGGGTGGGGTTACTGGGTTATGGGGATAGTGTGTAGGTGTTGAACATGGGTAGGATGCTCTTTCCAAGAGCCGGTGCAGACTCGATGGGCGAATGGCCTCCTTCTGCACTGTAAATTCTATGATAAACGGTCAATACCGTTTTACTGCACCGGGTCTCTCACTATACCTGACACTAGGAAACGGTCAATACCATTTTACTGCACCGGGCCTGTCTCTGCACCTGACACTAGGAAACGGTCAATACCGTTTTACTGCACCGGGTCACTCATTACACCTGACACTAGGAAACGGTCAAACAGTTTTACTGCACCGGGCCTGTCACTGCACCTGACACTAGGAAACGGTCAATACCATGTTACTGCAACGGGTCACTCACTACACCTGACACGAGGAAACGGTCAATACCATTTTACTGCACCGGGCCTGTTACTGCACCTGACACTAGGAAAAGGTCAATACCATTTTACTGCACCGGGCCTGTCACTGCACCTGACACTAGGAAACGGTCAATACCATTTTACTGCACCGGGTCTCTCACTACACCTGACACTAGGAAATGATCAATACCATTTTACTGCACCGGGTCTCTCACTACACCTGACACTAGGGAACGGTCAATACCGTTTTACTGCACCGGGTCTCTCACTACACCTGACACGATGAAATGGTCGATACCGTTTTACTGCACCGGGTCTCTCACTGCACCTGACACTAGGGAACGGTCAATACCGTTTTACTGCACCGGGTCACTCACTGCACCTGACACGATGAAATGGTCGATACCGTTTTACTGCACCGGGGCTCTCACTACACCTGACACGAGGAAATGGTCAATACCGTTTTACTGCACCGAGTTTCTCACGCCACCTGATACTAGTAAACGGCCAATACCGTTTTACTGCATCAGGTCTCTCACTATACCTGACACGAGGAAATGGGCAATATCGTTTTCTGCACCGGGTCTCTCAATACACCTGACACTAGGAAACGGTCAATACCGTTTTACTGCACTGGGCCTCTCACTGCCCCTGACATTAGGAAACGGTCAATGCCGTTTTACTGCACCGGGTCTCTCACTGCACCTGACACTAGGAAACGGTCAAACCGTTTTCCTGCACCGGGTCTCTCACTACACCTGACACTAGGAAACGGTCAATACCGTTTTGCTGCACCGGGTCTCTCACTACACCTGACACGAGGAAACGGTCAATACCCTTTTGCTGCACTGGGTCTCTCACTACTTCTGACACGAGGAAACGGTCAATACCGTTTTACTGCATCGTGTCTCTCACTACACCTGACACCAGGGGCGTCATTCTCCGACCCCCCGCCGGGTCGGAGAATGGCCGTAGGCCGCCGTGAATCCCGCCCCCGCCGAAGTCTCTGGTACCGGAGATTGGGCGGGGGCGCGCTGGTTGGCGGGACCCCCCCCGCTGGATTCTCCGGCCCGGATGGGCCGAAGTCCCGCCGAGAAATTGCCTGGTCCTGCCGGCGTAAATCAAACCTGGTATTTACCGGCGGGACGAGGCGGCGTGGGCGGGCTGCGGGATCCTGGGGGGGGGCACGGGGCGATCTGACCCCGGGGGGGGCCCCCACGGTGGCCTGGCCCGCGATCGGGGCCCACCGATACGCGGGCGGGCCTGTGCCGTGGGGGCACTCTTTCCCTTTCGCCTCCGCTACGGCCTCCACCATGGCGGAGGCGGAAGAGACTCTCCCCACTGCGCATGCGCGGGAAACTGTCAGCGGCCGCTGACGCTCCCGCGCATACGCCGGGAAACTGTCAGCGGCCGCTGACGCTTCCGCGCATGCGCCGCATTTCCGCGCCAGCTGGCGGGGCAACAAACGCCATTTCCGCCAGCTAGCGGGGCAACAAACGCCATTTCCGCCAGCTGGCGGGGCGGAAATCCCTCCGGCGTCGGCCTAGCCCCTCAATGTTGGGGCTAGGCCGCCAAAGATGCGGAGCATTCAGCACCTTTGGGCCGGCGCGATGCCCGTCTGATTGGCGCCGTGTTTGGCGCCAGTCGGCGGACATCGCGCCGTTGGGGGAGAATTTCGCCCCAGGAAACGGTCAATACCGTTTTACTGCACCGGGTCTCTCACTACACCTGACATGAGGAAACGGTCAATACCGTTTTACTGCACCGGGTCTCTCACTACACCTGACATGAGGAAACGGTCAATAGCGTTTTCCTGCACCTGGTCACTCACTACACCTGACACTAGGAAACGGTCAATACCGTTTTACTGCACCGGGTCGCTCACTACACCTGACATGAGGAAACGGTCAATAGCGTTTTCCTGCACCTGGTCACTCACTGCATCTGAAGTGGGATCATTGAAATGAATTTCCCAAGATTGATGTTCAAATATACATTGATAATTTCAGAATAGCCAAAAGTGCGAGCACTTTCGAGGCATGATGGGAGATTTAGTCAATAATATAGGAATGATGGGAATCTTGATCAATGATAGTTCCAGAGGCGACAATCCCAGCAGTTCTCACAATAACAGCTTTCACAGATATTCATTGCTGAACAGGACAAGGAGGTGTTCAGAAAACCTTGCTGATGAAATCTAAAATCAATTCATTTATCTTATTTCACACACTTACTAGTTCCTCACATGTGATGATGTGGCTGGTCTTTGCTCTGGGTCATGTGTCTATTTATAGCACTGTGTGGGCGGGGCTGTACTCAAGCCCTTTCGATACCAATCCCGGTTACTAAACCTCCAGGCTGGAACAGGCGACATATACAACCCAGTTCACCGTCTCTAACTGGACCAGGGAGGTGACAGAGACTCTGTCTACCAGGAGAGGGAAACTTCATTGTATTCCCACTGAACAGAGAGAAGCTGGCAGAGCTCACACGGGGTTTACCAGGACAGTGGGCATCCCCATGGGGCAGGGTGCCGTCCACTACACGCACGGGGCTTTACCAGGATAGTGGGCATCCCCATGGTGCAGGGTGCCAACGACTGCACACACGGAGCTTTACCAGGATGCAATGAATGTGCCCACATCAGTCTGGTGAGTGCCCGCTATCTTGGCAGCAGTCATGATGTGTTCATCCTGTGCCAGTCACTGTTCCAGCAATCTGTCACACACTGTGTCAAAGCAGAGGGTGGCTGCTGGGTGATGAGGATGATCCACTCTCCGCCTGCCTGATGACTCCCCTCCATTACCCACACACATGTGACCAGCCCATGTCCAATGAGAGCTGCCCAGAGAAACATTATTGAGCAGACGATTAGGATTCTGCTGCCTTGTCCACTCTAGAGGAATCTCCGGTGTCGACCGGAGTGGATTCCCAATTTGTGGAGGGATGTGGAAAACTCCTTAATCGGACGGTAATGCGAGTTCAACCCTTCCAATCTCCGATTCAGCAATGACTCCAGGAGGAGGAGGAAGCAGCCTGTGTACACAGACTGGATTGTGAAGTGTGATGTACCTGTGTACACAGACTGGATTGTGAAGTGTGATGTCCCTGTGTACACAGACTGGATTGTGAAGTGTGATGTACCTGTGTACACAGACTGGATTATGAAGTGTGATGTCCCTGTGTACACAGACTGGATTGTGAAGTGTGATGGACGTGTGTACACAGACTGGATTGTGAAGTGTGATGTACCTGTGTACACAGACTGGATTGTGAAGTGTGATGTACCTGTGTGCACAGACTGGATTATGAAGTGTGATGTGCCTGTGTACACAGACTGGATTGTGAAGTGTGATGTACCTGTGTACACAGACTGGATTATGAAGTGTGATGTCCCTGTGTACACAGACTGGATTGTGAAGTGTGATGGACGTGTGTACACAGACTGGATTGTGAAGTGTGATGTCCCTGTGTACACAGACTGGATTGTGAAGTGTGATGTCCCTGTGTGCACAGACTGGATTATGAAGTGTGATGTGTCTGTGTACACAGACTGGATTGTGAAGTGTGATGTACCTGTGTACACAGACTGGATTGTGAAGTGTGATGTACCTGTGTACACAGACTGGATTATGAAGTGTGATGTCCCTGTGTACACAGACTGGATTGTGAAGTGTGATGGACGTGTGTACACAGACTGGATTGTGAAGAGTGATGTACCTGTGTACACAGACTGGATTGTGAAGTGTGGTGGACGTGTGTCCACAGACTGGATTGTGAAGTGTGATGTCCCTGTGTACACAGACTGGATTGTGAAGTGTGATGTCACTGTGTACACAGACTGGATTGTGAAGTGTGATGTACCTGTGTACACAGACTGGATTGTGAAGTGTGATGTACCTGTGTACACAGACTGGATTGTGAAGTGCGATGTCCCTGTGTACACAGACTGGATTGTGAAGTTTGATGTACCTGTGTACACAGACTGGATTGTGAAGTGTGATGTACCTGTGTACACAGACTGGATTGTGAAGTGTGATGTCCCTGTGTACACAGACTGCATTGTGAGTTTGATGTACCTGTGTACAGAGACTGGGTTGTGAGTTTGATGCACCTGTGTGCACAGACTGGATTGTGTAGTGTGATGTACCTGTGTACACAGACTGGATTGTGAAGTGTGATGTACCTGTGTACACAGACTGGATTGTGAAGTGTGATGTACCTGTGTACACAGACTGGATTGTGAAGTGTGATGTACCTGTGTACACAGACTGGATTGTGAGTCTCATGTACCTGTGTACACAGACTGGATTGTGAGTCTGATGTACCTGTGTACACAGACTGGATTGTGAGTCTCATGGACCTGTGTACACAGACTGGATTGTGAGTGTGATGTACCTGTGTACTCAGACTGGATTGTGAGTTTGATGCACCTGTGTGCACAGACTGGATTGTGAGTCTCATGTACCTGTGTACACAGACTGGATTGTGAAGTGTGATGTTCCTGTGTACACAGACTGGATTGTGAGTTTGATGCACCTGTGTACACAGACTGGATTGTGAGTTTGATGCACCTGTGTACAGAGACTGGGTTGTGAGTTTGATGCACCTGTGTGCACAGACTGGATTGTGTTGTGTGATGTACCTGTGTACACAGACTGGATTGTGAAGTGTGATGTACCTGTGTACACAGACTGGATTATGAAGTGTGATGTACCTGTGTACACAGACTGGATTGTGTAGTGTGATGTATCTGTGTACACAGACTGGATTGTGAGTCTGATGTAGCTGTGTACACAGACTGGATTGTGAGTCTCATGTACCTGTGTACACAGACTGGATTGTGAGTCTGATGTACCTGTGTACACAGACTGGATTGTGAGTCTCATGGACCTGTGTACACAGACTGGATTGTGAGTGTGATGTACCTGTGTGCACAGACTGGATTGTGAGTCTCATGTACCTGTGTACACAGACTGGATTATGAAGTGTGATGTACCTGTGTACACAGACTGGATTGGGAAGTGTGATGTACCTGTGTACACAGACTGATTGTGAAGTGTGATGCACCTGTGCACACAGACTGGATTTTGAAGTTTGATGTACCTGTGTACACAGACTGGATTTTGAAGTTTGATGTACCTGTGTACACAGACTGGATTGGGAAGTGTGATGTACCTGTGTACACAGACTGGATTGTATAGTGTGATGTACCTGTGTGCACAGACTGGATTGTGAAGCCTGATGTACCTGTGTACACAGACTGGATTGTGAAGTGTGATGTACCTGTGTACACAGACTGGATTGTGAAGTGTGATGCACCTGTGTACACAGACTGGATTGTGAAGTGTGATGTACCTGTGTACACAGACTGGATTGTGAAGTGTGATGTACCTGTGTACACAGACTGGATTGTGAAGTGTGATGTACCTGTGTACACAGACTGGATTGTGAAGTGTGATGCACCTGTGTACACAGACTGGATTGTGAAGTGTGATGTACCTGTGTACACAGACTGGATTTTGAAGTGTGATGTACCTGTGTACACAGACTGGATTATGAAGTGTGATGTATCTGTGTAATGGTGGTACCCATGTCGATGATCTGGCACGTCTTGCAGAGTTTGCCCTGGCAGGGTTGCGCAGTGCCATGGTTGCTGTTCTCCTGAAGGCTGGTAGCTGCAAACAATGGTCTGTTTGAGGTTGCACGGTTGTTTGAAGGCAAGTAGTGGGGGTGTGGGGATGGCGTGGCAAGATGATCGTCTTCATCTCACATTACACGTGAGAACACCATCCACCAGGTACGCATTGCATGCTCGTGTGAATCGGCCAAAGTTGTATACCTCAGACGCTGTAGGATAGGATGTCTCGAGGCATGGTACATTGTTAAGTAATGGGTTAAGAGACATTCCAATTAGTTGTCTCATTTATGTTAAGCATCCAATAATTGACACTGATATGTAAAAGGACTTCAGGTGGCCCTTGTGTCAGGTGATGTGATGTTAGAGTTTTGTGCTCAGTCTGTTGAAGGAAATTAAAGGTGTTTTGTGGAAAAGCAGCAGAACCTTTGACTCTTTATACAACAGCAGCGAAACGTCTAACAAATGGTAGCAGAGGATGGTTGCTGTGCAAGTGTGAAGTGTTGAAAGATACAACTTTTCCAGACCAAACCAAGGAGTGAGTGAGAAAAACCCAAAACAGATATATGGCTGAACCGAGGATAAAGATGGCTGGATATGGCTACCCCCCTTATTTTCTGACAGGGGATCGTACGCTCAATGGAGAGGTGCAGTAGTTATGTGGACTAAGGCCTTGGGTTAGAGAAAACAAGGTATGGCATTGGGGCTTTCTTTAACTTATGACAGTAAAATCGGAAACAAAGTGATTTCTGAGCTGGAATTGGACGAGTTAGACTCAGAAGAAGGTCTGGAGACTCTATTACATTACATGGATAAGATTTACAAAACGGATGACTTGTTAAGTGCGTAGGAAGCATGGTCGGAGTCTGATAGGTTCTGGAAAATAGAGGAATTCTCCATGGAAGACTATATAATGGAATTTGGCAGACTATATAAAAGGCTGCAGAAACACAACCTGGAATTTCCACAGTCTGTGTTGGCCTTTAAATTACTTGACTGTGCTAGAGTGAGCAACATGGATAGGCTCCTGGTTTTGACAGGAGTTCAGTTTGCGGATAAGGATACCTTATTCGATCAGATGACAGAAGCTTTAAAAAAGTTTCTGGGGAAACATTCGATTCCGATGGCTCTGATGACCCACATAGGTCAGTCTGCAATAAAGCAGAATGTAGAAGACACACTATTAACAGGATGGCAAAATCGCACAGCTACAAACAGGTTCCAAGACTATAGAGGGAGATCGGGACCTGGAAAGAATGAAGACAGAAACCCAGTTAGAACCTAAATAGGAAGATGAACCCCAGATATGTCCGTGGTATGATAAATTGATATTTGCGATGTGACTCTCAATATCATTGTGCTTTCAACTGCCCAACATGTTATAATAGAGTGTTTGAAGTGACACATGACACGGAAGAGTCAGGAGAGGAAAAAGATAGTGACCAAAAAGAAGGCATTGTCTTATTAACAAGCAGTTTTACACCGGTAATGAGGGTATTGGTTGCAGAATCATTCAATTGTGCTGTATTGGACAGTGGCTGCACATCTACTGTGTGTGGAATTTACTGGTTAAAATGTTACCTGGACTCCTTGAATGCTGAAAATCGTAACAAGGTTAAGGAATTTGAAAGTTCCACAAGTTTCAGGGTTGGGGATGATAATACTCTGAAGTCGCTGAAAAGAGTGGTGATCCCTTGCAATATTGCCGGAGTGAATCATTTCATTAGCACGGATGTTGTACCTTTGCTTCTGAGCAGACCGTCGATGAAGAAAGCACACATGAAACTGGATATGGAACAGGATAAAGCAACAGTGACGGTGGACATACAATTTACACAGTCGGGACACTATTGTATTCCATTACTGACAAATAATATTTCAAGTACAGTTGTTAAGGATGTAATGGCAGTTGAAAATGGGACTTTAGCTGATAAAAAGCTTGTTGTATTAAAACTGCGTCGGTAATTTGCGCATCCGTCTCCTAGGAGGCTGAAAAATGTATTAAAGGATGCAGGGGTAAGGGATGAAGACTATACTAAATTGATAGAACAGGTTAGTGATCGCTGTGAAGTTTGTAGGAAGTACAGAAGGACACCAGCACGACCAATAGTAACCTTACCTTTGGCCAAGGATTTTAACAACATTGTGGCCATGGATCTTAAGATCTGGGATAAAGCCAATAATATATTTATCTTGCATTTTGTAGATTTAGCAACCAGATTTAGTCAATCAACGATTGTACGAAGTAAAGAAAAAGCGTAATTCTGGATCAAATCGTAGAAAAATGGATAGGAACAGGAATAGGCCCACCGGCAAAATTCCTTATGGACAATGGGGGAGAATTTGCTAATGGTGAGTTTAGGGATATGTGTGAAAATGTGAATATCACAGTTATGAATACGGCCAGGTGGTAGATGTTTCAGTAGGGGAGCATTTCGGTAACAGTGACCACAATTCAGTAAGTTTTAAAGTACTGGTGGACAAGGATAAGAGTGGTCCGAGGATGAATGTGCTAAATTGGGGGAAGGCTAATTATGACAATATTAGGCGGGAACTGAAGAACATAGATTGGGGGCGGATGTTTGAGGGCAAATCAACATCTGACATGTGGGAGGCTTTCAAGTGGCAGTTGAAGGGAATACAGGACAGGCATGTTCCTGTGAGGAAGAAAGATAAATACGGCAATTTTCGGGAACCTTGGATGACGAGTGATATTGTAGGCCTCGTCAAAAAGAAAAAGGAGGCATTTGTCAGGGCTAAAAGGCTGGGAACAGACGAAGCATGTGTGGCATATAAGGAAAGTAGGAAGGAACTTAAGCAAGGAGTCAGGAGGGCTAGAAGGGGTCATGAAAAGTCATTGGCAAATAGGGTTAAGGAAAATCCCAAGGCTTTTTACACTTACATAAAAAGCAAGAGGGTAGCCAGGGAAAGGGTTG
Source organism: Scyliorhinus torazame (assembly GCF_047496885.1). Taxonomy (NCBI): domain Eukaryota; kingdom Metazoa; phylum Chordata; class Chondrichthyes; order Carcharhiniformes; family Scyliorhinidae; genus Scyliorhinus; species Scyliorhinus torazame. The sequence goes on along the minus strand of NC_092713.1, from coordinate 166,799,473 downwards.
GCCCACTGAAAGATTGGCAAGGGAATCTATGTGTGGAGCCAGAGGAAATGGGCGAGGTACTAAATGAATACTTTGCATCAGTATTCACCAAAGAGAAGGAATTGGTAGATGTTGAGTCTGGAGAAGGGGGTGTAGATAGCCTGGGTCACATTGTGATCCAAAAAGACGAGGTGTTGGGTGTCTTAAAAAATATTAAGGTAGATAAGTCCCCAGGGCCTGATGGGATCTACCCCAGAATACTGAAGGAGGCTGGAGAGGAAATTGCTGAGGCCTTGACAGAAATCTTTGGATCCTCGCTGTCTTCAGGGGATGTCCCGGAGGACTGGAGAATAGCCAATGTTGTTCCTCTGTTTAAGAAGGGTAGCAAGGATAATCCCGGGAACTACAGGCCGGTGAGCCTTACTTCAGTGGTAGGGAAATTACTGGAGAGAATTCTTCGAGACAGGATCTACTCCCATTTGGAAGCAAATGGACGTATTAGTGAGAGGCAGCACGGTTTTGTGAAGGGGAGGTCGTGTCTCACTAACTTGATAGAGTTTTTCGAGGAGGTCACTAAGATGATTGATGCAGGTAGGGCAGTGGATGTTGTCTACATGGACTTCAGTAAGGCCTTTGACAAGGTCCCTCATGGTAGACTAGTACAAAAGGTGAAGTCACACGGGATCAGGGGTGAGCTGGCAAGGTGGATTCAGAACTGGCTAGGCCATAGAAGGCAGAGGGTAGCAATGGAGGGATGCATTTCTAATTGGAGGGCTGTGACCAGTGGTGTTCCACAGGGATCAGTGCTGGGACCTTTGCTGTTTGTAGTATATATAAATGATTTGGAGGAAAATGTAACTGGTCTGATTAGTAAGTTTGCAGACGACACAAAGGTTGGTGGAATTGCGGATAGCGATGAGGACTGTCTGAGGATACAGCAGGATTTAGGTTGTCTGGAGACTTGGGCGGAGAGATGGCAGATGGAGTTTAATCCGGACAAATGTGAGGTAATGCATTTTGGAAGGGCTAATGCAGGTAGGGAATATACAGTGAATGGTAGAACCCTCAAGAGTATTGAAAGTCAAAGAGATCTAGGAGTACAGGTCCACAGGTCATTGAAAGGGGCAACACAGGTGGAGAAGGTAGTCAAGAAGGCATACGGCATGCTTGCCTTCATTGGACGGGGCATTGAGTATAAGAATTGGCAAGTCATGTTGCAGCTGTATAGAACCTTAGTTAGGCCACACTTGGAGTATAGTGTTCAATTCTGGTCGCCACACTACCAGAAGGATGTGGAGGCTTTAGAGAGGGTGCAGAAGAGATTTATCAGAATGTTGCCTGGTATGGAGGGCATAAGCTATGAGGAGCGATTGAATAAACTCGGTTTGTTCTCTCTGGAACGAAGGAGGTTGAGGGGCGACCTGATAGAGGTCTACAAAATTATGAGGGGCATAGACAGAGTGGATAGTCAGAGGCTTTTCCCCAGGGTAGAGGGGTCAATTACTAGGGGGCATAGGTTTAAGGTGAGAGGGGCAAGGTTTAGAGTAGATGTACGAGGCAAGTTTTTTACGCAGAGGGTAGTGGGTGCCTGGAACTCGCTACCGGAGGAGGTAGTGGAAGCAGGGACGATAGGGACATTTAAGGGGCATCTTGACAAATATATGAATAGGATGGGAATAGAAGGATACGGACCCAGGAAGTGTAGAAGATTGTAGTTTAGTCGGGCAGTATGGTCGGCGCGGGCTTGGAGGGCCGAAGGGCCTGTTCCTGTGCTGTACATTTCTTTGTTCTTTGTTCTTTGTTGCGGAAAGCCCATTTAATAATGGTGTGTGTGAAAGAAACCACGCGGTAATAGATGACATGCTCCGGAAAATTTTGGCGGATAGACCAAACTGCAAGTTAAATTCAGCTTTAGCATGGGTGGTACATACAAATAATTCATTGCAGATGGTTGGGGGCTATAGTCCCTATCAATTTGTGTTTGGTAGAAACCCTAAAATTCCGTCCATCTTCGAAGACCAGCCTCCAGCTTGGGAAGGGACTACAATTAGCTCTCCTTTTGCTGAGCATTTAAATGCATTGCATAGCAGTAGAAAAGCTTTTTGGATTGGATTGGATTGGATTTGTTTATTGTCACGTGTACCGAGGTACAGTGAAAAGTATTTTTCTGCGAGTAGCTCAACAGATCATTAAGTACATGAGAAGAAAAGGGAATAAAAGAAAATACATAATAGGGCAACACAACATATACAATGTAACTACATAAGCACTGGCATTGGATGAAGCATACAGGGTGTAGTGTTAATGAGATCAGTCCATAAGAGGGTCATTTAGGAGTCTGGTGACAGTGGGGAAGAAGCTGTTTTTGAGTCTGTTCTTGGAAGCAGAAGTCTCTGAAAGAATTCGCAGAGCTTTAAGACATAATGTACGACCATCAGATGCCGTTTTTCAGCAAGAAAACATGGTATACTATAAAAGAGACAATTCTAATGAATGGAAAGGCCCAGGGAAGATCATAGGCATAGATGGTAAAACAATTATTTTGCAATATGGTAATCAAATTGTTAGGATACATTCATCAAGGATAATGGGTACAGATTACAAATTTTTAAATTTAGAAAGAGCAGACAGACATGACGAGGAACCAGAGTCATCTGGTATGCACGTGTTACAGAACTATGAGTACCAGTTGACTGATATAGACAGGGTTTCTGTAGAGGAACACAACACTTCTGATGAATTAGAACAGGCCATTTTTCCGAAATGGCAAATGCCAAAAGTTGGTACAAAAGTGACATACTTGCCTGAAGGGTCTAGTCAATGGAAGGATGCAACTGTTAACCACTGGAAAGTATAAACATTGGTTGAATGTACAGCATTCAGGGGAGGGAGTCAAGACAATGGATTGGGAAAATGAAGTTCAAAAATGGAAGGCACAGAAACGCAGTGCCAGTTCTGATAGTACATCGGATAGTGAACAGGTCCGCAGGAAAAGGTCGAGAACAATTGAAAGGACATCCCACAGCAGAAGGGAAAGATCAAGCAGTAGCAGTACAGAACGAGATACCAGGCGGGAGAGGGGACGTAGTTGATCAAGATCTCGGAACATGAATACCAATAGGAGTAGAAGCCCACATGCACGTGAGATTTTGTTGGCTTCCAATAAATTAGATGAAAAAGTTATCAAAGATGCCAAACAGCAAGAACTGTATTGTTGGAGTGAATTTGGGGTATACACGGAAGTACTGGATAGGGGACAAAGAGCTCTATCCCACAGATGGATTTGCACGGAAAAGGTTCTTCCGGATGGAACATATCAGGCAAAGGCCAGGCTTGTGGCAAGGGGATTTGAAGAAAACTTAGAAGATCAGGATTTAATGGTAGATTCACCTACGGCAGGAAAGGTTATTTTTAAGATCTTCTTGGCTCTATTGACAAGGTCATGGGAATGCAAATCTATAGATAGAAAAATTGCTTTTTGCAAGGGCATCAGCTCCAAAGAGACATTTGTCTCCATCCTCCAAAAAAGGCAGCTAACACAGAAGGGGTACTCTGGAAGTTGAACAAATGTGTATATGGATTAAATGATGCATCTAAAGTCTGTTTTTTTTTGGTAAGGTCAGTTTTGTTAAAGTTAGGCTTTTGCCAGTTAAAAGCAGATCCAGCAATGTTTTACTGGCACTATAAAGGAAATCTTTCTGGCATCTTTATGATGCATGTCGATGATTTTTTGTGGGGTGGGACTAGTGATTTTGAAACTATTGTAATCTCTGGTTTGAGGAAAGAATTCAGGGTTGGAAGTCAGGCTTCCGGTGCATTTAAATATATTGGACTAGAAATCGGACAGACTAAGTTCGGAGCAACTTTATGTCAGCAATCTTATTTGGAAAGCATCAGCCCAATAGCAATTAGTCGTGGCCGGGTTTCACAAAAATCGTAATGGTTTCAAAGATGGAAAAAGAGCAACTGCGAAGTTTAATTGGGCAACTGAATTTGATAGGTCGACAGACGAGACCGGACATGAGTTTTGATGTCTTAGAGTTGAGTACAAAAATGAATGATTCCAAAGTGGAAGACATAATAAGAGCAAATAAAGCGTTGGTCAAACTAAAAATACAGGAGTGTGTTTTGAGGTTCCCGGTTTTAGATGACCGTAGGCACTTGAAACTCATAGTTTATAGTATGCGTCCTATGCAAATTTATGTGATGGGGTTTCAAGCGCAGGAGGTTTTATAATTTTCCTTTTGGGGAACAATGGTAAATGTTGCACTCTTGTGTGGGAAAAAAAGAAAATAAGGAGAGTAGTTGCTGAGACGTTAAACCTTTGACTCTTTATACTACAGCAGCTAAACGTCTAAGATACATTGGTGAGTCCATGCAGATCATTCACACCTCTTTAGCCTGTGATTATTCCTCGCTCCAGTCGCACTGTCTGGACCTGTAAAGACTTAATTACCTGCAAAGACTCACATTCAAATCATCATCTTGCATCATTGACTTTGCCTATATATGTGTTTCTAGAACCTACCTCTTCACTCAACCGATGAACGAGCTGCCCTCCGAAAGCTAGTGATTCGAAACAAACCTGTTGGACTTTAACCTGGTGTTGTAAGACTTTTTACTGTTTGATATAAGATGGTGTTTGTCAGTACATTTTCCATGCTGTATGGTTTCTCAGCATGGTGGGAGGGGATTAGTGCTCCGTTCTTTGAGGTGAGACAGTGATGTGTGTCCCAGTGTCTCAGACAGTGACGCTGTTGTTTTCTGTGACTGACGCTATGAAATCAATTCTCATTTCACTCACTGTGACAGGAGGTTAACGGCTTGATCAGTGGGGAGGGAGGAACAGACAGAACAAGGAGCTGCAATCATCAGTCACGGCCCAAAACCCTCACACAGCCCACACAGTCCGGAAACTTCTTCACTAAATACTCTTTCAGCTCCTTAATGAGAGCCCTAGAGCTGGAAAGGGAAACAGAGAAAGACATATTTTCGAGAAGCTCATGTACACAATGTCCATTCTACATTACCCACTAATGACACTCCGCCTACATTCAACTCATTGTTTAAGCTCCAGCCCACCTCCTGTTCCTATCCATATGTTTCAGTCAAGGAGTCAGATAAGTCTACAGTATAGGAGGAGGCCATTCGGCCCCTCGTGTCTATGCTAGCTGTTTACTAGAGTCATTCACAACTCACATCTCAGTTTAATGTCTGTTGCGGGGAAGTGACTGGAATCTGTCATTAGACACAAAATGAGTGAGAAATATGAACTGATCCGAGAGAGTCAGCATGGATTTAAAAAGGGTCAGACATGTTTAACTAATCTGGTTACATTTGTTAACAAGGTCACCAATGTGTCAGATCAGGGAATGTCCATGAATGTTATTTGTATGGATTTCCAGAAAACATTCTAGAAGGTTCCATACGAGAGTCTGATGATGAAATGGAAGCATATGGAATTTGATGAAATCTTTTTCCATGGACAAGGAATTAGTTAGGAGGTAGGAGACAGGGAGTAGGGATAATGTGTGTGTACTCCAATCAGCAAGATGTGAATAGTGATGTCCTCAGGGATCTGAGCTGGAGCCTCAGCTTTTTACTGTATTTATCTCTGACTTGGATGAAGGACTAGAGAGATATTCATTCGGTCAATGTTACCGAGGTAGAAATAGGACGTCTTAGTGATGGAGAGGATGATGTGGTGGGAAGCTCATTTCAGGGTCAAATAGGACACCATGGCTGTGAACTGCGTGGTTCAGAGTCAGACAGGCCCAGGGAGGGGGATGGAATCAGTGTCTGGGGAACAGAGATTGTGATGGGGACTGAAGACAATGGCAGATGGAGTTCAATGTGGGGATGTGAAATCATCCACTTTGGACCAAAGAAAGAGAAATCAGAGTTATTTCTAAATGGTGGGAAGCTGGGAATTGTGGAGGAACAGAGAGATGCGGCCAATGTTGTAAAGAGTCTGGTTGAGCAGCAGACAGTTGCTCAGGGAGAGGGATGGAGTTTGTATCAGGAGCTGGAGTCGATGGCTTTGATCTTCCCAATGTGTTTCCCAGTGAGCCTGGCTCCTCAGTCCTGACTGCTCTTAGCTGCTGTTCTTGCCACTGATTGGACAGTTATTGTTAGAGATTCAGACCACAGCAGCAAGCCCCAGTGTAAAAAATAACAGCAAAGACTGTCAGATCGGAAGATTGAAACGTAACCAACAGAGGAAGTGAAAGAAGGGCTCAGAGCAGCTGGATGTTTGTTACTGACATGGGAGGAAACTGTGAACTGTGTCCACTACATCGAATCTTCCAGCACAGAAGGAGGCCATTCTGCCCATCGTGCTGTGACTTACTCAATTAGTCCCACTCCCCCTCTCTATCCCCATAACCCAGCAAATCTTTCCTTTTCAGTGATATCTCCAATTGCCTCTTGTAGACCTGGGTCCACAGCATGAGACTGTCCCTAACCTGGCTCCAAATTGGCATCTCATTCATTCATTGGAAGACAAAATGCCTGGGCTGGGAAATGGAGCTCAGGGCTCCGAACAGTCCCCCTCCCCTCCTGAGGGACACTTCATGCTGGGATACAGTTCCATGAAGCCCTACAGCACATTGTGGGGAGGCCGTGGTGTAGTGGTAATGTCACTGGACTAGTAATCCAGAGGCCCAGGCTAATGCTCTGGTCACAGGTTCAAATCCCACCATGGCAGCTGGTGGAATTTAAATTCAATGAATAAATCTGGAATTAAAAGCTCGTCTCAGTAATGATGACCATGAAACCATTGTCGATTGTCGTAAAAACCCATCTGGTTCACTCATGTCCTTTCGGGAAGGAAATCTGCCGTCCTTACCTGGTCTGGCCTACAGCCATGTGGTGAACTCTGAAATGGCCACTCAGTTGTATCAAACTGCTGAAAATCCTAAAAGGAATGAAATCGGATGCACAATCCGGCATCGACCTAGACCCCGGAAACAACAACGGCAAACCCAGCATTGTCATAGGGCCAGAGGTGTTTACAGCATGGAAACAGGCCCTTTGGCCCAGGTTGTCCATGCGGCTCTGGAAAGTCCTCACTAACATCACGGCGCATGTTTCACAATTGGGAGATCTGTCCCACAGACTAGTCAGCAACAGCCTGGCATAGTCACACTCACAGAATCATACTTTACAGATAATGTCCCAAACACCATCATCACCCATGAGTATGTCCTGTCTCACCGACAGACCCGGCAGAGGTGGTGACACAGTGGTATATAGTCGGGAGGGAGTCACCCTGGGTGTCCTCAACATTGAATCCAGACTCCATGTGTTCTCATGGTACCAGGTCAAACATGGGCAAGGAAACCTCCTGGTGGTTTCCATCGACTGCAGTTTATGAATCAGAACTCAGCCATGTTGAACACTTAGTGGAAGAAGCACTGAGGGTGAAATGGCACAAGTTGTATTCTGGGTGGGGGAACTTCAATGTCCATCATGAACAGTGTCGCTGTGGCACCATTACTGACCGAGCTGACCGTGTCCTAAAGGACATAGCTGCTCGACTGGGTCTGTGGCAAGTGATGCGGGAACCACCATGAGGAAAAAACACACTTGACTTCATCAACCTGCCTGCCTCAGCTGCATCTGTCCATGACAGTATCGGTAGGAGTGACCACCACACAGTCCTTTTGGAGACAAAGTCCCATCTTCACATTGAGGATACCCTCCATTGTGTTGTGTGGCACTAACATCGTGATAAATGGGATAGATTCAGAACAGATGTAGCAATTTTAAACTGGACATCCATGTGGCATGTGAGCCATCAGCAGCAAAACTGTCCTCAGCCACAACCTGTTACCTCATTGTCCGGCATATCCCCCACGTTACCGTGACCACCAAGCCAGGGGATCAACCCTGCTTCACTCCCCGAACAGGCACCAGATTGTGGCGACTAGCGGCTTTTCACAGTAACTTCATTGAAGCCGACTTGTGACAATAAGTGATTATTATTATTATTTAGAATGCAGAGAGCACGTCAGGAGCAACACCAGGCATAGCTATAAATGAGCTGCCAACCTGGTGAAGCTACAGGACTACTTTCATGTTCAACAGCAGAAGCAGCAAGTGACAGGCAGAGCTAAGCGATCACACAACATGTGGATCAGATCTAAGCTCTGTCGTCCTTCCACATCCAGTGGTGAATGGTGGCGGACAATTAAAGTCCTCATTGGAGGAGGAGGCTCCACAAATATCCCCATCTTCAAGGGTGGGTCAGCCCAGCACATCTGTGCAGCAGACAAGGCTGAAGCATTCACACCAATCTTTAGCCAGTCGTGCCGAGTGGATGATCCATCTCGGCCTGCTCCGGAGTTCCCAGAATCACAGATATCAGTTTTCAGCCAATTGGATTGACTCCACGTGATATCAGGAAACAGCTGAAGGCACTGGATACTGCAAAGGCTCTGGGCCCTGACAATATTCTGGGAAGAGTACTGAAGACTTGTGCTCCAGAACTTTCCCCTCGCCAAGCTGTTCCCATACAGCTACAACACTGGCATCTACCTGGCAATATGGAAAATTGCCCAGGTATGTCCTGTACACAAGAAACAGGACAAATCCTATTCAGCCATTTGCTGCCCCGTCCATCTGCACTTGATCATTAGTAAAGTGATGGAAGGTGTAATTAACATCGCGATCATGTGGCACTTACTCAGCAATAACCTGCTCTCTGATTCTCAGTTTGGGTCACTCAGATCCTGACCTCATTACAGCCTTGGTTCAAACATGGACAAAAGAGCTGACCTCCAGAGGTGAGGTGAGAGTGGATGCCTTTGACATCAAAGGAACAAAGGAGCTTAGGAAAACTGGAGTCAATGGGAATTGTGAAAAACTCTTTGCTGACTGGAACCATGCGCGACACAAAGGAAAATGTTTCAGGTTTGGGCTGACAATGGCGAGTAACACATACGCCACACAGATACCAGGGAATGACCATTTGCAACAAGAGAGAATCTAACCATCGCCCCTTGCTATCACTGGCATCACTGAATCCCCCACTATACACATCCTGGGGATTACCATTGACCAGAAACTGAAATGGGCCACCCATATAAATATTTGGCTACAAGAGCAGGTTAGAAGCTGGGAATCCTGCGGTGAGTAGCTCCCCTCCTGACTCCCCAAAGCCTGTCCACCATCTACAAGGCACAAGTCAGGGCTGTGATTGAATACTCTCCACTTCCCTGGATGAGAGCAGCTCCAACAAGAAGCTCAACACCATCCAGGACAAAGCAGCCTTTGATTGGCTCCCCACCCGCCAGCCTCCGTGTTCACTCCCTCCACCACTGATGCACTGCAGCAACTCGCCAAGGCTCCTTCAACATCCTCTTCAAAACCCACAACCACTAACATCTAGAAGGACAAGGTCAACAGGTACATGGGAACACCACCACCTGGGGGTTCCCCTCCAAGATACACCCTAAGCTGAATTGGGAATATATCTGCCGTTCCTCCACTGTCGTTTGGTAAACATTGTAAAAGTCACTCCCTAAGAGCACTGTGGATGTACCTACACCACATGGGCTGCAGTGGTTCAAGAAGACAGCTCACCACCACCTCCTCAGGAGAAATTAGCATTGGCAATAAATGCTGGTCCAACCAGCGACGCCCTCATGCTGGGAATGGATAATTTGTTTAAAAATGCAACCTCAATGCTTCCCTATTCTGTGTGGGGAAGACTGGAATCTCTCAGCAGGATATTTGACTGCAGGAGTCATCACCACTTTGTCCAATTCTGCCCCCATCTGAAATCCCTACAAAACCTGAATTTAAATAGCACCTTAATGCACAAAACATTCCAAAATGTTTCACAGAGCGACAGTAGGAGGAATGGAGAGGGGTTCAGGGGACTTTAGGAATATTGATCGATGGGCCGAATGGCCTCCTTCTGCACTGTAAATTCTATGATTGGGTGAACAGTAGGAGTTTGATGGAGTGGAGTGACCTGGTGAGGGTGAGGGATTAAGGGTGAGAATTTAGAGAGCAGGGCCGTGCCGCCTGAACGCTTCCTGTTTCCTGGTCCCTCGTTGAGGATCCAGTGGGAAGGAGGTCCATGTTTACTGGTCCCTGTTGGAGGGTCCAGTGGGAAGGAGGTCCATGTTTACTGGTCCCTGTTGGAGGGTCGAGTGGGAAGGAGGCCCATGTTTCCTGGTCCCTACTGGAGGATCCAGTGGGAAGGAGGTCCATGTTTCCTGGTCCCTACTGGAGGCTCCAGTGGAAAGGAGGTCCATGTGTCCTGGTCCCTATTGGTGGTTCCAGTGGGAAGGAGGCCCATGTTTCCTGGTCCCTATTGCAGGGTCGAGTGGGAAGGAGGCCCATATTTACTGGTCCGCATTGGAGGGTCCAGTGGGCAGGAGGCCCATGTTTACTGGTCTGCATTGGAGGGTCCAGTGGGAAGGAGGCCCATGTTTACTGGTCCGCATTGCAGGGTCGAATGGGAAGGAGGCCCATGTTTACTGGTCTGCATTGGAGGATCCAGTGGGAAGGAGGTCCATGTTATTGGTCCCTGTTGGAGGGTCCAGTGGGAAGGAGGCCCATGTTTACTGGTCCCCACTGGAGGGTCCAGTGGGAAGGAGGTCCATGTTATTGGTCCCTGTTGGAGGGTCCATTGGGAAGGAGGCCCATGTTTACTGGTCCGCATTGCAGGGTTGAGTGGGAAGGAGGCCCATGTTACTGGTTCCTATTGGAGGATCCAGTGGAAAGGAGGCCCATGTTTACTGGTCCCTATTGGAGGGTCCAGTGGGAAGGAGACCCATGTTATTGGTCCCTCTTGGAGGGTCCAATGGGAAGGAGGCCCATGTTATTGGTCCCTCTTGGAGGGTCCAATGGGAAGGAGGCCCATGTTTACTGGTCCCTATTGGAGGGACAATATGGGAAATATGGCTTTACTGCAGGAGAAGACGTGCTCCTGGGGTCAAGGGCAACATCCATTGGTGGAGCTGAGCAGAGGGAGAATTATCCTTCATTTAATTGTGATCATCGAAAAATAGAATTTACAGCGATGAAGGAGGGCATTCGGCCCTTCGAATCTGAACCGGCCCTTGAAAAGAGCACCCTATCTAAGCCCACATCTCCACTGTATCCCCGTAACCCAACCTAACCTTTTTTGGGGGCATGAAGGGCAATTTACGTCACCTGCACATGTTTGGACTGTGAGAGGACCCAGAGCAGGGGGAGGAAACCCATGCAGACACGGGGAGAACATGCAGACCTCGCATAGAATGTGACCCAAGTGGGACCCTGGTGCTGTTAAGAAACAGTGCTAACCACTATGCTACTGTGCTGCCTCGGAGAGTGTGGGAAAAAGAGAGAGAGAGAGAGAGAAAGAGAGAGGGAAGCATTTGCATGTGATCCATCTGAGAGAGTGTGGGAAAGAGAGAGCAAGGGGGAGACTATGACAGAGAGAAAGAGGGAAGCATTTAACTTCTGCACCAGCCCTCAAAAGTGTGACAATCTTCAGTAATAATGCCTGTTATAGAGATCAGTTCGAGAATTACAGAACGATGGAGAGTGGGAGAGAGAGAGACAGGCAGTGAGGGGGAGAGAGAGAGGGAGAGACAGCGAGAGAAGGGGAAAGAGAAAGAGAGAGAGCAGAGACTTTGGGACAGATACTGAGGAAGAGAAGGAGACGGAGGGAGGGGTGGAGTGAGAGAGAAGAGGAAGTGAAGGTGCTGACGTGGTGTCTCTGCCTCATACCATTTACATACTGAGGACCGGGCAGTGAGACTCTCACAGGCTGCAGCTTTATAAAGCAGAGCCCAGTGAAGGGAGAGTTTATCAGTAACCAGGCACAGGGACAGGAGCAGACACCATGATTTCAGCCATCCAGCTGATCTGGCCTCTGGCATTCTGCATCGCAGGTACAAATCTCTCTTTCCACCTGGAATATTTTCCTGCTCTCCATTTCAATCCAATTCTACTGACTTGTGATTGAAGGGAAAATGCTGAAAGCAGAGGAACAGTCAGTGTCTCCAACAATATCTCATTGTACAGGCTCTTTCTGTGACAGTTCTTACTTCACTCTGTTTCTCTATTACTCCTCAGGTATCAGTGGAGACATCACCATGACCCAGTCTCCCCCGGTGTTGTCATTGAGCCTGGGCCAGACCGCAACCATCACCTGTACGGCCAGTCAATCTGTTAGCTATTATGTTGCTTGGTACCAACAGCGAGAAGGCCAGAAACCGGCTCTGCTGATCTACAATGCAGCAACTCGATTCACAGGAATATCCGACCGATTCACCGGCAGTCAATCTGGAACACGATTCACCCTGACAATCAGCAATGTGCAGAATGAGGATGTCGCTGATTATTACTGTCAGCAACATAGCAGCTGGCCCTACACAGTGATACAGAGCCTTACAAAAACCTCAATACACACAGCACCACCTCCGCTCCTCACACTTCCCAGTTTTATACAATATATAATAAAAACAAGCAAGGAAACTGAACAAATGATTCTCAGTGTCCACTACACACTCCAGTCCCTGTGGTGTCCACAGCTCACTGAAGGCCTCAAGTTTCCATCTGACTCTCCATGTCCACGTATGAAGAGCAGCTGAAAGATTTATCATCCAAAATTAGAATTCTCAACTCTCCCAACAAAACAGAGAGACATTGAGAGAAACAGAGAGAGAGAGAGTGAGAGAGAAAGACATGAGTGAGTGAGAGACAGAGAGAGGGTGAGAGTGAGTGAGTGAGAGACAGAGAGAGGGTGAGAGTGAATGAGTGAGAGACAGAGAGAGGGTGAGAGTGAATGAGTGAGAGACAGAGAGAGGGTGAGAGTGAGTGAGTGAGACACAGTGAGATAGAGAGAGGGTGAGAGTGAGTGAGTGAGAGACAGAGAGAGGGTGAGAGTGAGTGAGTGAGAGACAGAGAGAGGGTGAGAGTGAGTGAGTGAGAGACAGAGAGAGGGTGAGAGTGAGTGAGTGAAGCAGAGAGCAGAGGTTTTTGTACAGCCCCTGTACTGGAAGCTGCCAGTGTGGCTCACGTTCGGTAAAGGAACCAAGCTCAGACTGAGTAAGTAAATCCCAATCCACCTTTATTAACCCTTTCAATACTGAAACTTTCTCAAACACAAATGCTGAATAGTTGAAGGTGTTGTGGGGAGCTGCAGTGAATGAAATGGTTCATTGAAGAACACTGTGTAGAACAGGGTGCCCAGCTGTATTTCTTTAGTTCCATTCCCCCCTTTAAGCAGCAAGATGTAAGTAAGCAGCTTTTACCCACCGTGTCGAGGAGATCTGGACGTTTGCAGACTGTGTTCACATTCCTGGACCATGGAGTGAAATCACTCACTAGACTCTAGTCTCCGTGTGACAGACACAGGCAGAGTTTGATGTGAGCTCTGGCTCTCTGTCACACTCTCTGATATAACTGATCACAGCAGCACAGTGAGACACCGAGGTCCCACTTCCCCCCAGCTTTAACTCTGCTCTCTCCACTCCCTGCTTATCTCTTAGCAAAGTTCTGATGACAAACAGGTCCAGCAGGGCTCACAATCCAGTGGCTTCAGTGTTCCAGGCTTTTGGGGAGACTCTCAGTTACTTTCTCTTTGGGTCGAGTTCAGTCCGATATTTATTCCTGATCCAATATTCCTGAAAATCCCTGGAGATATTTTATTGTTTGATGTGATGTGTGATCTCTGACTGGACCAGCATTTATTGCCCATCCCTAATTGCCCTTGAACTGAGCGTCTTGCTTGGCCATTCCAGAGGAATTTTCAGAGTCAACACATTACTGCGGATCTGGAGTTACTTCTAGGCCGGACAAGGTCAGGATGGCAGATCCCCACTTCAGATCCACACATCCCATAAATGAACGTTTCTAAATGGCCCAAACTCCAATTTCCTGCTGGTCCCCACAACCCTTGATCCCCTCGTCAATCAAAAATCTGTCTAACTCAGGCTCAATGTCTCAGATTCAATGTCCCAGCATGCATTGCTCTCTAGGATAAGAATTCTAACACTAACAACCCTCTGAGAGAAGAAATTCCTCCTCATCTCCGCCTTAAATGGGGATCCCTTATTTTTAAACTGTGTCCACTAATTCTAGATTCCCCACGAGGGGAAACATTCTCTCAGCATCCACCCTGTCAAGCTCCCTCGGAATCTTATATGTTTCAATAAGATCACCTCTCATTCTGCAATGAGTACAGACCCAACCAGCTCAACCTTTCCTCATCAGACATTCCATTCCTCAATGGAATCAGCCCAGTGAACCTTCTCTGAACTGCTTCCAATGTCGGAGTATCTGTCCTTCAGTAAGGACTTCCAAATATGTGCAGGTTAGGTGGATTGGCCATGCTAAATTGCCCTTAGGTTGGGTGGGGTTGCTGGGTTACGGGGATAGGGTGCAGCTGTGGGCTTAAGTAGGGTGCTCTTTCGAGGGCTGCACGGTGGTGCAGTGGTTAGAACTGCTGCCTCACGGCACCTAGGTCCCAGGTTTGATCCCGGCTCTGGGTCACTGTCCATGTGGAGGTTGCACATGTCCCGTGTGTTCCGCTCCACAACGCAAAAATGTGCAGGGTAGATGGATTGGCCAGCCAAAATTGCCTCTTAATTGGAAAAAATCAATTTGGTATTCTAAATTTATTTAAAAAAAGATAATGTAGAGTGCTCGTTCCACTCGATGGGCTGAATGGCCTCCTTCTGCACTGTAAATTCTATGATTCTATGAGACCAATACTGTAGCCAGTACTCATGGTGTAGTCTCACCAACGTGCTGTATCGATGGAGCAAGACTTCCCGACTTCTATACTCCATCCCCCTTGTAATAAAGGACAACATTCTATTTACCTTCCTAATCACTTGCTGTACCTGCAGGTTAACCTTCTGTGATTCATACACAAGGACACCCCGATCCCTCTGTACCACAGCTTTCTGCAGTCTCTCTCCATTTCAATAATATGCTGCTTTTCTATTCTCCCGAACAAAGTGGACAAGCTCACATTGCCCCACATTATACTCCATCTGTCAAATGTTCTCCCCACTCACTGAACCTATCAATATCCCTTTTCAGACTCTGTATCCTCCTCACAACTTGCTTTCCTACCTATCATTTCATCATCAGCAAATTTAGCTACAATATTGTCATTCCCTTCATCCAGCTCATTAATATAGATTGTAGAGTTGAAACCCCAAACAACAGCCATCTTCCTTTGTGCTGGGTATGACCCGACCAGCGGAGAGTTTTCCCCCTGATTCCCATTGACTCCAGTTTTGTTTGGGCTCCATGATATTAAACTCAGTCAAATGCTGCCGCGATGTCAAGGGCAGTTAGTCACTCTGGCCTCACCTCTGGAGTTCAGCTCTTTTGTCCATGTTTCATCCAAGGCTGTAATGCGGTCAGGACCGAAGTGACCCTGGCAGATCCTTAACTGAGTGTCAGTGAGCAGGTTATTGCTGAGTAAGTGCTACTTGATAGCAGTGTCGATAACAACACCCATCATTTTGCTGATGATCGATGGATAGTAATTGTCCGGATTGGATTTGTCCAACTTTTTGAGGACAGGACACAGCTGGGTAACTGGTCGATGTCAGTTTTGTAGCTAAACTGGAACAGCTTGGCTAGGGGTGTGTCCTGGACACAAGACCACCAGAAATAGGGGCCGGATTTCTCCAGTATTGCAATTCAATTTTCCCGCCAGCAGCACAGCACCGCCAGCGGGTTTCACAGCGGCTGGGGTGGTTGCTATGGCAAATCCCATTGACAATCGTCGGGAAGATATTATCCTGCCGCCAGCGAATGGCGCGCAGCCAAGAATCACAGAATCAGAATAGAATTTACAGTGCAGAAGGAGGCCATTCGGCCCATCGAGTCTGCACCGGCTCTTTGAAAGAGCACCCTACACAAGCCCACACCTTCACCCTATCCCCATAACCCAGGAACCTCACCCAACACTAAGGGCAATTTTGGACACTAAGGGAAATTTAGCATGGCCAATCCACCTAATCTGCACATCTTTGGACTGTGGGAGGAAACCGGAGGACCCGGAGGAAACCCACGCACACACGGGGAGAACGTGCAGACTCCGCACAGACAGTGACCCAAGCCGGAATCGAACTTGGGACCCTGGAGCTGTGAAGCAATTGTGCTAACCACTATGCTACCATGCGGCTGGTGAACCGGACGTTCCCGCGCAGGAGCAGGGATAGATTATTCTGACGCCCTGGACACAGAGGCTAATGTAATCTCACTCTTGACCTCAGCCCAGGGCTGCGCAGCAAGGTTTGAAGTGAAATCTTCTACACTGGCAGCCAATCAGTATCCTTTGTGAAGTGTGTTGCTCCAAGTCAGCTCCAATGTTCTGAGATAAAGTTCACCCGACCTGTGTGTGATCTGAGGTTTGTTAATGTTCAACCTATTCCCCCAGACAGACTGATCAATAGTTCGAGCTTCCCGACTGGTTAACAGTCTCTTAAAGGGACACTGCGCCTTTAAATACTCTATTAACCATTTCAGTGCTGAATTTCTAGTGAACTTCTTTACAAATGTTTAGGTAACATTCCAAAATGATCCAATCAGTTTAAAATCAGACTTTTACCTCCTGACACTGAACCAATTTGAAATCCAATTTGTCACTTTCCCTTGGATTCCATCAGCTTTTAATTTCCAGACCCATCTGTCATTGGAAACTTGTGAAAATCCTTGGAAAATCCATGTTGTCAACATCAGATTCCCTTCCCTCATCACCCCTCCTCTTTCCCTCCTCATCAAATTCAAAATCACTCCCTCGGCCTATCTCTTCCTCCCTTTTAAACAACGGTATAACATTATCATAGAATTTACAGTGCAGAAGGAGGCCATCCAGCCCATCGAGTCTGCACCGGCTCTTGGAAAGAGCACCCGAGCCAAGGTCAATACCGCCACCCTTTCCCCATAACCCAGCAACCCCACCCAACACTAAGGGCAATTTTGGACACTAAGGGCAATTTATCATGGCCAATCCACCTAACCCGCACATGTTTGGACTATGGGAGGAAACCGGAGCACCCGGAGGAAACGCACGCACACACGGGGAGGATGTGCAGACTCCGCACAGACAGTGACCCAAGCCAGAATCGAACCTGGGACCCTGGCGCTGTGAAGCAATTGTGCTATCCACAAGGCTACTGTGCTGCCCTCCAGTCTATTCCAGACTGTTATCAGTCCACTATTATCAGTCCTCCAATCCTCCGGCACCATGCCTGTAGTCAGAGAGGATTGGAAAATAATGGTCAGAGCCTCCGCTATTTCTTCCCTTGCTTCCCTTAGCAGCCTGGGATACATTTCACCTGGGCCTGGGGGTATCTCCACTTTCAAAGACGATAAACACGTTAATATCTCCTCTCTCATCACATCCAATATTTCACAATTCTCCTCCTCCTGAACTACAATGTCTGCTTTGTCCCTCTCATTTGTGAAAACTGATGTAAATTATTCATTAAGAACCATCTCCATGTCTTCTACCTCCACACACAAGTTACCATTTTGCTCTCTAATTGGTTCCACTCATTCATTAGTTATCCTGCAGCAACGCCCCACACTATTGATTTGTGTGAACATATTGGTTCTGAAATCTCTCTATCTCCAGCTTAAATATCCTCCCACTGCTCTGACACTGTTTTACCCTCAAGTCGCTGTTTCCTGTCCATTTTGTCAAATCCCAGTTTCGTAAAATTGACCTTTCCCCAATTTAAAACTTTTCCTCTTGGTCTATCTTTATCCTTTTCCATAACTACTCTAAATCTAACTGAATTATGATCACTATTACCCAAATACACTCCTACTGATACCCCTTCCACCTGCCCAAATTCAATCCCTAAATTTGTCCAAAACTGCTCCTTCTCTTGTTGGAATTGTTCCGTGCTGGTTAGAAAGGTTGCTCAGAATGGATTGTCAGAATTCTACATCATCAATACATTGACACATGTCTTGATTCCAGTTAATATTTGGGAAGTTGAAACCCTTTATAATGGCAGCAATTAAAATTCCTTCCTTTCTCTTTCAGGCCGTGAGAATTCACAACCCACGCTAACCCTGCTACCCCCCTCCCTGGAGGAGGTCAAGACCAAGGGCACTGCCACCCTGGTGTGCCTTGCCAATCACTTCTATCCTGATGAGGTGGTGGTGGAGTGGAAGAAGGACGGGGCAGTCATTGCGGACGGGGTTCAGACCAGCAACTACCTGCGAGCTTCGGACAACACCTACAGCGTCAGCAGCCTGCTGACCCTCTCTGGGTCTGCCTGGGAGTCCAACGCCCGCTTCTCCTGTGCCCTCACCCACGTGAGCCTCTCCTCTGCCCTCAGCAAGAGCATCAGGAGGTCAGAATGTGCGTAGAGTGTCAGAGACAGTCCACAGAGGAGACACAACTTTAAACAGAACAGGGGTGAGCTGGGAGGGCAAAGGTCATTGTCAGCACTGAATTACACCTCTCTTCCTTGTCGGGACTGGGTCTGAGACACTTCTGAGGGTCAGGGGTTAAGACATGTTTTTGGGACATTGTAGAGGGATATTTACTCTGCATGTAATCCCATGCAGCATCTGTTCTGGGAATGTTTGATGGGACAGTGCAGACTCGTGATGCCAAGTAAAACCTCTCTAAGATGCTGAAGACGTCAGCTGTACCAAAATAACGTGACCCCTGAAGTCTCTGCTTAAGGGAACCAGACCTCCTTCCTGCTCACCCTGCAGTTACAATTTAAGGTTTAGTCACTGTTTCAAAGGACAGAATTCTCATGTCATTGAGAAAATCTCCACAAGTGTTTTAATCAATCCATATTTTCCCTGTGAATTTCTCCAGCTTCCTCTGGCTGGGCTGTTTATTCAAGTCTTTTTTCTGACAATGTAAATCTGTAAAAGGTAATAAACATTAAGAAAATTCAGTATGTGTCTCGTGTGTGCTTTGGAAATGTCCCTCCTCCCCATCAGCTGATTGGCTGCATTTCATCAAGTGATTGTCATGATTGGCTGGTTTGCCTGTCAATCAATGACACATCAGCAGAAGATTGGATTCAAAGACAATTATCAATCATTTAAAAATAATCAGTTTTATCTGTTTTGTGAGGGTCACGAAGAATCCAGCACGAGTTGAAGGATAGAAAGAAATAACATTTATTTACAATAACATATAAATACAACAGCAGCAGTAGCAGCAGCAACTCCCTTCCTGCTCACTCCTCTCTAGCTGGTTCCAAACTGGCCAGCTTTATTTATGCAGGGAGTCTGCTAATGATTTCTCCGCCCCCCCTCATTGGGGAAGCTCATACTCCCAAAGGATTGTGGGATTGCCATTAGACCCCAGCCAGTGGTAAGCAGGCAGGTTATTACATGCCTCCCCCCCAAAGTCCAAGGAATCCACCGACGACCCTGGCGAGGAAGGGCGTCGGACTCGTTTTGCCGCAGGTCGGACACCATTTGCACGAGGCGCTGGATCGGGCGGCGTGTAACGAAACAGAGAAATGCGCTTCCATGATTGTAGCACCATCGATCACACACGAGGCGAGACGTAGAGAACTTCAATCGAGGCTTTATTGAGCAGACATGTTCAGACTTGTTCCCCAGCAGCTCAGTCACAGAATGCAGCTGCGGGGAGTAAACCGGGTTCTTATACCCCGCCTATCTGGGTGGAGCCAGTAGGCGGCAGATCCAATCGGGACCCAGTGTCTGTCCTCCAATAGCTCCTCGGCATTCATGGTGTACCGTATTACCCCTAATACATACCACCACAGTGATGAACGGCGTAACGGTTGTACATCCACAGCCCGTGGGCCCGAGGATTCCCCCTCTGAGGCGTCCTGAATCTCCATCTCGGAGTCAAAGTCCGCTGCCTCCGTCATCTCGGTGTCTCTATCTTCATGCGGTTCTACAACGACCTGTGCAGGCTTTGAGTGCGGCACCAGAGAAAGATTGTGAGGAATACTCTCCACTGTGTCTGGTCTCTATGGCTGTAGAAATGAGTTCCGGGGCGGGGAATCTTTGAAAGGGATGGTCTTCTGGACCGAACATGGTCTACATGCTTGCGCTGGGCTTGCACCTAGTAAGAGATAGGGCCCGCTTGGCATAAAAAAACGGCAGGGACCCTCTGGGCACCCCCAGCAAAATTTTGAACGAACACTGTGTCACCGGGCACAAACTGCCGAATCGGCCGATGCTGAGAAAAACCATGTCCCTGCCGTTCTTGAGTGCGGCATACTTTTGCGCCAATGTCCGGGAAAACCATGCCAAGGCTGGTGCGAAATCTCCGGCCCATTAGGAGGTCCGCGGGAGCTACACCAGTCACCGCATGTGGAGTGGTCCGAGATGAAAACAAAAAACGAGCCAGTCTCGTGTCCATCAACGCAGAAGACTGCTTCTTTAGGCCTCGTTTGAATGTCTGCACTGCGCGCTCCGCCAACCCATTGGAAGCCGGGTGGTATGGAGCGGTGCGGATATGGCGTACGCCGTTCATCTTCATGAACCTCGCAAACCCCTCACTTGTGAACGGAGTGCCGTTGTCGATGACCAGCACCTCGGGGCGGCCATGCGTACTGAAAGACAAACGCATCTTCTCGATTGTTGCGCAGGACGTTGTGCCTACCATCTTATTTAGACTGGGCATCAATTAATAGAAGGAACATGGATCCTTGAAAAAGGCCAGCAAAATCTGCATGCAAGCGTGCCCAAGGCCGCCCTTGCGATTCCCAGTGATGTAGGGGCACGGCCGGCGGAAGCTTCTGATGCTCCTGGCAAATGGAGCAGTTTTGGGCCACCTTCTCAATGTCGGTGTCGAGGTCTGGCCACTACACATAACTCCGGGCCAACATTTTCATTTTGGTCACACCCGGATGCCCATTGTGCAAGTCCCTTAGTATCAGCTCCTGTCCTTTTTCCGGGACAATCACACGCGTCCCCCACAAGAGGATACCGTCTTCCACGCTAAATTCTGACAGCTTGGAGGAAAATGCCCGCAACTCGCCTGGGAGCTGTCTATGCTGCTATGTACAGGAGTATGTGCCGAACCTTTGACAGGACTGGCTTCGTTTGGGTCCACTCACGGATCTGTGATGCGGTGACAGGCAAGGAGTCCATAAAATTTAGGGTTGCAACCACCTCACCTGTTGTGGGGGTCGACATGGGGCCGATCGATAAAGGCAATCGGCTCAGTGCATCGTCATTCGCTATCTGGGTTCCTGGTTTGTGCTCCAGAGAATACTCGTAGGCAGCGAGCAACAAAGCCCAGCGCTGGATCCGTGCGGAAGCAATGGGTGGTATTGGCTTATCCTCTCGGAAAAGTCCCAGCAGAGGCTTATGATCAGTCACGATAGTGAAGTGGCGGCCATACACATACTGGTGGAAGCGTTTCACTGCAAAGACCACTGCCAGGCCATCCTTCTCGATCTGCGCGCACTTCTTTTCCACTGCAGTCAATGTGCGGGAGGCGAAAGCTATCGGCAGCTCGGCCCCGTTCTCCATCTTGTGGGACAGGACGGCCCCAATACCATACGGGCATGCATCACACGTGATTAGCAAGGGCTTTCCAGGATCATCGTGGGTTAGTAACCCAGACGACGACAATTGTTGTTTTACCCGCCTGAAAGCGGTTTTATTGCGGCAGACCCCAAACCCAGGAGTGATTCTTCTTCAGCAGAAGGTGCAACGAGGCCAGCGTAGTTGCCAGATTGGGGAGGAACTTCGCGTAATAGTTTACGAGACCGAGAAAAGAACGAAGATGCGAAATGTCAGTTGGGGTGGGGCCTGTTGAATTGCACGCACCTTCTCTGCGACGGGGTGCAAACCTTTACCGTCCACCCGATAACCCAGGTAGACTACTCCAGTCACCTGAAAGTCGCACTTTGTGCGACGTAAATGGACTCCAGCCTCTGAAAAGTGTCTAAGGACAGCCTCCAAATTTTCCAATGTTCTTGCTCCGGAACGTCCCTGTAATCAAAGCGTCGTCTAAGTAGACAGCGACACACGGTAAACGTCTCAAGATGCCCACCATGATGCTTTGAAAAATAGCGCAGTCAGAGGATACCCCAAAGGGCAACCGTGTATATTCATACAGACCCCGGTGTGTATTAATCGTTACATATGGCCGGGAGGCAGGGTCCAGCTCTAACTGTAGGTAGGTGTAACTCATATCTAATTTCGTGAACGAGAGTCCGCCTGCAAGCTTTGCGTAGAGATCCTCTAAGCGAGGCATTGGATATTGGTCGAGCCGGGAAGCCGCATTCACTGTAAGATTATAGTCACCGCACAAGTGAATTGTGGCATCTAGCTTCATTACAGATACAATTGGTGCTGTCCACCAGACAGACAGGCCTGATAATACCCAAGATCTCCAAACAAGTGAGCTCCCCTTCTATCTTCTTGAGCAAGGCGTAAGGCACCGGGCACACCCAGAAATAGTGCGGCGTGGCTCTTGGTTCGACTTGGATACGGGCTATGGCCCCTTGTATTTTCCCCAAAACAGGCTGGAATAGATCTGGGTATCGTCCTAGCACCTCAGTCAACCCTCCAGAACCGGTTTGGAGGATGTGCTGACCCTGCAGCTGCAAATGGCGCAACCAGTCCCGACCCAACAGGCTGGGCCCATGGCCGCGCACAACGATAAGTGGGAAACGCCCCTCCTGGCGTCCATAAACAACAGGGGTCATTGTAGTTCCTGCAATGTCCAGTGGTTACCCCATATAGGTGGCCAACCTGGCCTGTGTGTTGGTTAATGTAAGGGTCTGTGTACCCTGCTTGATGCGGTCGAATGTCCTATGGGCGATCACGGAGACCGCTGCGCCAGTGTCCAACTCCATCTCAAGCGGGTGACCATTGACCCGTACTATCACCTTAATCGGGGCCACACTGGGAGCTGCCACACAATGCAGCTGCAGGCAGTCGTCCTCCATCTCCACGTCCTCGGGAGTAGTCACCGCAGGTTCATCCAAATTAAAGGTACGGCCCCTGGTTGCCTTTGGAGCCTCGAGGACCGGCTTCCGCAATGGGGTCGGCGCCCACAAGTTCGACACGGACGCCGACACGGAGAAGGCTCCCTTCGGGGAGGAACGTCCGACGGCCACTGGCGTCGATCCAGACGACGCCTCACGCAAGGTACCGCAGGGGTGTGGGGAGACACTTTTGGATGGAAGGGGTTGCACCCAAGGCGCGCACCTCCATTCCCTGTAGCTCCTGCACTCCTCATTCTGCGCTCTCTCGGGACAATACTATTTGAATGGCCTGTTGAAAAGTCAATTTTGGCTCAGCTAACAACGTTCTCTGGGTGTCCACATTGTTAATACCGCAAACCAAACAGTCGCGTAACATTTCTGACAAGGTCTCACCATCGTCACAGTACTCCACAATCCTGCGTAGCCTGGGTAGAAACTCTGCAAGGGTTTCTCCTGGGGTCCTCTCAGCGGTATTAAACCAGTAACGCTGGACTATCGTGGACAGGGTTGGGTTAAAATGTTGCCACACTAAGGTCACAAGTTCATCAAACGCCTTGGTGTCCGGCGCAGCTCGGTATGTAAGGCTCCTAATCACCCCAAACGTATGCGGGCCGCAGGCAGTGAGTAAAATGACCACCTGGCCCTCGTTTTCGGTGATGTTGTTTGCCCGGAAATAGTAATGCATCCGTTGTGCTTACTGGTTCCAACTTTCCTGTGCAGCATCAAAAACATGCAAACGTCCATACAGAGGCATGGTGTAATAGAAAACAACTTCCAACCTGTATCCAACAAAAATCCAAGGAGGTGGCTTCAGCAGGTAGACAGCTATCCACTTTAATCCTCGTCGCCAGTTTTGTGAGGTTCCACAAAGAATCCAGCACGAGTTGAAGGATAGAAAGAAATAAAAGAGAAAATGCTGGAAAATCTCAGCAAGTCTGGCAGCATCTGTAGGGAGAGAAAAGAGTTAACGTTTCGAGTCCGACGTTAGCTCTTTTCTCTCCCTCCAGATGCTGCCAGACTTGCTGAGATTTTCCAGCATTTTCTCTTTTTCGTTTCAGATTTCAGCATCCGCAGAAATTTGCTTTTAACCAGTAGAAAGAAATAACATTTATTTACAATAACATATATATATACAACAGCAGCAGCAACTCCCTTCCTGCTCACTCCTCTCTAGCTGGTTCCAAACTGGCCAGCTTTATTTATGCAGCGAATCTGCTAATGATTTCTTCGCCCCTCCTCATTGGGGAAGCTGATACTCCCAAAGGAATGTGGGATTGCCATTAGTCCCCAGCCAGTGGTAAGCAGGCAGGTTATAACAATCTGGAATCTCTGAGTTTACAAGATTCAAATCAGAGAAGAGACTGAAAGTTGCTGGGATTAAATCATCACAATCACAATTCTCCAACCCATATTCACAACCTCCCCCTTCTCCCACATTCTCCCCGTGTCTGCGTGGGTTTTCTTTGGGTGCTCCGGTTTCCCCCACAGTCCAAAGATGTGCAGGTTAGGTGGATTGGTCATGCTAAATTGCCCTCAGTGTCCAAAAAGGTTAGGTGGGGTTACTGGGTTACGAAGATAGGGTAGAGGCATGGGCTTGGGTGGGATGTTCTTTCCAAGGGCCGGTGCAGACTCGATGGGCTGAATGGCCTCCTTCTGCACTGTAAATTCTATGAATTCTATGAACTCTATGAATTCTATATGACCTTACCACCTCTCGTGGTCTCACTACTCCCAGTGTTTCAATCACAGATAAGACCATCTCTGATCACTTCCATGTATCACTCCCCACCCACATCCCCCTTCCACATCCCAACCCTACCCCCTTCTGTATCCATCCCTGGAAAAACCTGTTCCCCAATTCACTTCCAATGGCACTGATGTGTTGGGTACTCTGCTACACAGACGAACCAACACGGTTGCGAATGGTACAACTCAGTATTATTACTAACATATATTTACAGTGGTAAACTGGTTACTGAGGTTCGATCATAACCCTTGAATCTCTGGACCTATTCCGAACACTATCTTGGAGTGGCACTCAGCACATGGTGGATGTCTGAGTGGCTTGCTGTGAGCTCTGTGCCCTGAGCTGTCTCCTGCTAGAATCCACAGGAAGTGTTGTGTTCCCTGTTTTGTAGTGTGTATGCTCTTGCCTGTGATTGGCTGTGGTGTTGTGTGTGTGTTGATTGGTCCGTTGATCTGTCCATCAGTATGTATGTCTGTTTGCACCATGATGTTTACCTGAATATCATGACATCCCCCCTTTTTTACAAGAACATGTGCCCATGTGGTTATAAATAGAGATGTGAACTGAGTGCAGCTGAATGTGTGTGTGTGCAATATCTACAGCATGTACATGGGGCTAAACTATATACAAGGGGCGATGTCGGGTGCGACATAGCAACGAGGTTGTACCATAAACAAAGGACGGGGAAATGTTGAACGACAAAATGAACTCCTGTAACGACAAGGAAGAACAGAAACATATTAACACAGTGGGATTATGAGTTCAATGTGCAAACAGGCTCATAAGTCCAGTCTAGCAGGTGGGCGACGAATTCGGGTTCACCGTTAGGGTGGCACACCATTCATCACCCAGATTGACAGTGTTAACTTGCAACGGCTGGTGGGTCCTGGCTGGAGACATCCGGTTCCCATCAATGACCGCAACACGGAAGGCGTCCCGGTCGTCTGTGTCACTGGTCTGGATATCGTCTGGGCAGGACTCGTAGTAAGGATGCTGAATGGCCCGCACGTCCCTGCGAGGTTGTCGGAATTGGGGAACATTGGCAAGTTGAGCTGCTCGACAGCAGGCAGCGTAGTGGCCCACCTTGCCACAGCGGAGGCATTGTCGGTTTCTTGCCAGACATTGTCGCTTTAAATGTGCGACTCCGCAGTTGCCGCATGTCGTGACGTCATGGCGTTCGTTGTGCCACCACGCATGCGCAGTTCGGTCTTGCATCGAGCGTGCCTGCGCATCACGTCCCTCTGTGTCGACGTCTTTTTTGGCGCGCACAAATGCGGGAGGCCTCGGAAAGCGGGCAAAATGGCCACCCTCGTTCGGGCCGCGGGCCGGGAGGAACTCGATCGCCTGGACCCGTTCGGCCTCGTAGGACACCTGCCTCACCGATCCAGCCACGTAGGACCCCTGCTGCGCCGATTCGGCCGCTTGAAATTGGGAGTAGCGGCTAGTCGCGTTTTCATGCAGGACACAGGCTTCGATTGCGGAGGCTAGGGTGAGGCCTTTTATTTTTAGGAGCTGCTGGCGTAGGGTGCCCGAGGTGGCCCCAAAAACAATCTGGTCCCGAATCATTGTGTCGGAGGTGGTGTCGTAACCGCAGGACTGCGCGAGGATACGGAGGTGCGTAAGGAAGGATTGAAAGGGCTCATCCTTACCCTGCAGGCGCTGCTGGAAGAGATATCTCTCAAAACTCTCGTTGACCTCGACGTTGAAGTGTTGGTCGAGTTTGAGAAGGACCGTCTTGTACTTGGTCTTGTCCTCACCTTCCGCGAACACCAGGGAGTTGTAGACATGGATGGTGTGTTGACCTGCCGTGGAGAGAAGGATGGCGATCTTTCTGGTGTCCGAAGCGCTCTCCTTTTCGTTGGCTTCCAGGAAGAGCTGGAAGTGCTGTTTGAACAGCTTCCAATTAACGCTGAGGTTTCCAGCGACTTGTAGCGGCTGCGGTGTGCTGACGGTGTCCATGGCGCAGGATGGCAGATTCCTGAGGATTCATAGGTAGGTCCCACAGATACCGGGTTCCAATCCTGGTACTATGATGTGTTGGGTGCTCTGCTACACAGACGAACCAACACGGTTGCGAATGGTACAACTCAGTTTTATTACTAACATATATTTACAGTGGTAAACTGGTTACTGAGGTTCGATCATAACCCTTGAATCAGTGGACCTATTCCTAATACTGTCTTGGAGTGGCACTCAGCACATGGTGGATGTCTGAGTGGCTTGCTATGAGCTCTGTGCCCTGAGCTGTCTCCTGGCGGAATCCACGGGAAGTGTCGTGTTCCCTGTTTTGTAGTGTGTATGCTCTTGCCTGTGATTGGCTGTGGTGTTGTGTGTGTGTTGATTGGTCCGTTGATCTGTCCATCAGTATGTATGTCTGTTTGCACCATGATGTTTACCTGAATATCATGACAGGCACTTTCAAAATCCCAACTATCTGTCTCTGGCCCTCCGGTCACCACAACATTTCTGCAGCGACTGATTTACTCAGGGCGCGATGTAACTGGAAATGAACAGGGTCATGTTTTGGGCGTGTTTAGTGGGGTGTTTCCCGGAGCCTGCAGCGCTGAAAATGACCCCGTTATTAACCGGCATTCTGGGATATTTGGGTCTCGGTGAGGAAGGAGCCTCCCAGGTCGCACTTACATTCACTTCCTTCGAGCTGAGCTCGTCTTTGCAGGGAGAGATCAGGGCGTGATTTTTAAATGTTGCCCCATTTCTCGAGTCCCACTATGGACTCAGGATTCCTCAAATTACCGATTAGGGGGTTCTCGAGCCACCCCCATCACACCCGGTAAAGGCAGGGAACACGCGGGGCCTGAACTCAGACTTGGACAACCTGCTACCCAGGCAGTATGGCAGTGCCAGCCTGACACCCTGGCAGTGCTCATGCCATACTGGTAGTGCTCCATGGACATCTTGGCAGGGCCAGTGTGGCATTTCCAGGGTGACCAGGTGGCATTTCCAGAGTCACCAGGTGGCACGACCAGCATGCCAGGCTAGCACTGCTAAGCTGTCTCCAACACCCTCCACCATCCCAGAGACATTCACCTCGGCGCGGCACCTTCGTGAAGAAGCTCCTGGGACACTATCTGGTGCGTACCACTCACATGGTCCAGTACAGCAGGTGGAGGTAGGAACGCCCGAGGGAGCGGACGGTCGGAGGGTGGGCCGGCCCCAGGGACTAGCTGCCATCCAGAAGGTTGTTGGGGTTCTGGAACGGACAGTCCCATCGATTGTGGTGATGCAGTCACAGATTCAGCGACTACATGAGGGGTTGTTGGTGAGTATCCAGCACCTGCAGGAGAAGGTGGAGGAATCCAACCGCGTGCAGGAGCAGGAGGTGGTGCCTGCCATGGTGATACCCAGGTCCGCAGTGGAGGCCTTGGGGGCGAGGGTTTCGGCCCTCGATCAGCATGTCCAAGGCTTGGGGCACACTCTGCGGCTGTTGGTTTAGGCCCAGGACAAGGCTGCCCCCTCACAGGCAGCAATGTGCCAGACACTGCTGGACAGTGCAGTCACAGCAGGCAGAACAGGGCGGCACCACACTACCTGAGACAGTCGAGCAGCAGCCGGGTCCATCCAAGCCCATTTGCCCCAGAAATGGCCAGCAAAGGTGAAGTGGGAAATGGTTCAAAAGGGCACTTGGCACAGAAGATGGCTGCCTGACGCACTAGATGGAGACACAGAGAATAAAGCAGACATAACTGATGCCTGGAGTCCAGCGCGGTGCCAGTAGGACAGATAGGAACAGATCCAGGACAAAGGAAGCCAGACAGGAAGATTAAGAAATACATAAATGCGGGACACCACTTGAATAAAGCTGACTTCAGCCAAGGTGTACACAATGATATGCTGATACAAATGTCTTGGGCCATTTCCTAAAACAAAGGGACAATCGATACTACCTTCCTGCTGCTGCCTGTAACTTGTTAAACCTCTTTGACTGTGGCCATGTGTAAATGGCAAAATGCTTACAAATAGCGATGTACAATCTATAAAATGTTTAAAGATCACAGGATGATAATTGTCTTGTATCTGGGCTCATTGTGATAGCGATGTACAATCTATAAAATGTTTAAAGATTACAAGGTGATAATTGTTTTGAATCTGGGCTCATTGTGAACCCAAAGTATAAAATGAATGACTGCCATTCAAACTGGGAGAAAGGCTGGCTACTGTACCGCGGGGTACGTCCGCTTTCTCCCGAAGTTTCGTGTAACAATAAAACTGCATTTATCTGATCACAGCAAGTCTGACTCTTGAAGTGGTTGATTTTTCCCACAACATATTGGCGTAGTCTGGCAGGGTCTTACTTCTGGTGAGTTCCGATCGAAGGCCTCGATCGGAAAGCCGGGGTAAAGATCGTTTCGAATCTGCAGGAGTCAAGCAGATCAAAAGGTGCAGTTTAAAATAAGGTACCTATAGTGATAAGCATAGTGATATAAGTCTTGACTGTATAGTGACATGATAATAGATCAGATTTGGTACTAACTGCTGATAGTATTAAGGATTTGTGGCTTGTGCTGATCAGCAAACGGACAAGGTAGTGCTGCCCCAAACGCCCAGCCTTAGACTGGCTGTCAAGAGGAGGAATCTCCCACGTGAAGGTCAGGATTTGAAGTGGGTATTGAGGCACCAAAGGCACTCAGGATTGTGAAGCACAAGTGGCAGAAATCGGCTAACCCCGAACTCTGTAGTGGCGAACAAACGCAGAGTTCTTGTATGAAAGTAGAGCATAAGTTGGGCACTGGGCTGTCCAATGTCTTATTAGCGCTGCGGAAAAGGAGCTGATCAACTCTGACCTAGAGCCGAACTCCGGTGGAGAAGCACGTTGCCGAGGTGGTAATAGTAGACACCGTGAGTATAAGTCAAACCCTGAGAGACGGTAGCGATAGCGCGGCGCTGGAATACTAATAGTGGCTGGGGGGTAGTGAAGTCCCCTCAGTAGAGAGCACACTTTACTCATAGTAACCGGGGGTATTGAAGTCTGCGAGATGGCAGACAATGATATAAAAAGGGGATCTGCAGGTTCTCTTATGGAGACATATATGACAGACAGACAAGTGTTGATAAAAAAGATGAAGAAGGACGGCTGGGACACTTCCCAGACCTTAGAACAACAGAGGGGTTGGATAGACAAAGAGAAGAGAAACAAGAGTAAAAAGATAGGGATAATGTTAGTACATCAGTTAGCAGGACTAATTGAACAAATAGGCACCTCTACTGAAAAGTGGAAGGAAGACAAAGAGAAGATCAGGGAATTAGAATCTAGAGTAAGGGAACTGGAGAAACACAACCACGTGTTGAGAGAACAAGGGAGCGGGGAAACTGATCCTCTACCCCCTTACGAGCCCACACAGCAGGGGCCAACCGCCCCTCCGGCAGGGTGGGGTGCGTTAGAATACAATTTAGCGCCAGTAACCCGAGGGGGAACAGAGGCGCAGCCAAAAGCGAATTATAAACCCTTTACCCCAGGTGAGCGATAGCAGATAATGGCTTCCCTGGGCAAATTACAACCTAGAAGCGCAAACACCAAATTCTGGGAAGAATTAGACACAATCTGGGTAGGACACCAGTTACACCTAAGAGACGTACACCAGCTGGTCAGGGCAGCCTGTCCAGCAGATAAGTGGAGGCAGGTAGCTGGCGTACTCGCCACTCCTGCAGCCCAGGATTATAACGGGGGACGGTGGACACATGCCATCGCTTTAACAGCAGAGATAGATGCACAGCAGGACCCCTTCGCCCAATTTAAAACGGAAATCCAGAGAGTGTTAGGGAACGCTCCCACTAACTGGAGCAAGATCACTACCACAAGACAGCAGAAAGGGGAAGGAGCTTCTGAATACGGGGAACGATTGTTCCACGTGTACCAAGAGTGCTCAGGGCAAGGGAACCCATGCCGTGGGGATCGGGCGTTCATCCCAGCTTTTAAAGATGGACTCTCTAGTGCCCACCAGACTATCCTAAAAATGGGAGTGATTATGTCCCAGGATTACGACGAGTTGGTAGATTGGGCGAGCGGTGTACAGGTAGAGGAGACGTCCCAGGTCAGAGCAAGACCAGAAAGAGTAGCAACCCCCAGTAACGGGAACTGGGCCAAGCCGAAACTGACCTGCCACAATTGTGGCCGGCAAGGGCACTATGCGAGGGATTGCGGGGCCCCACAGAAAGGAGACAGACCAGGAGACAGTGGGAAGCATTGCAGCCACTGTAATAAGTATGGACACTCAGAGGCAGTGTGTTGGGAGAAGCATGGGAGACCCCCGACCCAATCCAGGAACACCACAGAACCGGAGGAATCACGGAACCTCCGAGGTCAGCAGGGCTGACTGTCTGCAGCCCCCCCCCTCACAAGGGTAAAAAGGAGGGAAGAATTTATGTGTCTGCACTAGTAGGGGGCAGACAATGTGAGATGCTAGTGGACACAGGAGCGTCCATATCTGTTACCAACCTACCCTTACCCCATACAAACAAAATGATTCACCTAACCGGGATAGGAGGGAACAAAACACCCGCCTACCTGAGCGAAACCACGCTAGTAGAAATAAATAATCTGTATAAACCCATGAGATTCTATGTATGCCAAAATAACGAGGGTACAATAATGGGAAATGATTTAATGAAGGAATTTAAACCTTTACTAGATTGTGGAAAGGGAGAATTGATTTGGCCAAGACAGGACGGTCGGAAAACTAAAATAGGAAATCTTACAAATCACTTGGAAATCATTAAGGTGGCCACAGTCAACTCCAGAAATTGGGAATTAGAGATAGGGGGGTTCGGAGCCATCTGTTCTTCCATCCCCAGAGTGTGGGCGGAGACAAAATTAGATACTGGACTGACTAAAACGGACCCGATAAGGGTACCAGGACCAGAGCATAAGCCCCACCGACAGTATCCAATTAAGCCAGAGGCAGAAAAGTCCATAGTAGAAATAGTCAAAGGGTTAGTGGAGAGGGGAATCCTAAGGGAGACCACAAGCACCACTAACTCCCCAACCTGGCCAGTAATCAAGCCTGATGGGAGCTATAGGCTCACGATAGACTATACCGGACTTAATAAAGTCACGCCCAAATTGCACCCCATTGTAGCAAACCCCTCGACAATCCTGAACGGACTGTCGCAGGAACATAAAATATTCACAGTACTGGACATAGTCAATGGATTCTGGTCCCTACCATTGGATCCAGAATGCCAGGACAAATTCGCCTTTACAGTAGGGGACAGACAATACACGTGGACTCGCCTACCACAGAGATTCCACAACAGCCCTGCTATCTTCCATCGGGTAATGAGTGACATCCTGAGTAGGGTAGAACTACAGAGGGCAGCATGGCCCTACAATATGTAGACGATATCCTAATAGCTCAGGGTCCAAGTCGGGACACCAGGAAGCACTGTACCTAATCCTACACGAGTTAGAAACTGCAGGGTTAAAGGTAAGCCCCAAGAAGGCACAAATCAGGAAGGCACAGGTCCTATATCGAGGACACCTTATATCCCAAGGACTTAAAGAAATACCAGCAGATCGGAAGCAAGCAATTCAACAAATGCCGCGACCCATCACCATAAGAGGGGTCAGGAAGGTGTTAGGGTTATTCAACGAGAGCCAAAGTTTTATCCCGGGGTTCGCAAAATTGGCCAAACCAATGTAGGGGCTAGTCAAAGGGGGAAAACCAGCGTTGGAGCCCGTAAAATGGGGACCGGAGCAGGAAGAGGCTTACAGTAAACTAAAAACAGAACTAATGTCAGCCCCTGGACTAGGGTTACCAGATTCAAATAAAGACTTTCATATCCATTGTAGCAATGAGGGAGGATTCTATTCCGCAGTAGTGACACAGGACCATGGCGACAAGAGGAGACCCATAGGGTACTATTCGACTGCAGAGGGACCGACAGTCACCGGGTTGCCAAGATGCATAGCCGCTTTAGATTGTGCCGCCTGGGCCGTAAGAATTAGCGAACCAGTAGTGATGGCAGGGAACATAATCCTCCACACCAAGCACACCTTGGTGGAAATGTTAAATACGGGGAAATTGAGGTCAGTCTCGAACATAAGGAGGGCCAAGTGGGAAGCTGTCCTCCTACCCCCAAGCAAGTCCGTAGTAATAGAAAGAGATAGAGGGGAGAATCCAGCAGAAGGGATTTTAGATACAGGAGAGCCACACACCTGTGGAGATGTAGACAGAGATGAAGGTGAAGGTAGAATAAAAGACACATCATTAACAACAGCTGAGGAGACCCTCTTTGTAGATGGGTCACGAAAATATGTGGAAGGATCACCCCGGACAGGGTGGGCAGTAGTGAATGATAAGTTAGAAACCATAAGGTCAGGAAGGATTGACGGAGGTCAATCCGCGCAAGTCGCTGAACGAGTGGCTCTCACACAGGCACTAGAGTTATCCGAGGGAAAAACCGTGAACATATACACGGATAGCCGATATGCATTTGGAATTATACATGATTACATGACAACATGGGGAAGGAGAGGGTTCATAACCACTGGCGGAACCCCTATCAAACATCAGCAAAGTATTAAGGCGCTATTAAAAGCCAGTGAGAAACCCTGAGAAGCCGCAGTAATCAAAATTAAAGCGCACCAGAAGGAGCCAGGAAGAGGCAACCTGGATTGGTTGAATTTCATAGTAAACCAAGGAGCTGATGCAGCAGCACAACTGGCTCTAGAACGAAAAACAATTAGCGAGCTACCAATAGCAGCTACAGAACCAGTAGAAGAAGATATAGATATGTAGGAATTACAGGAGAACACCCCAAGTGAGGAGAGAGAGAGATGGGAAGCACAGGGTGCAGCCAAAGGGGCTGATAATGTTTGGAGACGAGAGGATAAGGTGATAGCACCGGAATGCATACAGTACACCCTATTGGAATTACACCATGGGCTCTCGCATGTGGGTAGTGAGGCCATGATAACCAGCTTAGGAAGAGAATGGTGGTGGAAAGGGATGGGAAGGGACGTAGCCCGACACTGCCACCAATCCGTGATATGTGCACAACACAACCCTGGTAAACCCATCAAAATTAAAATGGGACACCAACCCAGACCCAAGGGGCCCTGGGAACACCTGCAAATGGATTTCACAGAGCCACTACCACAATCCCATGGAAAAACTTATTGTCTGGTCATCATAGACCAATCCACCCGGTGGGTAGAAGCATTCCCTACCAGAAATTGTACTGCTACCACAGTAGCCAGAATATTGGCAGAGGAAGTAATCCCTAGATGGGGAGTGCCCCTACAAATTGGTTTGGACCAGGGGACACACGTCACTGGGAAAGTGATGAAAACAGTAGGAAGCTGATGGGGATAAAACAAAAATTCCTTATCCCCTATCATCCACAGAGTTCTGGGATGGTGGAACGTATGAATAGAACACTTAAGAATACATTAGGTAAAGTCATGCAAACATCGGGAAAAATGTGGACAGAGGTGTTGCCCACTATACTAATGAGGCTAAGAGCTACTACAAACCGGACAACCGGATTAACCCCTTATGAGCTATTGACAGGACGGGCGATGCAATTACCAGAAAGCATCATAACAGGTGGGACCGATGTGGGTCCGCTAAAAGACAGAATCAGGAGATATGTTTCGGAACTGAGCACCCAGCTAAAAGGGATGCGCAAATTCGTAAAAGACAATGAGGAACAAAAGGACACACAAAGGGAGCTTGAAATATTCCCTGATGTCCCAGCAGCAGGAAGTCGCTGTGGTGTTGGGTGTTCTGAGTTGCAGATGAACCAACACGGTTGTATTTGGTACAACGCTGTTTTATTTCAACTTGCTATTTACAGTTCTGTCTTGATACTCTGCACGTGGTGACTCCCTCTGTGTGATGTTAATCTGGTCCTGTCCTTGTCCTGGTCTCCAGATCAACTGGCCACCAGGTGTCGTGTTTCTTCTCTTATACTGTCTCTGTCCTTGTCTGTGATTGGCTGTCGTGTTATGTGTGCTGATTTGTCTGTTGGGCTGTCTGTCATGATGTGTGTGTTTGAATATCATGACATCCCCCTTTTTTACAAGATTATGTGCCTATGTGGTTATAAATATGAATGTGTCCTGAGTGCAGCTAAAAATGTGTGTGTGCGTAATATTTACAGCAGGTACATTTGGCGTAACTATATACATGGGGCGATGTCGGGTGTGTCATGCTAACGAGGTTGTACCATAACAAAACAAGAAGAAAAAACTTTGAAGTGTGGTCCGGTCAAACAAGATCTGGAATGGTAAAACAGTAACATGTTACAATACAATAGTTTCTAAACTTTAACGTGTGAACAGTCTCATAGGCCCAATCTAGTAGGTGTGCGACGAATTCGGGTTGGCCGCCTCAAGGTTGAGTCAAGAACCAACGGCTGAGGTGCCAGCCTGGCCACGGGTGGCGACAGAAGTGGCATGGTGTATGGCAGCTCCACGAAGTCACGATCAGGAACCATCGGAGGACGTGTCATCTGTGTGTGGTTCCGTTGCGAGCGTGGAAGTAGGCGAAAGGCTCGCAGATTGCGCCTACGCACCGATCCATCCGTCATGCGTACCAGGAATGAGGTGGAGTCTTTTTCTTTTTATGTTTGTGGTGGTGCCGTCGAATGGCATCTTGTAGCTGATGGGTCGTTGACATTGAAGAGGTACCGTCAACAATATCATTCAAGGTGATGGATGTGCCAGATGTTGAAGTCGGATGAGACTGTGCATACTGGTTTTGGCCACATGCTGTGCTGGAAGGGTGATTCTGCTGAGAAGCGTCGAAGCATGTCGCTTTGGAGACAGAATTGCTGCTCGCATCAATGTCTGGTGATGGTGTGAAACTAGAACCTTGCATCTGATAGGAAAACGCTATCTGGCCAGGCTGAGGTGCAGCAAATCCTGGGCAGTAACTAAGGCATCCAGTGTGTAGTGCAGATTGCGCTGGCGGTAGTCCTCCTTCAGTCTTGATTCCATTAGTGGGCAATCCGTAGTGCTGGCCTGTTTGAGAATATGCTGCATAGACTGCTGGCTGCTGCAGGCTTGAATACTGGGTCTGTCCAGCATGAGCTGTCATTGGCCGCACTGTCGGTGTGGAACAAATGTGTGGACATAGCTGTGGTGTAAATTGGTGTATTCCTCTTGGACTGTTGCTGCTGCTTGTTATTGTTGACTCAGTGTGATTGTCACGTGATCCATCTCCTGTCGTTGTGGCATCTGCTGTCACCCTGAGCATGCCATCACTGAGGTTGCGGCACTGCCTGTCTGGAGTAAAGTCTGGCTTACGTGAATCAGAGTTGGTGTTTGGTTGCTCCCCATCTGGAGTCTGGTCTGTTTTTTGTTGATGCTCCCCGTCCGGAGTCTTAGCAGGTTCACTGAAGTCAGCTGAGATTTCTTGAAGCTGCACTTCTGGAGTCGGAACATGCAGGAATGCATTGACTAGTGGAGAGGTTCGAGCAATTGAGGGTGTAAGTAGTGTGGTGTCACCGTAGTTACCAGTGGTCTCACCGTGATCGTCGAGTGCCTCTGTAGGTACTAGCTGAGGTCTGTCACTTTGCACCTTTTGCATGGGAAGTGGGATGCTGTCGTCACTCGTTTCACATCCCGTGGGTAGATCCTCAGTAGCTGCTTGCTGTTCACTAGGGTTGGGTAAATTGTCAGAGTTTTCATCTGGTGGTGCAAACCATGTCGGTGGACTGTCATTGTCTTGCCGTTGTCCTTCATTTGGGCTTTTCTTCTTTGGAATTTTAAATCTTCCCCCAGACATTGCAGAACCTTGTTCATTGCCCTCAATTTCTCCCATATGTAGGGCAGCAAATGTTGGATCCAAAGTTTCTTTCGTCATTGTACTAGTTTCCAAAGAATAGTCCGTTTCAATTTTCTTCTCAGTTACTTCATATGTATCTTTTTCTAATGTACATGCCTTCATAGTCTCTGGGTCTGATTTTGCTGGGACTGGCATAGTCACAGTCTCTCTTTTACTGTTCTCAATTGCCCACATTCTACTCCCCAGACATAAATGCTTACTCTCTGGAGTTAATGTGGTACAATGGATAATCGGGTCGATCTTATCTGCATGTTCACCATCACTGGAAAGCACAATTGGTTCACTTGAAACTGCTGCGGGTTTTAAGTGCTTTGTCTGGTTACTCGATGTCGGTGTCCTCAGGATTCTTGCTCCAATGTTATGCTCATTTATCAGTGGAGTGTGCAGAGGTTCAATGCGATTAATATTCCCCTCAGGGTTTGAAGAGTCATTACTGACTAACTGCTGGTCTCTGAATTTGGGACTTTGCGGTTTTGTGTTGAAGGGAGACAGTTGTCCCTGCTGTAGATATGATTCAGGTTGTGTTATTTCCATTAAATGAGGATCAATGTCTTGTCGATTTTTTCGATCCGCACTAAAGCAATGGCAATTTTCAGTCTGCTTCTTGCAAGTTAGACATACAAGCAATTTCTTTAGCAAATCCTCAGCATCCTTCTGTGACTGTGCAGCATTATTAATATCTCTTCGGCTATAATGATCCTGAAGGTCAGCGCATAATCCTTTTTTCTTCGGGCTTGGAAGAGGCGATTCCTTTGGCTTGTCTTCATTTGGGCTTGAACAGTCATCAGCGCTGTGCCCTTCATTGTAGCATGAGAGACCGTCATGGTCATCCTGCTGTGCAGTGGAGCATGGTAGACTGTTATAGCCTTCTTGCTGTTTACGTGAGCATGGCAGACTTGCATCGTCTGCCGCTAGTTGGTCAGAGGAGGTTGCTAGATCCTCATGGTCTTGTTCCTGCAAGAACTGCGCATTGGAGTCTTGCATTGCTTCTATCGTGGAGGCTGTCCACGAGCTCTCTGTGGAGGCTTGTGACACTGGAGTCACTTCTTGTGCATGCAAGGACTGGGATGTGGAGTCTTGCATGTCTTCTTTCATAGAGTCGGGAACGCTGAGCGGGACGTGGACCATGCTCTGTGTGGCAGCAGGCCGCTCTCTGTGGGCTTGTACCGCTCTCTATCTCTTAATTTCAGGCTGCAGCATCATCCTGCACTGATGAGTTGGGACGTCATATCTGCTGGGTTGAAGATCCTCAGATCCGAAAAGTGAATCTGCATCTGCGTCGGATTCAATGCAGGGGTCGCCAATGTTCAACACGAAAGGTTCGTCCGAGTCATAGTCGTACAGCTGTCATTGGGCTCGTGCGGTCCAGAAAAAATGTAAAGATCGGTATCGAAGTATTCGAGGTCGGAATCATCGGTTTGTGCGTAGGTAACTGCTTGTTGCAGGGTTCATGGGAGGTTAAATTCATTTCCTGGTTCAATTTGATGCATAGTGCTATCATTCCAGGTGAAGGAAGGTTGTTTTACAGCTTTGACAGATTTTTGTTTTTTTGATTTGGGACGTTTCCCCTTTAAATTGGATTTGGGACGTTTCCCCTTTAAATTGGTGCGGTCTGGGGCCTCTGACGTCATGACGCGCGTGACGTAGCACGTAGGAAGCGATTGCGCATGCGCAGACAAAACGTCCGGTTCGGCGCACTTCTCGCGCAACTGTGCTAGTGTAATACCTTTAGCAAGATGGCCGCCGACCTCGACCCAAATCTCTCTCAGGTCCAGGATTTCGGCCTCCGGGATCCCGGCCACGAGGTGAGTGCTGCCGCTTTTCTTACCTTTCCTTGCCGTTTGGAGTGTGTTTTCCTCACAGTATTTGGCGAATTTGTCCAGGACTGCCTGGAAATCGTACCTGTTTTGCCCCTTGGAGAACTTGAATATTTTAAAGATTTCTTCTGCTCTTGCACCGGCGATGGTGAGGAGAAACTCTATTTTTTCATCATCGGCCAGGTCTTTGAGTTCGGCTGCCACCAGGAAGAATTCAAACGCTTGCCGGAATCGCTGCCAGTTTTCGCGGAGATCGCCGTGGCACTGGAGCGGCTGCGGAACCGGGAGCTCGTACATCTTGCCTGGGTATTGCTGGTTGTCTCTGTACGCTGAGGTATACCGGCAGGTATCGATCCACTCCTGTACCATGTGGTGTTGGGTGTTCTGAGGTGCAGATGAACCAACACGGTTGTATTTGGTACAACGCTGTTTTATTTCAACTTGCTATTTACAGTTCTGTCTTGATACTCTGTACGTGGTGACTCCCTGTGTGTGATGTTAATCAGGTCCTGTCCTTGTCCTGGTCTCCAGATCTACTGGCCACCAGGTGTCGTGTTTCTTCTCTTATACTGTCTCTGTCCTTGTCTGTGATTGGCTGTCGTGTTATGTGTGCTGATTTGTCTGTTGGTCTGTCTATCATGATGTGTGTGTTTGAATATCATGACAGTCGCGTCCTAATAAAAACACTACCTGTTAAGCCAGGATTTGCCCCACACTGGAATGGGCCATTGTGGTAATACCAGGTATTGCAGTACCTGAGAGGTGGATGACCATTAGCTAGACCTAGGAGTCTACCATTGGCTAACGTACATAGCTCCGCCCTGAGAGGCAGGGTATAAGAACCAATGCCGTCTCAGCAGCCTTCACTTTCTGTATCGAAGCTGCTGGGTACAGTTCTAGCTGATTAAAGCCTATTAGTTATGACTCACCTTTTCTCGAGAGTAATTGATTGTGCATCAATCATATGAAGTCATAATTAGTGGAGACACCTGTGCCTGTATTGACATAAGAGGGAAGGGAACCTGGAAACACTGGACCCAGCTAGAATTGTATAAACCTGAGCATGAATGAACTAATCCGATTGCTTTCCCCCAAACACAGAAGGAGACTGCGAGCGAAGGACCAGTGTACTCGGAAAGTGTAGAGCAGTTCTGCAACCAAGCATACAGACCGATTATAAACTATAGTGTTAGAATTGATACTTGCTCGTTGTAAAATGTGTGTAACCACGGGTGCGATTATGATAATTTGCGTTGTCGCGACTGTAAATTTGACTGGGCTGGAGGATAATCTATTTCACAAAGCCCACATAAACTTACACGGGAATCGAACTGTATGCTACCCATTAGCACAGTCGGTAGAAGCCCTATTTGTAGCCACCCCTGGGTGGATCCCGATAAATTTATATACAGTTGATACATCAGGTGCACCTTGCAAGGGAGAAATCGGAAAGTGTAAAAAGGGGATACAGGGGAGATGTGTGAAACTTGTAAATCCCACCGACTCTGGGGCGGGGAGCTCCAAAAGGAGGGAGGGAAAGCTGGTCAGGACACAGCAAGCTA
The DNA here is from genome assembly GCF_047496885.1 of Scyliorhinus torazame. NCBI lineage: Eukaryota > Metazoa > Chordata > Chondrichthyes > Carcharhiniformes > Scyliorhinidae > Scyliorhinus > Scyliorhinus torazame. The sequence continues at coordinate 166,759,624 of NC_092713.1, read as the reverse complement.
TCCGCTTTATTTCACAGGGCAGGGATGGGGATGTGCCTATGCCCTGGTCCCCACAAATAATTCCTGCATACAGACGCAATGCATCCGCCAGCATTGTCGGGTTAATAAAGGACAGTTTACTTGCACCTGCAATGAACTAAAATGCCTGAACATAACCGCAGGAAGACAGCTCATGTGTGGGCAGTGCAATGGGACTCATGTAAGCTCAGCCACATGGACATACCCGTTTGCTACTTACCAGGTGGTGGAATCCAACGGGGAGTCAGGGGAACCGAAAAATTGGGAAGACAGGCAGACTCATAATCAGGACACTACATTCTCTCGGGCAAAGGAGGGATACGGCTTCCTCTTCAATGGAACGTATGCAACAGAAACACTACATCTCCCAGGCCTCTTTGCAGTGGGAACCATAGGACCACTCACCGTACCATGCCCTCAGAAGGGACATATTCGGAGAAGAATAGTGACCCGGGCTATCAGCAAGGAATTCTGCGCTGATTGGGAAACCCCGGGCACATTAGGATCATCCCTGGGGTACGGGTTCCTCGGGACTCTATCTCTGGGGGGAGCAGCAGGAGTGATTAGTGCTAAGAACAGAAATTTAATTGTTTGTGGATTAACAATCTTGGGAAACAGTACCTCAAAAGCGCTAGAGGCTGTCAACCAAGAAATGGCTGAACTCAGATTATATGCACAACAGACACGGTATGCAGTAGACTACCAGTTAGCCCAACAAGGGGGAGTGTGTACAATCATAGGAGATAAATGTATAACCCAGGTCATAGACAAATCCTATAATATTACAGAGGCCATTCACAATATCAGGGAACAACTGGATAACTTCAGACAGTGACCCACAAAAGGAAGTAGCTGGCTAGAGTGGCTAGTGGGAAATATCTGGGGACTCTATTTCATACACGGACTGGTCATGTTCATATCGGTCACACTGGTGTGCTGCCTTAGCTTTGGGTGTCTAAAAATCTGCTGTTGTACCGTAACAAAGGTTGTGTCAGGAGCCAGTGTCACCCTTAACGAAACCACGATATTCCCCGAAGACTCCAGGAGATGCAGAGAAAGACAGGAAGTTGAGGACCTGTACCTATGAGAGGTACAGTGGTGTTGGTCTACGGGGCTGTTGGGGCGATAACAGCCCGGACCAAAAGGAGGGGTTGAAGTGGGAAATGGTTCAAAAGGGCACTTGGCACAGAAGATGGCTGCCTGACGCACTAGATGGAGACACAGAGAATAAAGCAGACATAACTGATGCCTGGAGTCCAGCGGGGTGCCAGTAGGACAGATAGGAACAGATCCAGGACAAAGGGAGCCAGACAGGAAGATTAAGAAATACATAAATTCGGGACACCACTTGAATAAAGCTGACTTCAGCCAAGGTGTACACAATGATACGCTAATACGAATGTCCTGGGCCATTTCCTAAAACAAAGGGACAATCGATACTACCTTCCTGCTGCTGCCTGTACCTGTTAAACCTCTTTGACTGTGGCCATGTGTAAATGGCAAAATGCTTACAAATAGCGATGTACAATCTATAAAATGTTTAAAGATAACAAAGTGATAATTGTTTTGTATCTGGGCTCATTGTGATAGCGATGTACAATCTATAAAATGTTTAAAGATTACAAGGTGATAATTGTTTTGTATCTGGGCTCATTGTGAAACCAAAGTATAAAATGAATGACTGCCATTCAAACCGGGAGAAAGGTTGGCTACTGTACCGCGGGGTACATACGCTTTCTCCCGAAGCTTCGTGTAACAATAAAACTGCATTTATCTGATCACAGCAAGTCTGACTCTTGAAGTGGTTGATTTTTCCCACAACAAAAGGGGACCCAGGTCACAGAGTAGGAATCACAGCAGGCCGCCTCCACTCTTGATGTACCATCTGAGGATCCACCTAGAGGTAGCGTTAGGACCTGTAAGGACAGAAAATTAGAAAGCAGTTTTCACAGAATCACAGTATTTACAGTGCAGAAGGAGGCCATTCAGCCCATCGAGTCTGCACCGGCCCTTGGAAAGAGCACCCTACCTAAGGCCACACCTCCACCCTATCCCCACACTTCTACCCTATTCCTGTAACCCCACTTTACCTTACCTTTTTTGGACACTAAGGGCAATTTAGTATAGCCAATTCACCTACCCCTACACATCTTTGGACTGTGGGGGGGAACCAGAGCACCCGGAGGAAACCCACGCACACACAGGGAGAATGTGCAGACTCCGCACAGACAGTGACCCAAGCCGGGAATCGAACCTGGCACCCTGGCACTGTGAAGCCATTGTGCTAACCACTATGCTACCGTGCTGCCCTAATGTTGGCACGGGTGCAGGGCACAGTTTAGTGACAGGGGCTAGGGCCCAATCTGTATATTTGTTGTCACATTAAACACCTGTTCACACTGTTAAAACCTGCCTTGGTGCTCTGTCGGATGGGTGTGAGGGGTGGGCTGGGCTGGGCTGGCCAGATAGGGTGCGCGGCGCAGGGAAAATGGACAGATGTTGGGCATTGGCTTGGCTCAAAGGCCGCAGTTCAGCCAGCGCTCACCGCTCCGGTGCCCCATTCTCCCGTCACCCACAACTACCACCCTCCCAACCTCCGCCACCTCAATGATTTGATGGGACTGTGTGATGGACTGGTCAGCTCGCAGGCAGGGATCACCCAGGTGGAAAGTGCTACTGTGGCAGGAGTCAGACATTGTCAAACGATGCGGAGCACCAGAGCTCATCGCAGAGCGGGCTGACATCATCCTCCGTCCCATAGACCAGACCCGCTGTTACAGCCAACCAGGGTCCGCATCCCATAGTGCGGCAGGAATGTATCATAGAGGGGGCTGTAGGTGGGCGAGTGGCCAGGAGCGGGGTAGGGTGTGTGGGGGGCATTGTGGTGTCCGTGCCCTTGGTCAGACACCCTCAGTCGGTGAATCTGGAGGCGATCAGAGCATCCCGTGTACATTGGCCCTTGCGCACACATTGTATGGCCTCCCGTGCCTGCCCGGGCCCTATGCCCTGCCTATCTCGCCCTCCCCTACATCGTCCTCATCAGAGGAGGCCGGGTGTTCATCCTCTTCCGCCAAAACATCGCCCCTCTGGAGGACGCAGCAGGCCACCATAATGGGAGCGACCCCCTCGGCACCATACTGAAGGGCCCCTCCAGAGTGGTCCAGGCACCTGAACCACATCTTCAGGAGGCCGAAGCACCGCTCGACACACCCCTGGTCGCTACATGGGCATTGTTGTAGAGGGTCTCCACATCATCAGCCACAGCCGCAGTGGATAACCCCGATCACCCAGGAGCAAACCCTGTCATAATATGCACCCATGCACATAATGATGTAAAAGCAGGCAGTGACAGACATCCAGGTGAGCCAATCAACATACAGAACAGAACACGACCAATCACCAGACAGAACACCAGAGGGGGGCTTCCAACCATAAAACACACGAGGCATCAGCACTCTGACTCTTTCCACTGGTGACAACTGTAGTGACAGTCAGGGTGCACAAATCATTCAGCACCTTCTACACGTGGATCAGAGCTAGCCTGGTCTAGATAGTTAATGTTAGTTTACTTAGAGTAGTAGAGAGTCAACCCACAGGCAGCTGTGTGCTTCGTTACTGAAGTTCAATAAATCTTATTGAACCAACGCCTACGTTTGGTGTATGCTTCATCGTTTATCTGCATCATGTTGCAGTCCGTGTTACCCCAGGGTGAATAACACCACAAACCCCTCAGCTGGGGGGGGCATTTCGAGCATGTCAGGAATCACCGAGTGTGCCAGGATGAAGGCGTTGTGCACACTGCACGGGTATTGGGCACAGTTGTGTATGATGCGCAGCTGATGGTTATACACCAGCTGCATGTTCATCGAGTGGAACCCATTTCGGTTTGTGTAGATCGGCCTGTCATCTGCAAGTGTTCGTAGGAGGACATGCACCCCGTCGATCTCTCCTTGACCCGGGGTATCCCGGCGATGTATCCTGATGGGCATGGTCCACATTGAAATGGATATATTGTGGCTTGTGGGGATATAGGGCCTCTGTGACAGTGCGGATGCACCTTTGCACCGAGGTCTGTGAGATCCCAGACTGGACCCCACTCGTCGCCTGGAAGGACCCCGTGGCATAAAGGTTCAGGGCGACCGTCACCTTGACGACGACTGTGAGCGGGTGTCCTCTCCTATTGGTGGTGCCTGGAGCACCATGATCTGGCAGAAATTCTGCACTGTCCCCTGATCAGCCGGAGACTTCGACGGCATGCCCGGTCCGGCAGGTCCTCGAATGACAGGCGCTGCCGGTACACATGAGGCCTCATGTGGCACCTCCTTTGCACCTCCTCCTCCTCCTCGGCCTGTTGTGTGGCCAGCACTCCATCCTTGGATTTGGATTTGTTTTATTGTCACGTGTACCGAGGTACAGTGAAACGTATTGTTCTGCGCACAGTCCGGACAGGTCATTCCATACATGAAAAAAAACATAGGACATACATAAACACACAATGTAAGTACATAGCCACAGGCATCGAGTGAAGCATACAGGAGTGCAGTACTACTCAGTAGAGAAGATGTGTGAAGAGATTAGATCAGTCCATAAGAGGGTCATTGAGGAGTCGGGTAACAGCGGGGAAGAAGCTGTTTTTGAACCCACTAAGAAGTCTTACAACACCAGGTTAAAGTCCAACAGGTTTGTTTCAAATCATTGACCTGAGGATGGTGCAGTGCTCCGAAAGCTAGTGATTTGAAACAAACCTGTTGGACTTTAACCTGGTGTTGTAAGACTTCTTACTGTGCTCACCCCAGTCCAACGCCGGCGTCTCCACATCATGGTTTTTGAACCTGTTAGTGCGTGTTCCCAGACTTTTGTATGTCCTGGTCGATGGAAGTAGTGGGAAGAGTGAGTAAGCTGGGTGGGAGGGGTCTTTGATTATGCTGCCCGATTTCCCAATGCAGCGGGAGGTGTAGACAGAGTCAATGGATGGGAGGCGGGTTTGTGTGATGGACTGGGCTGTGTTCACGACTCTGTAGATTCTTACGGTCTTGGGCCGAGCAGTTGCCATACCAGGCTGTGATACAGCCGGATAGGATGCTTTCTGTGGTGCATCTGTAAAAATTGGTAAGAGTCAATGTGGACATGCCGAATTTCCTTCATTTCCTGAGGAAGTATAGGCGCTGTTGTGCTTTCTTGGTCATAGTGTCAACATTGGTGGGCCAGGACAGATTGTTGATAATGTGCACACCTAGGAATTTGAAACTGTCAACCATCTCCACCTCGGCACCATCTCCACCTCAACACCACTGATGCAGACAAGTGTGTACGATACTGCACTTCCTGAAGTCAACGACCAGCTCCTCAGTTTAGCTGACATTGAGGGAGAGATTGGTCGTTACACCACTCCACTAGGTTCTCTATCTCCCTCCTGTACTCTGACTCATCGTTGTTCAAGATCCGACCCACTATGGTTGTGTCATCAGCAAACTTGGACATGGAGTTGGAGCCAAATTTTGCCACGCAGTTGTGTGTGTATAGGAAGTATAGTAGGGGGCTAGGTACGTGTAGCGCACAAAGACTCCATGAGACGAATATAGTGAAGTCGATGAGGCTTTATTAAGCGTGTCTGTTCCCCAGCAGCTCGATAGTAAACTGGCCTGCGGGGGAAGACACCGGCTTCTTATACTTCGCCTTCAGGGCGGAGCTTGAGGTCAACGGCCAACCAGGACCCGGTATCTGTCAGCCAATGACATTAGGGCTTCCAGTCCCACATGACCCCCAATACATACTACCACATTCACCCCTTGTCAAAAATGAACCCGGCGGGGTGATGCTTCGTATGGTGGTAAGGGTTTACAGGGCTGGTCCTGGGAGGATAGAACATTCACATGGTAGTACAGTATTGGACAGTTTCGTCCTGTTGCAACTATTTACAGAGGGTATAGGAAAAAAAACAAAATGTTCTTTGAACAGTCCATCTTTGTTTTACATCGACGCCACGAGTCGGTCGGGCGGTCTGGTCGTCCGTGTCGATCGCCTCGGCCCCGGCGGTGGTGGTGGTGCTTGTACCAGTGTTGTCGCCTCCAGGAGCCGTACGGTTTCAGCTGTCGGTGCAAAGGGGAGGGGGACTGATCCTCCTGGGAAGGGGGCGGTCGCGGGGTGCGGCGGTGGCAGGAAGGTGGGTGGTTGGGTTGATGGTGTCGGGGGGGTGTGCGTGGTGCCGGCGGGCGCCAGATCCCACAGGGAGACCGTGTCCTGTCGGCCGTCGGCGTACTCCACGTAGGCGTACTGTGTGTTTGCGTGGAGGAGGTGAACCCTTTCGACCAACGGGTCCGCCTTATGTGCCCGCACATGCTTTCGGAGCAGGATGGGTCTTGGGGCCGCCAGCCAGGTTGGCAGCGACGTTCCAGAGGAGAACCTCCTAGGGAAGACAAGGAGACGCTCGTGGGGCGTTTGATTAGTGCTTGTACATAATAACGACCGGATGGAATGGAGAGCGTCCGGGAGGACCTCCTGCCACCGTGAAACTGGGAGATCCCTGGACCGTAGGGCCAGTAGGACGGCCTTCCAGACCGTGCCGTTTTCCCTTTCTACTTGCCCGTTCCCCCGGGGGTTGTAGCTGGTCGTCCTGCTTGAGGCTATGCCCTTGCTGAGCAGGAACTGGCGCAGCTTGTCACTCATGAAAGAGGACCCCGCTGTGGACGTATGCGGGGTAACCGAACAGTGTGAAGATGCTGTTCAGGGCTTTAATGTCTGTGGCCGCGGTCATGTCGGAGCAGGGAATGGCAAAAGGGAAGCGGGAGTATTCGTCCACTACATTAAGAAAATATGCTTTGCGGTCGGTGGAGGGGAGGGGCCCTTTGAAATCGAGACTGAGGCGTTCAAAGGGGCGGGAAGCCTTAATCAGGTGCGCTCCATCTGGCCTGAAAAAATGCGGCTTGCATTTCGCGCAGATGTGGCAGTCCCTTGTGACTGTACGGACCTCTTCTAAAGAGTATGGGAGATTGCGGGACTTGATGAAGTGGTAAAACTGAGTGACCCCCGGGTGGCAGAGGTCCTCGTGGAGAATTTGGAGGCGGTCAATTTGTGCGTTGGCACATGTGCCGCGGGATAGGGCATCGGACGGCTCGTTCAGCTTTCCGGGCCGGTACAAGATCTCATAGTTGAAGGTGGAGAGCTCGATCCTCCACCTTAAGATCTTGTCATTTTTAATTTTGCCCCGCTGTGCATTATCGAACATGAAAGCTACCGACCGTTGGTCAGTGAGGAGAGTGAATCTCCTGCCGGCCAGGTAATGCCTCCAATGTCGCACAGCTTCCACTATGGCTTGGGCTTCCTTTTCCACTGAGGAGTGGCGGATTTCTGAGGCATGGAGGGTTCGGGAGAAAAAGGCCACGGGTCTGCCCGCTTGGTTAAGGGTGGCCGCTAGAGCTACGTCGGAGGCGTCGCTCTCGACCTGGAAGGGGAGGGACTCATCGATGGCGCGCATCGTGGCCTTTGCGATGTCCGCTTTGATGCGGCTGAAGGCCTGGCAAGCCTCTGTCGACAGAGGGAAGGTCGTGGTCTGTATTAGGGGGCGGGCCTTGTCTGCATACTGGGGGACCCACTGGGCGTAGTACGAAAAGAACCCCAGGCAGCGTTTCAGGGCTTTTGGGCAGTGCGGGAGGGGAAATTCCATGAGTGCGCGCATACGTTCGGGGTCGGTGCCTATTATCCCATTGCGTACTATGTAGCCCAGAATGGCTAGCCGGTTGGTGCTAAAAACGCACTTGTCCTCGTTGTACGTGAGGTTCAAGGCTTTGGCGGTCTGGAGGAATTTTTGGAGTTTGGCGTCGTGGTCCTGCTGATCGTGGCCGCAGATGGTTACATTGTCGAGATACGGGAACGTGGCCCGTAACCCATGTTGATCAACCATCCGGTCCATCTCCCGTTGGAAGACCGAGACCCCGTTTGTGACGCCAAAAGGGACCCGTAGGAAATGGTATAATCGCCCGTCTGCCTCGAAGGCTGTGTACTTGCGGTCACTTGGGCGGATGGGGAGCTGATGGTAGGCGGACCTGAGGTCCACGGTGGAGAAGACTTTATACTGGGCAATCCGATTGACCATGTCGGATATGCGGGGGAGAGGGTACGCGTCTAGTTGTGTGTACCTGTTGATGGTCTGGCTATAGTCAATGACCATCCTTTGTTTCTCCCCTGTCTTCACTACTACCACCTGCGCTCTCCAGGGACTATTGCTGGCCTGGATTATGCCCTCCTTTAGTAGCCGCTGGACTTCGGACCGAATGAAGGTCCGGTCCTGGGCGCTGTACCGTCTGCTCCTAGTGGCGACGGGTTTGCAATCCGGGGTGAGGTTCGCAAACAAGGACGGGGGTTGCACCTTGAGGGTAGCGAGGCCGCAGATAGTGAGTGGGGGTATGGGGCCGCCAAATTTAAACGTAAGGCTCTGTAGATTACATTGGAAATCTAATCCCAGCAAGGTGGGGTCACAGAGTTGGGGAAGGACGTTAAGTTTGTAGTTTTTGAACTCCCTCCCCTGCACCATTAGGGTAACTATGCAGAATCCCTGGATCTGTACGGAGTGGGATCCTGCAGCTAGGCAAATCTTTTGTGCGCTGGGATAGGTGGTCAAGGAACAGCGTCTTACCGTGTCGGGGTGTATAAAGCTTTCCATGCTCCCGGAGTCGACTAGGCATGGCGTCTCGTGGCCGTTAATTAGGACCGTTGTCGTCATGGTCTGGAGTGTCCGGGGCCGAGCCTGATCGAGCGTAACCGAAGCGAGCCGTGGTTGTAGTAGTGTGGTGGGGTCCGTTGTTGCCGTCCAAGGTGGCGTCGGGGATGAACAAAATGGCCGCCCCCATACATCGCACGTGGCTGGGGGGTCACAAGATGGCAGCGGGGGTGGACAAAATGGCCGCCCCCATGCGTCGTACAGGTCGGGGGCGGTCCAAGATGGCGGCGCCCCTCCTCCCCTTGTGGTGGTCGGGACCCAAAATGGCGGCGTCTGCGGGTCGCACAACGGCGCCCCTACTCCCCTCGTGGTGGTCGGGACCCAAAATGGCGGCGTCTGCGGGTCGCACGTGGTGTGCTGGGGGGTCTGGGGAGCGCTAGGACCGCGAGCGCTAGGACCGCGCGGAGCTCCCTCACCGCGAGCGCTCGGACCGCGCGGAGCTCCCTCACCGCGAGCGCTAGGACCGCGAGCGCTAGGACCGCGCGGAGCTCCCTCACCGGGGACAGCGGTGGTCGGGGTCCAAGTAGGTGGCGCCGGCGGGTCAGGCGTGGGGCGCGGGACGGGGGTGAGGGTGGCGTTAGGGACGCAAAAAAAACCCTCCTCTCCGTGGAGAGTGTTGGCCGGGACCCAAAGCGGTAGCGCCGGCGGCGGGTCGTACATGGGCTGCGGGGAGGGGGGTTGGGGAGCGTAGGCGGCGTGCAGGGCTCCCAGTTCTCCCGGGACCGCGGTGGTCGGGACCCGAGCGGCTGCGCCTGGGGGTCGCACATGGCGTGCTGGGGGGGTTGGGACGCATAGACTGCTTGTAGGGCTCCCTGCGGCCCTGGGACGGCGGCGACCTCGCGGGATCGGCACACCACCGCATAATGGCCCTTTTTCCCGCAGCTTTTGCAGATGGCTGCGCAGGCCGGACAGCGCTTTCGGGGGTGTTTCGCCTGGCCGCAGAAATAACAGCGGGCGCCCCCGGTGCGACTCGGCGTTTGGGCTGCGCAAGCCTGTGGGGTGTCCGGGGGGGGGGGTGGGGGTAGGGGGTTTGCCGCGACGGGTACGTACGGGGCCCAATGGCCTGCCGCGCGGTCGGGGCCGTAGGCGCGGGTATTACGCGCGGCCACGTCTAGGGAGGCTGCTAGGGCCCGTGCCTCTGAGAGTCCGAGCGACTCTTTTTCTAGAAGTCTTTGGCGGATTTGGGAGGATTGCATACCTGCCACAAAAGCGTCGCGCATTAACATGTCCGTGTGTTCGTTTGCATTCACCGACGGGCAGCTGCAGGCTCGTCCCAAAATCAGCAGCGCGGCGTAGAACTCATCCATCGATTCTCCGGGAGCTTGCCGTCTTGTCGCGAGCTGGTAGCGAGCGGAGATTTGGTTAACTGGGCGAACGTAGAGACTTCTCAGTGCTGTGAACGCCGTCTGGAAATCGTCGGTGTCTTCAATGAGGGTGAAAATCTCCGTGCTCACCCTCGAGTGCAGGACCTGCAGTTTTTGTTCGTCTGAGACTAGGCCGGTGGTCGTCCTGATGTAGGCCTCGATGCAAGTCTGCCAGTGTTTGAAGGCTGCTGCCGCATTCACTGCGTGGGGGCTGATCCTCAGGCATTCTGGAATGATCCTGAGCTCCATAGTCCTTTTTAGGCACGCTTAATAAATTGTAGCGCACAAAGACTCCATGAGACGAATATAGTGAAATCGATGAGGCTTTATTAAGCGTGTCTGTTCCCCAGCAGCTCGATAGTAAACTGGCCTGCGGGGGAAGACACCGGTTTCTTATACTTTGCCTTCAGGGCGGAGCTTGAGGTCAACGGCCAACCAGGACCCGGGATCTGTCAGCCAATGATATTAGGGCTTCCAGTCCCACATGACCCCCAATACATACTACCACAGTACGCAGCTTTAGAGGGCCCAGGTAGTGAGGACAATCGTGGAAGAGGTGTTGTCGTTTATCATTACTGATTGCGGTCAATGGATCAGAAAGTTGAGGATCCAGTTGCAGAGTGAGGAGCCAAATCCCAGATTTTGGAGTTTGGATACGAGATTGGCTGGGATTATGGTATTGAAGGCAGAACTGTAGTCAATGAATAAGAGTCTGATGTAGGAGTGCTTGTTGTTGAGATGCTCCAGAGATAAACATAGGGCCGGGGAGATGGCGTCTGTTGTGGACCGGGACTGCAGTAACGAGGAGGAATATCCATTGTCTGCAGGGGGTAGGGATAGATGGGCATGATGTTAGCATGGTGCGTACCCCCATGCCCAGCCAGGTCCAATGGGATACATGGTGGCCCAGATGCCACTGCAGACTCAGCCCCCGCATGTCACCGCCCCCCCCAACCCCTCTCCGCACCACTGGCCTCGACAATTCAGGCACCGTTGGGTCCTCTGGCCCTGGCGCCCATCCTTGCTGCCAGGATACCATAGGCTGGTGCTGCCCTTGCCAGCGGTATGCTCCACGGCCCCTGTCTGGCGCCCCCCTGCAGGTACTACTGTGGGCGTTGCCCTTGTGTAGTCCGTGTGAAGTCCAGCAGGTGGGTGCCGGCCGGTTGGATAAAGGGGGGTGGTATGGCGGAGTGTGGGGTGTGGGGGTGGTGGGAATGGAGGGTGCGAGGTGGAATGAGGCGATGGTAGGCTGGGGCAGCCATACAGCCTGTGTCACTCTGCAGGACCAGCGGCCAGGGTGGGTGGTCAGTGGGGTGAGCAGCAAGATGGCTGCCTTGCGGGCCGCTGAAACTGGTCTGTGCCAGGACACTGCAATCCCATGGGGGGAACAACTGGCCTTTCGGTCCTTGCAGCACCCCCCCCCCCCTCCCCCCAGCGTCAGAACTGGCATCGAAGAGGTGGCGCCTCTCTGGGTCCGAGCTCCTCTCTCTCCCTCATCAGCCATGGCGCCTGTTTCACGATTTATAAAAGCACAAGTGAACCTCACCGTCTGGAACTCGCCCCGATGGAGTTGGAGAATCGCGGAGTCCTGGAGAATACTGGGTCAGGCACGCTGATATGCCAATGGAATTTACTCTCAGTGTGGAATGGAACACAATGACGCCGCTGTCGAGGTACCGGAGAATTGCGATTCGGTGTGAAACCGGCGCGCGCCACGATTCCAGAGTCAAAACTGATTCCCCACCGAATTGCATTTCGCGATTTTGGTGTCGGCCGACAGAGAATCCCGCCCAACATCTGTCCTTCCTGCAGTAACTGACTCCTCAACTAATAATTCAATGCCTCCTCCTCTTTTACCCCCGCCCCTGTCTCGCCTGAAGATTTTATATCAGCTGCCAAACCTGCCCCTCCCTCAACCACATCTCCGTGATGGCTACTAGATCACAATTCCACGGGCTGGATTCTCCGCCAGCGGGATGCTTCATTTTGCCGGCAGCCCGGAGGTTTCCCGATGGCGTGGGGCTGCCCCACAATGGGAAACCCCATTGTTTAGCCGGTGTAACAGAGCATCCCGCCAGCGGGGTGAAACAGAAATGTGATGCGGCGGGGCGGAGAATCCAGCCCCACGTGTCAAGCCTCGCCCTAACTCATCTGTTTCACCTGTAATACTCCTGGCATGAAAGTAGATGCCATCCAGTCTTGCCTGACTCCCTTGAAATTTAATAAAGCTCTTCTCCCTCTGACTCGATTGCTTTACTGAATTATGCTGCGTCCCGATTGTGCTAACAGTCTGTGATCCCCTCTCCTTGCCAAATTATTTTAACTCTCCCCAACAGCACGAGCAAACCCATCCACAAGGATGTTAGTCCCTCTGTGGTTTCGATGTATACTGTCCCGCTTGCACAGGTCCCACTTTCCCCACAAATGGTCCCAGTGATCAAGGAATTTGCAACCCTCCCTCCTGCACCAGCTCTTAAGCCACGCGCTCATCTGCACTGCTCTCCTATTTCTGTGCTCACTAGCACCTGGCACTGGGAGTAATCCAGAGATTACAATAATAATAATAATCTTTATTGTCACAAGTCGGCTTACATTAACACTGCAATGAAGTTACGATGAAAAGCCCCTAGTCGCCAGATTACAGTGCCTGTTTGGGTACACTGAGGGAGAATTTAGAATGTCCAAATTACCGAACAGCACATCTTTCGGACCCACACAGACACGGGGAGAACGTGCAGTCTCTGCACAGACAGTGACCCAAGCCGGGAATCGAAACTGGAACCCTGGAGCTGTGAAGCAACAGTGCTAACCACTGTGCTACCATGCTGCCCAACCCGAGAGGTCCTGCTTTTTATTCTACTGCCTTGCTTCCTGAATTCTTGGTGTAAGACCTCATCCCTCTTTCTCCTGATGTCATTGGGACCAACATGTACCATGACCTCTGCCTTATCTCGCCCCATTCAGGATTCCCTGCAGCCGTTCAGCAAGCCGTTCCAAGACCCTGGTACCATTCAGGAGTCATGGTGATGGCCACAGTAGTGCCTATCTTTTCCCCTGATATAGGTTCCCCTATTATTATTGCTCTTCATCTCTTCCTCCCCTCCTGTACATACAGGCTCCTGTGGTGCCAGAAGTTTGGCTCTGTCTGCACTCACTCACTCACTGGAGGAACCTGTGCCCTCAACAGCTTCCAGGGGACTCCTGAACTACCTGCCTGTTTATCATAGACAGCCTGGTGCTCACCCTTTCCCTTCCATCTTCAAGTCCCTTCAGCTGCGGTGTGACCACCCCTCTAAGCGTGCGACCAATGATGCTCTCAGCCTCAAGGATGCTCTACACTATCTCCAACCGCCATTCCAGCTCTGAAATCCGAGCTTCCAGAAGCTATAGCTGGACAGCCTTTCTACACAAATGCTGGTCCTGGGCACTGGAATGTACCTGGCTTCCCACATTGAACAGGAGGAACATAACATGGCTTTGAGCTCTCCTGTCATGTCTAAACTATTTAAATTTAAAACTTTATTAGAAATTTAATAAATCAAACAGGTCCCTTCCCTTGCTTAAAAAATGACTTACAATTTAATCTAATTTGAAAATACCCACCAGGACATACTCACCAATCAGCTGCTCCCATTGGTCTCACGTCACTTTCTGAAATGTGCCATCACCTCAGACCGCGGCTGTCTATCCCCGTACTATCGCCAATTTACCCTGCCGTCGCCGCCACCACTGAAAAGATGAAGGTGAGGGTGGTTGGAGCTGCACTCATCCAGGCAAGTGGAGAGTATTCCACTACAGTCCTGACTTGGGTCTTGGACATGGTGGACAGGTTTTGGGAGTCAGGAGATGAGTTACTCGCCTGGGATTCCTAGCCTTTGATGAGTTTTGTTAAGCACAGTATTGATATGGCTGGACCAGTTCAGTTTCTGCTCAATGATAACTCCCAGGATGTTGAAAATGGGGGATTCAGCAATGGTAATGACATTGAAAGGGGCAACAGTTAGATTCATTCTTGTTGGTGATGGTCATTGTCTGGCACTTGTGTGGTGCAAGTGTTACTTGCCACTTTTCAGCTCAAGCCTGGATATTGTCTAGGTCTTGCTGCATTTAGACAGGGATGGCTTCAGTATCTGACAAGTCGTGAATGGTGCTGAACATTGTGCAGTCATTAGCGAATATCCCCACTTCTGATGTTATAGAACATAGAACATAGAAAAATACAGCACAGAACAGGCCCTTCAGCCCACGATGTTTTGCCAAACCTTTGTCCTAGATTAATCATAGATTATCATAGAATTTACAGTGCAGAAGGAGGCCATTCGGCCCATTGAGTCTGCACCGGCTCTTGGAAAGAGCACCTACCCATAGTCAACACCTCCACCCAACACTAAGGGAAATTTTGGACACTAAGGGCAATTTATCATGGCCCATCCACCTAACCTGCACATCTTTGGACTGTGGGAGAAAACCGGAGCACCCGGAGGAAACCCACGCAGACACGGGGAGGATGTGCAGACTCCACACAGACAGTGACCCAAGCCGGAATTGAACCTGGGGCCCTGGAGCCGTGAAGCAATTATGCTATCCACAATGCTACCATGATGCCCTTAAGAACAAATAAATCTACACTATATCATTTTACCGTAATCCATGTACCTATCCAATAGCTGCTTGTAGGTCCCTAATGTTTCCGACTCAACTACTTCAACAGGCAGTGCATTCCATGCCTGCACTACTCTCTGGGTAAAGAACCTACCTCTGACATCCCCCCTATATCTTCCACCATTCACCTTAAATTTATGTCCCCTTGTAATGGTTTGTTCCACCCGGGGAAAAAGTCTCTGACTGTCTACTCTATCTATTCCCCTGATCATCTTCTAAACCTCTATCAAGTCGCCCCTCATCCTTCTCCGTTCTAATGAGAAAAGTCCGAGCACCCTCAACCTTTCCTCGTAAGATCAACTCTCCATTCCAGGCAACATCCTGGTAAATCTCCTTTGCAACTTTTCCAAAGCTTCCACATCCTTCCTAAAATGAGGCGACCAGAACTGTACACAGTACTCCAAATGTGGCCTTACCAAAGTTTTGTACACCTGCATCATCACCTCACGGCTCTTAAATTCAATCCCTCTGTTAATGAACGCTAGCACACCATAGGCCTTCTTTACAGCTCTATCCACTTGAGTGGCAACTTTCAAAGATGTATGAACATAGACCCCAAGATCTCTCTGCTCCTCCACATTGCCAAGAACTCTACCGTTAACCCTGTATTCCGCATTCATATTTGTCCTTCCAAAATGGACAACCTCACACTTTTCAGGGTTAAACTCCATCTGCCACTTCTCAGCCCAGCTCTGCATCCTATCTATGTCTCTTTGCAGCCGACAACAGCCCTCCCTATGAGTGAAGGAAGTTAACTGATGAAGCAACAACGATGGTTGGGCCTAGGTCACTACTCTGAGGAACTCCTGCAGTGATGTCCTGGAACTGAAATGAACGACCTCCAACAACCACAACCATCCACCTTTGTGCCAGGTATGGCTCCAACCAGTAGAGACTTTTCCCACTGATTCCCATTGATTACAGTTTTGCTTGGGTTTCTTGAGGCCAAACTCGGTGAAGGGCAGTCACTCTCACCTCACCTCTAGAGTCTATGTTTGAACCAAGGCTGTAATGAGTTCAGGAGCAGAGTGACCCTCGCGAAACCCAAACGGAGCGTCAGTGGGCAGATTATTGCTGAGTAGGTGCTGCTGATAACACTGTTGATGACACCTTCCATCACTTTACTAACGATTGCGAGCAGAATTACCGGGTGATAATTGGCTGGGTTGTGTTTGTCCTGTTTCTTGTTTACTGGACACACCTGGGCAACTTTCCACATTGTCGGGTAGACGCCAGTGTTGTAGCTGTACTGGAACAGCTTGGCTAGGCATGCAGAACGTTCTGGGGCACAAGTCTTCAGTACTATTGCTGGGATGCTGTCAGGACCCATAGGCTTTGCAGTATCCAGTGCCTTCAGCTGTTTCTTGATATCACGTGGCGTGAATCAAACTGGCTGAAGACTGGCATCGGTGATGCTGAAGACCTCCGGAGGAGATCGAGGTGGATCATCCACTCGGCGTTTCTGGTTGAAGATTTTTATGAGCGCTTCAGCCTTATCGTTTGCACTTATGTGTTGTGCTCCCGCATCAATGAGGATGGGGATCGTTGTGGAGCCTCCTACCCCAGTGAGTTGTTTAATTGTCCACCACCATTCATGGCTGGATGTGGAAGGACTGCAGAGCTTAGATCTGACCCGTTGGTTATGGATCTATTGCTGAGCTCTGTCT
This sequence comes from Scyliorhinus torazame, assembly GCF_047496885.1. Classification (NCBI taxonomy): domain Eukaryota; kingdom Metazoa; phylum Chordata; class Chondrichthyes; order Carcharhiniformes; family Scyliorhinidae; genus Scyliorhinus; species Scyliorhinus torazame. The sequence goes on along the minus strand of NC_092713.1, from coordinate 166,743,197 downwards.
AGTACTTGCTGCTGATGCTGTTTGGCGGCAGGCAATCCTGTGTTGTAGATTTAGGATGTTGCCGCCTCATTTTTCGGTATGCCTGGTGTTGTTCCTGGCATGCACTCTGCACCCTTCATTAAACCAGGGTTGATCCCCTGGTTTGGTGGGAATGGTAGAGTGGGGGATATGCAGTCATGACGTTGCAGTTTGTGGTTGAGTCCAATTCTGCTGCTGCTGATGACCCACAGCACCTCATCGATGCCCAGTCTGGAGTTCCTGGATCTGTTCAAAGTCTATCCCATTTAGCACAGTGATAGTGTCACAGAGCACGATGGAGGGTATCCTCAATGTGAAGATGGGACTTTCTCCCCACAAGGACTGTGCGGTGGTCACTCCTATTGATGCTGTCATGGACAGATACATCTGTGGCAGGCAGGTTGGTGAGGATGAAGACAAGTGTGTTTTTCCCTCTTGTTGGTTCCTCACCACCTGCTGCAGTCCCAGTCTAGCAGCTATGTCCTTTAGGCCCCGGCTGGCTCGGTCTGTGGTGGTATTACCGAGCCACTCTGGGTGATGGACATGGAAGTCCCTCATCCAGAGTACATTCTGTGCCCTTTCCACCCTCAGTGCTTCCTCCAAGTGGTGTTCAACATGGAGGAGAAATGATTCATCAGTTCAGGGTTTGACGGTACGTGGTAATCAACAGGAGGTTTCCTTGTCTGGGTTTGACCTGATGCCATGAGATTTCATGGTGTCCAGAGTCGATGTTCAGGACTCCCAGTGTAACTCCTCTCGGCGGTATATCACTGTGCCTCTGCTACTGCTGGGTCCTGGCAGTGGGAGCATTAGCCTGAGGTCTCTGGATTACTGGTCCAGTGACAATACCACAGAGTCACCACCTGCACTTTTTACAGTGGAGCTGCCGTATTCTGGTACGTTTAAAGATCACAAAGCTGCTCAGTGTGTTCGAGTGTCTGAGTGAATGGGTGTGGGAGGACGTGCAAGTGGGGAGGTGAGTGAGGGAAGTGGGAAGGATGGGGATGTGAGTGATGTAAATGAGGAGGGTGGGGAGGTGAGTGAGGTAAGTGAAAAGGGTAGGGAGGTGGGTAAGGTGGAAAGAGAGTAGGGTGATAGCTGGGTTCTCTGAAAGCTGGGTAGGGTGGGTGGATGGGTAGGGTTGTAGCTGGGAGGGTGCCAGGTGGGTCAGGCGATAGCTGGGTAGATTGGGTAGATGGGGATGGTGATAGCTGGGTAGGGTGGGGAGATGGGTTGGGTGATAACTGGGTAGGGTGATTGCTGGGTAGGGGGATAGCTGTGTAGGGTGATAGCTGGATAGGGTGATAGCTGGGTAGGGTGATCGCTGTGTAGGGTGATAGCTGGGTAGGGTGATAGCTGGGTAGGGTGATAGCTGTGTAGTGTGATAACTGGGTAGGTGGGTAGCTGGATAGGGTGATAGCTGGGTAGGGTGATAGCTGGGTAGTGTGATAGCTGGGTAGGATGATAGCTGGGAGGGTGATAGCTGGGTAGGGTGATAGCTGGGTATGGTGATAACTGGGTAGGGTTATAGCTGGGTAGGGTGATAGCTGGGTAGGGTGATAGCTGGGTAGTGTGATAGCTGGGTAGGGTGATAGCTGGGTAGGGTGATAGCTGGGTAGGGTGATAGCTGGGTAGGGTGATAGCTGGGTAGGGTGATAGCTGGGTAGGGTGATAGCTGGGTAATGTGATAGCTGGGTAGGGTGATAGCTGGGTAGGGTGATAGCTGGGTAGGGTGATAGCTGGGTAGGGTGATAGCTGGGTAGGGTGATAGCTGGGTAGGATGATAGCGGGGAGGGTGATAGCTGGGTAGGGTGATAGCTGGGTAGGGTGCGTAGCTGGGTAGGGTGCGTAGCTGGGTAGGATGATAGCGGGGAGGGTGATAGCTGGGTAGGGTGATAGCTGTGTGGGGTGATAGCTGGGTAGGGTGATAGCTGGGTAGGGTGATAGCGGGGAGGGTGATAGCGGGGCGGGTGACAGCTGGGTAGGGTGATAGCTGGGTAGGGTGATAGCTGTGTGGGGTGATAGCTGGGTAGGGTGATACCTGGGTAGGGTGGGTAGCTGGGTAGGGTGATAGCTGGGTAGGGTGATAGCTGGGTAGGGTGGGTAGCTAGGTAGGGTGATAGCTGGGTAGGGTGATAGCTGGGTAGGGTGGGTAGCTAGGTAGGGTGGGTAGCTAGGTAGGGTGATAGCTGGGTAGGGTGATAGCTGGGTAGGGTGATAGCTGTGTGGGGTGATAGCTGGGTAGGGTGATAGCTGGGTAGGGTGGGTAGCTGGGGAGGGGGATAGTTGGGTAGGGTGATAGCTGGGTAGGGTGGGTAGCTGGGTAGGATGATAGCGGGGAGGGTGATAGCTGGGTAGGGTGATAGCTGTGTGGGGTGATAGCTGGGTAGGGTGATAGCTGGGTAGGGTGATAGCTGGGTAGGGTGATAGCGGGGAGGGTGATAGCGGGGCGGGTGATAGCTGGGTAGGGTGATAGCTGGGTAGGGTGATAGCTGTGTGGGGTGATAGCTGGGTAGGGTGATAGCTGGGTAGGGTGGGTAGCTGGGTAGGGTGATAGCTGGGTAGGGTGTTAGCTGGGTAGGGTGATAGCTGTGTGGGGTGATAGCTGGGTAGGGTGATAGCTGGGTAGGGTGGGTAGCTGGGTAGGGTGATTGCTGGGTAGGGTGTTAGCTGGGTAGGGTGGGTAGCTAGGTAGGGTGGGTAGCTAGGTAGGGTGATAGCTTGGTAGGGTGATAGCTGGGTAGGGTGATAGCTGGGTAGGGTGATAGCTGGGTAGGGTGATAGCTGGGTAGGGTGGGTAGCTGTGTAGGGTGGGTAGCTGGGTAGTGTGATAACTGGGTAGGGTGGGGAGCTGGGTAGGTTGGGTAGCTGGGTAGGGTGATAGCTGGGTAGGGTGGGTAGCTGGGTAGGGTGGGTAGCTGGGTAGGGTGATAGCTGGGTATGGTGATAGCTGGGCAGGATGATAGCTGGGTAGGGTGGTGTAGCGCACAAAGACTGCGTGAGATGAATAGAGTGAAGTCGATGAGGCTTTATTAAGCGTGTCTGTTCCCCAGCAGCTCGATAGTAGAATGGCCTGCGGGGGAGGACTCCGGTTTCTTATACTCCGCCTTCAGGGCGGAGCTAGAGGTCAACGGCCAACCAGGACTCGGGATCTGTCAGCCAATGACATTAGGGCTTCCAGTCGCACATGACCCCTAATACATACTACCACATTCACCCCTTGTCAAAAATGAACCCGGCGGGGTGATGCTTCGTATGGTGGTAAGGGTTTACAGGGCTGGTCCTGGGAGGAAAACATTCATATGGCAATACAGCATGTACAATTTTGTCCTGTTTCAACTATTTACAGAAGGTATCAGGAGAAAAGCAAAATGTTCTTGTGAAAAGTCCATCTATTGATTTAGATCGACGCCACGAGTCGGTCGGGCGGTCTGGTCGTCCGTGTCGATCACCTCGGCCTCGGTGGTGGTGGTGGTGCTTGTTCCGGTGTTGTCGTCTCCGAGGGCCTTACGGTTTCAGCTCGGGCTTTATTCTTGGTCGGGCCTGAGGGGAGGGGAACCGATCCTCCTGGGAAGGGGGCGGTCGCGGGGTGCGGCGGTGGCAGGAAGGGGGGGTGTGTGTGTTGCCGGCGGGCGCCAGATCCCGCAGGGAGACCGTGTCCTGTCGGCCGTCGGGGTACTCCACGTAAGCGGACTGCGGGTTCGCGTGGAGGAGGTGAACCCTTTCGACCAACGGGTCCGCCTTGTGTGCCCGCACATGCTTTCGGAGCAAGATGGGTTCTGGGGCCGCCAGCCAGGTCGGCAGCGACATTCCAGAGGAGGACTTCCTAGGAAAGACAAGGAGACGCTCATGAGGCGTTTGATTAGTGCTCGTACACAATAGCGACCGGATGGAGTGGAGAGCGTCCAGGAGGACCTCCTGCCACCGTGAAATTGGGAGGTCCCTGGACCGTAGGGCCAGTAGGACGGTCTTCCAGACCGTGCCGTTCTCCCTCTCTAATAGCCCGTTCCCCCGGGGGTTGTAGCTGGTCGTCCTGCTTGAGGCTATGCCCTTGCTGAGCAGGAACTGGCGCAGCTCGTCACTCATGAAAGAGGACCCCGTGTCGCTGTGGACGTATGCGGGGCAACCGAACAGTGTGAAGATGGTGTTCAGGGCTTTAATGACTGTGGCCGCGGTCATGTCAGAGCAGGGGATGGCGAATGGGAAGCGGGAGTATTCGTCCACCACATTAAGGAAGTATGTGTTGCGGTCGGTGGAGGGGAGGGGCCCTTTGAAATCCAGACTAAGGCGTTCAAAGGGGCGGGAAGCCTTAAACAGGTGCGCACCATCCGGCCTGAAAAAATGCGGTTTGCATTCTGCGCATGTGGCAGTCCCTTGTGACTGTACGGACCTCCTCTAAAGAGTATGGGAGATTGCGGGGCTTGATAAAGTGGAAAAACCAAGTGACCCCCGGGTGGCAGAGGTCCTCGTGGAGGGTTTGGAGGCGGTTAATTTGTGCGTTGGCACACGTGCCGCGGGATAGGTCATCGGACGGCTCGTTCAGCTTTCCGGGACGATACAAGATCTCGTAGTTGAAGGTGGAGAGCTCGATCCTCCACCTTAAGATCTTGTCGTTTTTGATTTTGCCCCGTAGTGCATTATCGAACATGAAGGCTACCGACCGTTGGTCGGTGAGGAGAGTGAATCTCCTGCCGGCCAGGTAATGCCTCCAATGTCGCACAGCTTCCACTATGGCCTGGGCTTCCTTTTCCACTGAGGAGTGGCGGATTTCTGAAGCGTGGAGGGTTCGGGAGAAAAAGGCCACGGGTCTGCCCGCTTGGTTAAGGGTGGCCGCTAGAGCTACGTCGGAGGCGTCACCCTCGACCTGGAAGGGGAGGGACTCGTCGATGGCGCGCATCGTGGCCTTCGCGATATCCGCTTTGATGCGGCTGAAGGCCTGGCAAGCCTCTGTCGACAGAGGGAAGGTCGTGGTCTGTATTAGAGGGCGGGCCTTGTCTGCGTACTGGGGGACCCACTGGGCGTAGTATGAAAAGAACCCCAAGCAGCGTTTCAGGGCTTTTGGGCAGTGCGGGAGGGGAAATTCCATGAGGGCGCGCATACGTTCGGGGTCGGGGCCTATTATCCCATTGCGCACTACGTAGCCCAGAATGGCTAGCCGGTTGGTGCTAAAAACGCACTTGTCCTCGTTGTACGTGAGGTTCAAGGCTTTGGCGGTCTGGAGGAATTTTTGGAGGTTGGCGTCGTGGTCCTGCTGGTCGTGGCCGCAGATGGTTACATTGTCGAGATACGGGAACGTGGCCCGCAACCCATGTTGATCAACCATTCGGTCCATCTCCCGTTGGAAGACCGAGACCCCGTTTGTGACGCCAAATGGGACCCTTAGGAAATGGTATAATCGCCCGTCTGCCTCGAAGGCTGTGTACTTGCGGTCACTTGGGCGGATGGGGAGCTGATGGTAGGCGGACTTGAGGTCCACGGTGGAGAAGACTTTATATTGGGCAATCCGATTGACCATGTCGGATATGCGGGGGAGAGGGTATCCGTCTAGTTGTGTGTACCTGTTGATGGTCTGGCTATAGTCTATGACCATCCTTTGTTTCTCCCCTGTCTTCACTACTACCACCTGTGCTCTCCAGGGACTATTGCTGGCCTGGATTATGCCTTCCTTTAGTAGCCGCTGGACTTCGGACCGAATGAAGGTCCGGTCCTGGGCGCTGTACCGTCTGCTCCTAGTGGCGACGGGTTTGCAATCTGGGGTGAGGTTCGCAAACAAGGACGGGGGTTGCACCTTGAGGGTTGCGAGGCCGCAGATAGTGAGTGGGGGTATTGGGCCGCCGAATTTGAACGTAAGGCTCTGTAGATTGCACTGGAAATCTAATCCCAGTAATGTGGGGGCGCAGAGTTGGGGAAGGACGTGTAGTTTGTAGTTTTTGAACTCCCTCCCCTGCACCGTTAGGGTAACTAAGCAGAAACCTTTGATCTGTACGGAGTGGGATCCTGCAGCTAGGGAAATCTTTTGTGCGCTGGGATAGGTGGTCAAGGAACAGCGTCTTACCGTGTCGGGGTGGATAAAGCTCTCTGTGCTCCCGGAGTCGACCAGGCATGGTGTCTCGTGCCCGTTTATTAGCACCGCTGTCGTCGTCGTCTGGAGTATCCGGGGCCGAACTTGATCGAGCGTTATTGAAGCGAGACGTGGTTGTAGTAGTGGAGCGCCTTCCTCGAACTCCGTGGAGCCGTCGACACTGGGGTCCGTTGTTGCCGTCCAAGATGGCGTCGGGGATGAACAAAATGGCTGCCCCCATACATCGCACATGGCTGGGTGTTCACAAGATGGCGGCGGGGGTGGACAAAATGGCCGCCCCCATGCGTCGTACAGGTCTGGGGTGGTCCAAGGTGGCGGCGCCCTTCCTCCCCTCATGGTGGCCGGGACCCAAAATGGCGGCGTCTGCGGGTCGCACATGGGGCGCTGGGGGGGTTGGGAGCGTTAGGACCGCGTGGGGCTCCCTCATCTCTGGGGACAGCGGTGGTCGGGACCCAAATTGGTAGTGCCGGCGGGTCATACGTGGGGACGGGGGGGGGGGGTTGGGGAGCGTAAGCGGCGTGCAGGGCTCCCTGTTCTCCCGGGACCGCGGTGGTCGGGACCCAGAGTGGCTGCGCCTGCGGGTCGTACATGGGGCGCTGGGGGGGTTGGGGAGCGTAAGCGGCGTGCAGGGCTCCCTGTTCTCCCGGGACAGCGGCGACCTCGCGGGACCGGCACACAACCGCGAAATGGCCCTTTTTCCCGCAGCTCTTGCAGATTGCTGCGCGGGTCGGGCAGCGCTGCCGGGGGTGTTTCGCCTGGCCGCAGAAATAGCAGCGGGCGCCCCCGTTGCGACTTGGCGTTTGGACCGCGCAAGCCTGCGGGGTGTCCGGGGGGGGTGGGTTTGTCGCGACGGGTACGTACGGAGCCCAATGGGCTGCCGCGCGGTCGGGGCCGTAGGCGCGGGTATTACGCGCGGCCACGTCTAGGGAGGCTGCCTCTGAGAGTCCTCGCGACTCTTTTTCTAGAAGTCTTTGGCGGATTTGGGAGGAATTCATACCTGCCACAAAAGCATCGCGCATTAACATGTCCGTGTGTTCATTTGCGTACATCGAAGGGCAGCTGCAGGCTCGTCCCAAAAGCAGCAGCGCGGCGTAGAATTCGTCAATCGATTCTCCGGGACTTTGCCGTCTCGTCGCGAGCTGGGAGCGAGCGTAGATTTGTTTAACTGGGCGGACATAGAGACTTTTCAGTGCTGCGAACGCCGTCCGGAAATCCTCCGCGTCTTCGATGAGGGAGAAAATCTCCGTGCTTAACCTCGAGTGCAGGACCTGTAGTTTTTGGTCTTCTGTGACCCGGCCGGTGGCCGTTCTGAGGTAGGCCTCGAAACAAGTCTGCCAGTGCTTGAAGGCTGCTGCCACGTTCACTGCGTGGGGGCTGATCCTCAGGCATTCCGGGATGATCCTGAGCTCCATAGTCCTTTAGACACGCTTAATAAATTGTAGCGCACAAAGACTCCGTGAGACGAATAGAGTGAAGTCGATGAGGCTTTATTAAGCGTGTCTGTTCACCCGCAGCTCGATAGTAGAATGGCCTGCGGGGGAGGACTCCGGCTTCTTATACTCCGCCTTCAAGGCGGAGCTAGAGGTCAACGGCCAACCAGGACCCGGGATCTGTCAGCCAATGACATTAGTGCTTCCAGTCCCACATGACCCCTAATACATACTACCACAGGTGGGTAGCTGGGTAGGGTGGGTAGCTGGGTAGGGTGATAGCTGGGTAGGGTGATAGCTGGGTAGGGTGGGTAGCTGGGTAGGGTGGGTAGCTGGGTAGGGTGATAGCTGGGTAGGGTGATAGCTGGGTAGGGTGGGTAGCTGGGTAGGGTGATAGCTGGGTAGGATGATAGCTGGGTAGGGTGATAGCTGGGTAGGGTGATAGCTGGGTAGGGTGATTGCTGGGTAGGGTGGATAGCTGGGTAGGGTGATAGCTGGGTAGGGTGATAGCTGGGTAGGGTGATAGCTGGGTAGGGTGGGTAGCTGGGTAGGGTGATAGCTGGGTAGGGTGATAGCTGGGTAGGGTGATAGCTGGGTATGGTGGGTAGCTGGGTAGGATGATAGTTGGACACACTGCCAGATGGGTAGGTTGGTTAGTGAGTCGAGTGGTTAGTTGGCCAGCTCCTGGACAAGCTGTTCCAGTGCAGATACATCACTGGCATCTCCCCAGCAATGTGGAAAATTGCCCAGGAATGTCCTGTACACGAAAAGCAGAACAAATCCAACTCGGCCAATTACCGTCCATCAGTCCACTCTCAATCATCAGCAAAATGATGAAAGGATTCATCAACAATGCTATCAAGTTCTACTTGCTAAACAATAACCTGCTCACCGACGTTCAGTTTGGGTTCTGCCAAAGTCACTCAGCTCAACATGGACAAAAGAGCTGAACTCCAGAGGTGAGGCCAGAGTGACTGCCCTTGACATCGAGGCCGCATTTGACCGAGTTTGACATCAAGGAACCTGAGCTAAACTGGTATCAATGGGAATCAGGGGGAAAACTCTCCGCTGGTCAGAGTCATTCCCAGCACAAAGAACATAGAACATACAACATACAGTGCAGAAGAAGGCCATTCGGCCCATTAATTCTGCATCGACCCACTTAAGCCCTCACTTCCACCCTATCCCCGTAACCCAATAACCCCTCCTGACCGTTTTGGACAATGAGGGCTATTCAGCATGGCCAATCCACATAATCTGCACGTATTTGGACTGCGTGAGGAAACCCACGCAGACATGGGGAGAACGTGCAGGCTCCTCACAGACAGTGACCCAGCGGGGAATCGAACCTGGGACCCTGGCGCTGTGAAGCAAGAGTGCTAACCACTGTGCTACTGTGCTGCCCTGGAAGATGGTTGTGGTGGTTGGAGGTCAATCATCTCAGCTCGAGGACATCACTGCTGGAGTTGCTCAGGGTAGTGTCCTATACCAACCATCTTCAGCTGCTTCATCAATGACCTGCCTCCCAACATGTGGTCAGAAACGGGGATGTTCACTGACGACTTCATAATGCTCAGCACCATTCGCAACTCCTCAGATACCGAAGCAGTCCGTGTCCAAATGCAGCCAGACCGGGACAGTATCCACACTTGAGCTGACAAGTGGAAAGTAACATTGGCCCCACACAAGTGCCAGGCAATGACCCCTCCAACCAGAGGAAAGTTAAACATTGCTCCATGTCTTTCACTGGCATTGCCATTGCTAAATCCCCATTTTAAACATCCTGGGGTTGTCATTGACCAGAAACTGAACTGGTCGAGCCACCTAAAAACTGTGGCGACAAGAACAGGTCAGAGGTTAGGAATCCTGTGGTGAGTCACTCACCTCCTGACTCCTTGCCTGCCCACTATCTACAAGGCACAAGTCAGGAGTGTAATGGAATAGTCAGACCCAGGCACCCATTCCTGCCGGTCGGGGTACCGGTGGCTGGTGCAACCCATGTGGGCGTTCTCCTTGGGTGGGCCGGGTGATGCCCCGCCAGCAGGGTGGTGCCCGGCTGTCGAAGGGAGGGGGAGGTTGGGGATCGGGTGGGGGTGATGGGAGGGGTGGAGTAGGCCGGCGATGCTCTGCACAGCCATGGGCCATGGTGGGTGGTCGGTGGGGTGCGCAGTCAGATGGCTACACGCCTTGGCAATGGCAGCTGAATTGCACAGCCACCAATGGGGGAGTGATTATGATCAGGAATGTACAAGAGGCCAGAATTCGAGGAGTTCAGATATCTCGGAGGGTTGTGGGGCTGGAGGAGATTCCAGAGATAGGGAGGGGCGAGGACATGGAGGGATTGGAAAACAAGGATGAGAATTTTCAAATCGAGACATTGCTTGACCAGGAGCCAATGTGGGTGAGTGAGCACAGGGGGTGCTAGGGGAACGGGACTTGGTGTGAGTTCAGGCTGGGACAGCAGAGTTTTGGATGAGCTCATGTTTCCGGAGGGTAGGATGTGGGAGAGCAGCCAGGAGTGTATTGGAACAGTCACGCCTAGAGGTAACAGAGACATGATGAGGGTTTCTGCAGTAGATGAGCTGAGACGGGTGAAGTTGAGCGATGTCACTGAGGTGGAAATAGACCATCTTAGTGATGTCACGAATGTGAGGTCGGAAGCTCGCCTCAGGGTTAAATGTGAGCCCCAGGTTGTGAAGAGACTGGTTTAATGTCAGACTGTTACCAGGGAGAGGGATGGAGTCGCTAGTTAGTGAACAGAGTTTGGAGTAGGGACTGAAAACAATGGATTCAGTGTTCCCAATATTTAATTGGAGGAAATTTCAGCTGATCCAGTGCTGGATGTTGGATAAGGGGTTGGAGTCGCCGATTTCCAGGCTATGTCCTGATGCCGGCTTGGGAACGGTGGTGATTTACAACCGGATATTCGGCACAACCCGACCTGCGTAATAGTGCCCCCCCCCCTTTGGCCGGCTCGCTACCCCCAGACCAGCCCCCAACAGTGCCCCCAGGCCCTGCCAAAGTCCCCCTGCCCGCGGATCGGCTCTCCCCCGACTGTGGCGGTGCTCGACTGAGTCCGCAGCCGCCACGCCAAGTTCCGGACGAATTATAGCACACGCGACCGATGCCATCGGGAACTCGGCCGGTCGGGGGCGGTGCATCGGGGGGGGGGACCTCAGGCAACACCCTGTGGCCGTCGATACTGCGTACTCCTCGAGAATGCCGCTTTGGAGGGCGCGGAGCATCGCAAAAGCGGCGCCGCCCAGATTCCGGCAAAAAAGTTGGTTCTCCGGCCGAACGCGATTTTGCCCTCGGCCACCGGACAATCCCAAGTCAGATAATTTAGCAACAGTGGAGGGGTGGAAACAGGTCGGAGTGAGGTGGAGTTTAGTAAAAATATTTTTATTGGTATTTTCAAGAATTCTAAACAATTATGTACATTACTGGTCGTGTTCATTTACTGGACAATACAGAGAGGTTTGTCTTTTCCTTCCCTTGAGCTTTCCTGTGTGCAGTCTGCCACCATCTGGCTTGGCGTGCAGTCCTCACCCCGCCCCCCCCCCCCCCCCCCCCCCCCCGCCCACAGCCCGCCCCTCCCTGCTCCCCCTCCCACCCTCCCCCCCTTGTGACCTCCCTGGCTGATCTGGGGGGGTATTCCCCCCTTCTTCTCCCCCTCTTTCTTTTCTCCCCCTATCTTACACCGGGATGGCTGGTTTGGTGGTCTGTCTTCCATGGCGTAGAAGGCTGACCATGCTATGAGGCTGGCGGAGGCGCAGTGTCCAGGCGGAAAGTGATCGGCGATCGGTTGACCGTCAGGGTGGCACTCCATTCATCGCCCGGATTGATGGTGTTGACCCGGTTCGCATCAATGACCGCAACCCGGAAGGCGTCTTGGTCATCTGTGTCGTCGGTTTGGGTGTCGTGATGTGGAGGCTGGATGGTCCGCACGTTCCTGCGAGGTTGTCGGAGATGTGGAAGATCAACAGGTTGAGCTGCTCGACAGTAGGCAGCGTAGTGGGCCATCTTGCCACAGCGTAGGCATTGTCGGGTTTTTGCAGGATATTGCCCTTTTAAATGTGCAGCTCCACAGTTGCCGCACGTCATGACGTCACGGCGTTCGTTACGCCACTGCGCATGTGTATTTCGGTCTTCCGTCGGGCGCGCCTGCGCAGCACGTCCCACAGTGTTGCCGTAGGTTTTGGCGCGCACAAACGCGGGAGGCCTTAAAAAGCACGCGAAACGGCCGCCCTCGTCCGGGCCGCGGGCCGTTGAGAAACTCGATTGCCTGGACGCGTTCGGCCTCCTGGGTGGCCTGGCTTGCCGATTCGATCGCGTGGGACCCCCCTCCGTGCCGATTCGGTCGCCTGAAATTGGGCATTGCGGCTGGTCGCATTCTCATGCAGGACACAGGCTTCAACTGCAGATGCTAAGGTCAGGCCTTTAATTTTTAGAAGCTGCTGGCGTAGGCCACTGGAGGCAAAGCCAAAAACGATCTGGTCCCGGATCATGGACTCTGAGGTGGTGTCGTAACCGCAGGACTGCGCGAGTATGCGGAGGTGCGTCAGGAAGGACTGAAAGAGCTCATCCTTACCTTGCAGGCGCTGCTGAAAGACATACCTCTCAAAGCTTTCATTGACCTCAACGTTGAAGTGCTTGTCGATCTTGAGGAGGACCGTGTCATACTTAGCTTTGTAGAATCACGTCCATTGTCGCTCCCTGAATCTTCAACAACTTTAAACAACTGCTCCAAACACCCAGGGTGGGATTCTCTATGTCAGAAACTTAGGGCGGGATTCTCCGATTGCCAACGCCAATATCGTAATCGACGATCGGGTGGAGAATCCCATTTGTCGCCGAAGTCAGGGCGGCGCCTGTTTCCGGAAGCTCCGCCCCCTCCAAAATGGCGTCATAGTGGAATACGCCGCACGCCGATGGAACGGCCTCAGGGAGTCACCGAAAGGCCCTCCCACGATGCTTCCCCCCAATGGGCCGACTTCCCGCTGGCGTGGCTCTGAGATTTCGTTAACCTCGCGTGACGGCTGCGTTCTGTGTCGAGGGCCGCCACAGTCGAAGTGGGGGGGGGTGCCGTTCTACTGGCCGGCGGGGCTACGGCAGGGAGTGGGGGGACGGGTGGGGGGTGGTCCGGGGGTGGCAAGGGGAGTTACAGGGGGGGCACAATCTGGCATGCCGGGTCCGCGAGTGGCCGGCGCCATGTTGTGCGGCACGACCGCTGCAGGTCATCGCCAGGCACATTCACGGCCCGCCAAATCTCCGGTCAGGAACACCGATGGTTTTTCGTGGTGCGGGGGAGGTGTCGGCCTTTTCATCGTAAAACTAGACACTTCCTCCGGACACAGCCTCAAAATGGGTGAATCCAGCCCGAAGTGCTGGTGCCGGGACTGAATCGATGGTGTTCTCCGAACACGGAAGCGGCGCCGGTCCCGGAGCAATTCAGGATCCGTTAATGGGCGAGTTCCAACGCCACGTGGTACTAGAGCAATTCCAATGAAAAACGGTGTCGGATTCGCCAGGGTCGGGACTGGCACTCGAGAGGCTGACAAGCTGCAGCCACTTTTCAGCCCTCCACTCCCCACATCCCAGCCAACAAGATGGCAGCACAGAGAGCAGCAACCTGGTTCGCAGAGACAGAGCTTAACACCCTGCTGGACGCGGTGGAGGACAGGTGGGGCAATCTGTATCCAGTACAGGGAAGGAGGCTGCCACTTGCTAGCCTACTCCAGGCCTGGACCTGAGAGGCAGAGGCCGTGAGCGCCCACGGCCCCATCTCCAGGACTGGTGGAAAAAGCTGCACAACCTCCTTCGGGCAGACAGGGTGATTAGCCAACTCCATGCCCCTGGCACCAACCCTCGTCCCAAACATTCTGAACACCACCCCACACCCGGAGGGAGACCGAACCCCATCAGCCGACAGTCTGCTCGCACCCCACCCTGCACCACTTACCAGCACCCATACCACCCACCATGTCACAAAGATCACCAGCTGCCCACCCCCTGTGTTGCCCGTGTCCGACTGCCGAACACATTTGCTGTGTCCCCCCTCCAACGAGAAGGCGGCTCACAACCTCAGGGAGACACAGAAGGCTGCGGCCCCTCACCGTCGCCGAGCGGCAGGCATTGGACGTGGTCCGTGACCGGGGGACAGTCGCTGAGGCAGAGGTGGCAATGGGGAGCCAAGTGAGTCCCCGCTGATTGCGGTGCCCCGATGACACGAGTGGCAGAACCCCCACCCCACACCCTCACTCACCCACCCACTACCCCACCCCACTACCCCACCACACCACCCCCACACCACCCCCACACCACCCTCACCACACCACCCCCACACCACCTCCTCACCACCCGCACACTGTGACAATATACATAATGCAGTTGCGTACATAATGTTTATGCGCGACATCCAACCACGAGGTGGCAGTGTTAACCCACCACATGACTCTGGTTCTGGGAGTTGGGAGTAGATCGTGCTCGGAGACAGACGTATTTTATAGTTGCTCTACAGTAGTTAATTGTTCAGTTGTTTAGTTGTCAGAGTTATCTTCATCAAATAATTGTTAAATAATAAATTATTTTAATTAAATGTTCTGTAAGTTTATCATTGACTTTGGCCAGTCTACAGAACAAGCCACACACCACCTCCACACCCACCCCACCTCCCCCACACCACCACCCCAACCTGTGATCAAACCATGCATTATGTCTTGTGTCTCACAAGATCACCTGGCAACGAGGTGGGCCATTCTGGTGTCCCCCGCCCTGGCACAACCCTAGGACACATCGAGCATCGAGGCGACACCGGACAGCAACGCGAGCCCCCAAATGCCAGCCCGAGCACCGGTCCGAGGACGAAACCGACTTTCCATCACAGCTGTCTCCAACACCCTCCACCATCCCAGAGGCACTCACCTGGGTTGGTCACTTTAGTGAAGAGGCGTCTGGGCACTATCTGGTGTGCACCAGACATGTGCAGCAGTACATCAGATGGAGGTAGGAACCCGAGGGGGGCGGACGGTTGGAGGGTGTCCAACTCCAGCGACGAGCTGCTGTTCAGACACGTCTCAGGCGTCTGGAAAGGGTGCTCCCATCGATATTGGAGCAGCAGTCACAGAGCTGGTGACTACATGAGGGGGTTGTCAGCAACCATCCAGCACCTGTAGGTGCAGTTGAAGGAGCCCAACCACCTGCAGGAACAGGAGGCAATCCCAACCATGCGTGCCCCCCAGGCCAACATCGCACGGGTGGCGACAGGGGTGGAGGCCTTGGGGGTCGAAGGTATTGGCCATGGGTCAGAATGTCCAAGGCCTGGGCCACTCTGTGTGGACAGTGGCTGAGGCACAGGACCAGGCTGCCTTGTCACAGGCAGCTATGTACCAGGGCCACTTGGACATTGCAGCGGCGCTCCAGGGCTTGGCCCAGTCACGACAGGTCATGGCTACAGGTGTCGACAGCATTGCCTGGACGCTGGCTAACCTGAGTTAGTCACAGAGGGACAGTGGCACAGTGCCAGTGAGGTGGCCCAGTCCCTGTGCGTCATGGCTGTGAGCATCGAGACCCTGGTTGAGACGAGGGTGGGTCTCTGGGACTGGCAGTGACAGATGACGGTGGAGCCTCCGGAGCTCACACCAGCCTCACCTCCATCCCCCGGAGTCGCCCAGGAGCCATCAACCACCCTGAGGGATGAGGAAGTGATGGGGCCCATTCTTGTGCCTCCTGGAGGGGAGGGGCTGTAATACCTCAGTGCTTCCGAATCCCCCCCACCTGACACAGGTGCATCTGCGGGGCAGCGGGTAGAACAGGGTGGCACATCGTCACCTGTGACACCCAATAGTCGGCGGAACCCATCCTTGGTTGTGCGGCAGGGAAGGTGGAGTGAGGGGCTGAGGGACAGGGGAGGTGGAGTGAGGGGCTGAGGGACAGGGGAGGTGGAGTGAAGGGAGGAGGGACAGGGAAGGTGGAGTGAGGGGCTGAGGGACAGGGGAGGTGGAGTGAGGGGCTGAGGGACAGGGGAGGTGGAGTGAAGGGAGGAGGGACAGGGAAGGTGGAGTGAGGGGCTGACGGACAGGGAAGGTTGAGTGAAAGGAGGAGGGACAGGGAAGGTGGAGTGAAGGGAGGAGGGACAGGGAGGTGGAGTGAGGGGCTGAGGGACAGTGAAGGTGGAGTGAAAGGAGGAGGGACAGGGAAGGTGGAGTGAAGGGAGGAGGGACAGGGAGGTGGAGTGAATGGCTGAGGGACAGGGAAGGTGGAGTGAGGGGCTGAGGGACAGGGAAGGTGGAGTGAAGGGACGAGGGTCAGGGAAGGTGGAGTGAGGGGCTGAGGGATAGGGAAGGTGGAGCGAGGGGCTGAGGGACAGGGAAGGTGGAGTGAGGGGCTGAGGGACAGGGAAGGTGGAGTGAGGGGCTGACGGACAGGGAGGTGGAGTGAAGGGAGGAGGGACAGGGAAGGTGGAGTGAGGGGCTGAGGGACAGGGAGGTGGAGTGAAGGGAGGGAGGACAGGGGAGGTGGAGTGAGGGGCTGAGGGACAGAGAAGCTGGAGTGAGGGGCTGAGGGACAGGGAAGGTGGAGTGAAGGGAGGAGGGACAGGGACGGTGAAGTGAAGGAAGGTGGGACAGGGAAGGTGGAGTGGGTGGAAGAGGGACAGGGAAGGTGGAGTGAAGGGAGCAGGGACAGGGAAGGTGGAGTGAAGGGAGGAGGGACAGGGGAGGTGGAGTGAAGGGAGGAGGGACAGGGGAGGTGGAGTGAGGGGCTGAGGGTCAGGGAAGGTGAAGCGAGGGGCTGAGGGACAGGGGAGGTAGAGTGAAGGGCTGAGGGACAGGGAAGGTGGAGTGAGGGGAGGAGGGACAGGGAAGGTGGAGCGAAGGGAGGAGCGACAGGGAAGGTGGGGTGAGGGGCTGAGGGACAGGGAAGGTGGGGTGAGGGGAGGAGGGACAGGGAAGGTGGAGTGAGGGGCTGAGGGACAGGGAAGGTGGGGTGAGGGGAGGAGGGACAGGGAAGGTGGAGCGAAGGGAGGAGGGACAGGGGAGGGGAGTGAAGGGAGGAGGTGTGGTGATGTGCATCACTGTAAATACATGTAAGCTAGACAGACACTAGAGGGAGCACCAGAAACATCACACACACACACTCAACCAATAGGTAAGTTAGGTGGGAGGCGACCAATGGACATTCACGATACACAAGGAGGTGATACGACCACAGGGGGGCAATTCACCAACCCAGACATAAATGACACCACACACATGATCAGCTCCCTTCGGCCAGTGGAGAAAGTCAGTGAGGAGAGGCACAGGGTTGATTCATTATCACACCCACCACGTGGAAGACAGCAGCTGGTTAGTCAGTTTAGGTAGCTACAATAGGATTAGCAGTAGTGTCGAACTCAAGTTATAAAAGTGTACATCGTGTAAATAAATGAGTTGAAGTTATTTACATGTCTCGACCTTCCTTGACAAATGCAACACAATAAGCCGCTTATGTGACAAAGGAAACATAACAAAACATGGTACCAGTAGTGAACTGCTTAAAATCCAGATAGCCATACCTCAGCGTACAGTGACAACCAGCAAGACCCAGGCAAGATGTACGAGCTCCCGATTCCGCAGCCGCTCCAGTGCCAAGGCGATCTCCGCGAAAACTGGCAGCGATTCCGGCAGGCGTTTAAATTCTTCCTGGTGGCAGCCGAACTTAAAGACCTGGCCGATAATGAAAAAGTAGAGTTTCTCCTCACCATCGCCGGTGCAAGAGCAGAAGAAATCTTTTAAAAATTCAAGTTCTCCAAGGGGCAAAACAGGCACGACTTCCAGGCAGTCCTGGACAAATTCGCCAAATACTGTGAGGGAAACACACTCCAATCGACAAGGCAAGGTAAGAGAAGCGCTAGTACTCACCTCGAGGCCGAGTGCCCGGACCAGAGAGCGATTTGGGTCGAGGTCGGCGGCCATCTTGCTAAAGGGACTACACTAGCGCAATTGCGCGAGAAGTGCGCAGAACCGGAAGGTTCGTTCACGCATGCGCGAGACGCCGTGCATGCGCAATCAAGAAAACGGCCATCGGTAAAAGAACAGCGATCTGCGCATGCGCAATCGCTTCCTACGTGCTACGTCACGCGCGTCATGACGTCAGAGGACCCAGACCGCACCAATTTAAAGGGGAAATGTCCCAAATCAAAGAAGAAACCTTTTAAAGCTGTAAAACAACCTTCCTTCACCTGGAATGACAGCACAATGCCTCAAATTGAACCAGGAAATGAATTTAACCTCCGAAGAACCCTGCAATAAGCAGTTACCTACGCACAAACCGATGATACCGACCTTTACATTTTTTCTGGACCTCGCGAGCCCAATGACAGCTCCATGGTCCTATACGACTATGACTCGGACGAACCTTTCGTGTTGCACATTGGCGACCCCTGCATTGAATCCGACGCAGATGCGGATTCATTTTTCGGATTTGAGGATCTTCAGCCCAGCAGATATGACGTCCCAACTCATCAGTGCAGGATGATGCTGCAGCCTGAAATTAAGAGACAGAAAGCGGTACAAGCCCACAGAGAGCGGCTGCTGCCACACAGAGCGTGGTCCACGCCCCGCTCAGGGTTCCCGACTCTACGAAAGAAGACATGCAAGACTCCACACCGCAGTCCTTGCAGGAACAAGACGTGACTCCAGTGTCACAAGCCTCCACAGCAAGCTCGTGGACAGACTCCACAATTGCAGAAACGCAAGACTCCAGAGCGCAGTCCTTGCACGAACAAGAAGTGACTCCAGAGTCACAAGCCTCCACAGCGAGCTCGTGGACAGACTCCACGATAGAAGCAATGCAAGACTCCAATGCGCAGTCTTTGCAGGAACAAGACCATGAGGGTCTAGCAACCTCCTCTGACCAACTAGCGGCAGAGAACAGTAAAAGAGAGACTGTGACTGTGCCGGTCCCAGCAAAATCAGAGCCAGAGACTATGAAGGCATATACATTAGAAAAGGATGCATATGAAGTAACTGAGAAGAAAATTGAAACGGACTGTTCTTTGGAAACTAGTACAATGACGAAAGAAACATTGGATCTAACATTTGATGCCCTACATATGGGAGAAATTGAGGGAAATGAACAAGGTTCTGTAATGTCTGGGTGATGATTTAAAATTCCAAAGAAGAAAAGCTCAAATGAAGGACAACGGCAAGACAATGACAGTCCACCCACATTGTTTGCACCACCAGATGAAAATTCTGACAATTTACCCAACCCTAGTGAACAGCAAGCAGCTAATGAGGATCTATCCACGGGATGTGAGACGAGTGACGACAGCATCCCACTTCCCATGCAAAAGGTGCAAAGTGACAGACCTCAGCTAGTGCGTACAGAGGCAGTCGACAATCACGGTGAGACCACTGGTAACTACGGTGACACCACACTACTTGCACCCTCAATTGCTCGAACCTCTCCACTAGTCAATGCATTCCTGCATGTTCCGGCTCCAGACGTGCAGCTTCAAGAAATCTCAGCTGACTTCAGTGAACCTGCTAAGACTCCGGATGGGGAGCATCAACAAAAAACAGACCAGACTCCAGATGGGGAGCAATCAAACACCGACTCTGATTCACGTAAGCCAGACTTTACTCCAGACAGGCAGTGTCGCAACCTCAGTGATGGCACGCTCAGGGTGACAGCAGATGCCACAACGACAGGAGATGGATCACGTGACAATCACACTGGGTCAGCAATAACAAGCAGCAGCAACAGTCCAAGAGGAATACACCAATTTACACCACAGCTATGTCCACACATTTGTTCCACACCGACAGTGCGGCCAATGACAGCTCATGCTGGACAAACCCAGTATTCAAGCCTGCAGCAGCCAGCAGTCTATGCAGCATATTCTCAAACAGGCCAGCACTGCGGATTGCCCACTAATGGAATCAAGACCGAAGGAGGACTACCGCCAGCGCAATCTGCACTACACACTGGATGCCTTAGTTACTGCCCAGGATTTGCTGCACCGCAGCCTGGCCAGACAGCGTTTTCCTATCAGATGCAAGGTTCTAGTTTCACACCATCACCAGACATTGATGCGAGCAGCAATTCTGTCTCCAAATCGACATGCTTCAACGCTTCTCTAGCAGAATCACCCTTCCAGCACAGCATGTGGCCAAAACCAGTATGCACAGTCTCATCCGACTTCAACATCTGGCACATCCATGACCTCGAATGATACTGTTGATGGTACCTCTTCAATGTCAACGACCTATCAGCTACAAGATGCCATCCGACAGCACCACCACAAACATAAAAAGGAAAAGACTCCAAAGCGAATAGCGCAGTGATTCGACCACTTCTTGGTTCCTGATGATAGCGTTCATAACCAAGAGAGACATTTGACCATGATGATTGATGGTTTATGGACTCACATGAATGATTTGGACTTATTGTTCAATCACTGTTCCCATGACTTGTATATACCTTACCTTCTCTACCTGTTCTTTGTTCAGTTTTTCTTGAAGTGTACAGAAAATATGAATATATAAAAAAGGGAGGATGTGGTGATGTGCATCACTGTAAATACATGTAAGCTAGACAGTCACTTGAGGGAGCACCAGAAACATCACACACACACACTCAACCAATAGATAAGTTAGGTGGGAGGCGACCAATGGACATTCACGATACACAAGGAGGTGACACGACCACAGGGGGGCATTACACCAACCCATACATAAAGGACACCACACACATGATCAGCCCCCTTCGGCCAATGGAGACAGTCAGTGAGGAGAGGCACAGGGTTGATTCATTATCACACCCACCACGTGGAAGACAGCAGCTGGTTAGTCAGTTTAGGTAGCTACAATAGGATTAGCAGTAGTGTCAAACTCAAGTTATGAAAGTGTACATAGTGTAAATAAATGAGTTGAAGTTATTTACACGTCTCGACCTTCCTTGACAAATGCAACACAAGGAAGCCGCTTATGTTACAAAGGAAACATAACAAAACAGGAGGGACAGGGGAGCTGGAGTGAGGGGCTGAGGGACAGGGAAGGTGGAGTGAGGGGCTGAGGGACAGGGAAGGTGGAGTGAGGGGCTGAGGGACAGGGAAGGTGGAGTGAAAGGAGGAGGGACAGTGAAGTAGAGCGAGGGGCTGACGGACAGGGAAGGTGGAGCGAGGGGCTGAGGAACAGGGGAGGGGAGTGAAGGGAGGAGGGACAGGGAAGGTGGAGCGAGGGTCTGAGGGACCGGGAAGGTGGAGTGAAGGGAGGAGGGACAGGGAAGGTGGAGTGAGGGGCTGAGGGAAAGGGAAGGGGGAGTGAAGGTAGGAGGGACAGGGAAGGTGGAGTGAGGGGCTGGGGAACAGGGGAGGGGAGTGAAGGGAGGAGTGACAGGGAGGTGGAGTGAGGGGCTGAGGGACCGGGAAGGTGGAGTGAAGGGAGGAGGGACAGGGGAGGTGGAGTGAAGGGAGGAGGGACAGGGGATGTGGAGTGAGGGGCTGAGGGACAGGGAAGGTCGAGTGAGGGACTGAGGGACAGGGACGGTGGAGTGAAGGGAGGAGGGACAGGGAAGGTGGAGTGAAGAGAGGAGGGACAGGGAAGGTGGAGTGAGGGGAGGAGGGACAGGGAAGGTGGAGTGAAGGGAGGAG
Source organism: Scyliorhinus torazame (assembly GCF_047496885.1). Taxonomy (NCBI): domain Eukaryota; kingdom Metazoa; phylum Chordata; class Chondrichthyes; order Carcharhiniformes; family Scyliorhinidae; genus Scyliorhinus; species Scyliorhinus torazame. The sequence goes on along the minus strand of NC_092713.1, from coordinate 166,722,031 downwards.
GGACAGGGAAGGTGGAGTGAGGGGCTGAGGGACAGGGGAGGTGGAGTGAAGGGAGGAGGGACAGGGAAGGTGTGAGTGGTTATTGGAAAGGGGGTTCCATTTTGAAGGGGTGTGGGGGGGGGATGGTGACGTGCGACAGGGTGGGTTCCATGCCTGGTGTTTCATGGACACCCTCCTCATCCTCCTCATTAGATGAGGCCTGGCGTTCTTCCTCCACCTGCAGCATGTCCGCCCTCTGCTGTGTGATGTTGTGCAGGACACAGCAGGCGGCCAGCCCGCTGTTGGAGACCCGCCTGGGGCTAGATTAGAGAGACTTACCAGTCCGATCCAGTCATCGGAAGCACATCCTCAGCTTGCCTGTGCTGCTCTCCTCATCGCTGCTCGGCCCATGGGTGACCTCCGGCTGTGGCACTGGCTGGGTGCAGGGGGCACGAGGTGGACCCATCCCCTTTACAGCAGGTACGGCACAAGACAGGACGTATTATTAGACTGTGGGCTGGGGGGGAATGGGGGTGGTTTGTGGGTGGGGGTGGTGAGTGGTGTGGGGGTGAGGGTCATGTGGGGGTGAGGGGGTGGGGGGTGTTGTTGGGGTGGGTTTGCCGCATGCATCATGGGAACCATAGCCATGCGGGCTCCCACTTCCTCGCTAGTGGCCGAGCTCCACCTCGGCGACCTCCATTTCCTCCGGGCCACCAACCATGCCTCGGGCCCTCTGCTCAGCCATGGTGAGGGGCCGCAGGTCCAGCGGTCCCCCTCCTGTTCTCTCCTGCTCCTGGCGGTTGTGCGCAGCCTTCCCCTGAGGGGGGTGGAGAAAAAGATGACAGTGTTAGACGTACAGCCCAGGGGGTGGGTAGCTGGTGGCCTCAGTGGCCAGGTCACTCAGCCATGGGGGCCGGTATGGGCATCGGCATGTGGGGCAGGGGGGGTGTTTAGCTGCCCTCCAGGTTGGGGAGGGTAGGGTTACGGGTGTGTGGTACAGGGGTTGGTGCCGGGGCAACTTGTTGCTCTGAGGAGGCCGTGCAGTTTCTTCCAGCACGGGGGCGGTGCCTGTTTTCGGATGCCCCGCCCCCTCCAAAACAGTGTCATCGGTGAGCACGCCGCACGCCTTTGTGACGGCCTCAGGACGTCACCTGAAGGCCCTCCCCCGAAGCTCCGCCCATGATGGCCCGGTTTCCCGACGGCCTGGATCACGTGTGGTCTGAGGTTTCGTCAATCTCGTGTGGCGGCTGCGGGCTGTGTCCAGCTCCTCTACAGTCAGGGGGTGGAGCCGTTCCATTGGCCGGGGGGGGGGCTTCAGTGGGGGCTGGGGGGACTGGTGGGGGGTGGCCCGGGGATGGCGAGGGGGGTTACAGAGAGGCACTATCTGGCAGGCCGGGTCCACGCATGGCCGCGCCATCTTGCATGGCGCAACCGCTGCAGGTCATCGCCGTGCGCAGACACAGCCACGGCCCCGGCAACTCTGCCCGTTTCTGTCAGGAATGCTGGGGGTTTTGTGTGGCGCAATTGCTGCCCCCCCACCGGGCGGAGTATCGGTGCGAGGGCGGCGACGACCTTTTCATCGTAAAACTCGACACTTCCTTCGGACATAGCCTCAAAATCGGAGAATCCAGTCCTCAATCCCAGTGAAGGAGAATCCCGCCCTGCGTGGTTTTCCTGAAATCTGGGCTGGATTCTCTGATTTTGAGGCTATGTCCGGAGCATGTGTCTGGTACTACGATGAAAAAGTTGGCGCTGCCCGGTGGGGGGCTAGCAGCCGTGCCATGTAAACCCCCCGGCTTTACCTGCAGATACGGATGGAGAATTGGCGGGTCATTGGCCGCGAATGCGCACTCCGGCGAACTGCGGCGGCCGTGCCATACAATCTGAGGCCGGCCATGCGCGGACCCTGCCTGCCAGGGAGTACCCCCCGTAACCCCCCTCGCCACCCCTGGACTATCCCCCACCGGTCCCCCCAGCTCCCGCTGAAGCCCCCCTGGCCAATGGGTGGGCTCCACCCCCTGACTGTGGCGGTGCCGGACACAGTCCACAGCTGCCACACGAGGTTGACGAAACCTCAGACCACAAGTGATCCACGTCGTCGGGAAGTCGGCCCATCGGGGGCAGGGCATCGGGGGAGGGCCTTCAGGTGACATCCTGAGGCCGTCACAACGGTGTGCGGCGTTCTCCCTGATGTCGCCATTTTGGACGGGGCAGAGCTTCTGAAAAATGGCGCCGTCCCCGATTCTGGCGTCAAAATGTATTCCCGGCCAATCGCCGAATGCAATTTCGGTGTCGGCAATCGGAGAATCCAGCCCGCTATCTCTACTCTGAATCATATCCTCAGACCCTTTTACACCTGGAATAGTTACCAGCTTATCTCGTTCAGTTTGTCTGGAGGGACTCACCGTACAATAAAGTGTTTCCCTGTGAGGAGAGGCGAGAATCCCTTTCAGAGTCTCCCTGAGGTTCGAAGCCGCACTCTGGACGTGACAGGAATGAGCAACTCTGACAAGAATTGTGTTGAAAATTTTATTGAATAACGATAAGAATATTATAATCATAATCTATAATTTATATAAAACAAATATATTAAAAAAGAGTCTGTGAAAAGGAAGAAAGATAACTTTATTGAAAGTGTTCTGATACCTTGGGCGAGTGTGCGGTCATTTCCAGCCCCCAGATCCCTGAGTCCCAACACAAGTGAATTAAATTCACAGTATCTTTGGCTCTTTGACTGCTCAATAAGTTAAAGCCACCTGGTTTGTAAGTTGAACACAATAACTATTTTTTTATAACACAAGCAAATTTGAAATATGCAGCAATCAGAATGGAATATCAGCCTGCTAATCTGCTATTCCCACCTTTTCCCATTCCACCCTCTACTCAACACACACAAGACAGGCACACCCAGAGAGGAGGAAAAGGGTAAAAATAATAAGGGGGATTAATTTGAAATGAAAAATGAGTGTCCTTCCTTCCGATGTTGACGTCATTGCAGCAGGCTGTCCTTCCAGGATATTTATGGATAGAAGCCACTGGCCTAGTGTTAGAGATGGTCTTCTGGCAGCTGCATTCAGCCAGTACTCCCAGACAATAGGATTCCCTCTGGGAGAGGCACTACAACTTTTAATAACCTGGGCCTTGAATTAAAGGAACAGCTTCAGATCTGTTCAATTCTTACTTATTTCCAACTCAACTAGAATGAACAACGGCCTTACTGAGATAAGAACAGAGTTCCCACACAAGATATTAAAATGGAGTTAAACATCTGAACCCTGCCAGCAGCTGATGACTTGCCTTTGGTTTCCTTGCAGTTCAGTCTGGCTGTGCAGAAAGAGAGTTTATTACTTCAGATCTTCAGAAATAATCCATCAGATGAATCATAGAATCCCTGCAGTGCATCAAGTTTGCACGGGCCTTGGAAAGAACTCCCTATTTAAGCCCACACATCCACCCTATGCCTGTAATCCAGTTACCCCACCTAACCTTTTTGGAAACTAAGGGGCAATTTAGCATGGCCAATCCATCTAACCTGCACATCTTTGGACTGTGGGAGGAACCAGGAGAACCAGGAGAAAACACAGGCAGACACAGGGAGAAAGTGCAAACTCCACACAGACAGTCACCTAAGAATGGAATTGAACCCGGGTCCCAGGAGCTGTGAGGCAGCAGTGCTAACCACTGTGCCGCCGTGCTGCTCATGAGAGAGAAATCAGAGCTCTGACCCATCGGCTTCTGACCAACACAAAAGTAAAACCGAAAACACAGTCACAAGGAGGAAGGAACTTTTCAGAGGAAACCTCAACCAATTGGCAGGGGCCATTGATAAGGTCGGTTAATTTGAAATAGTCCATTGGATGACAGCCAAGTCCATCAAGGTGTGTCAACATTCAGCTTCCTGGAATCTGCTGATCTGAAATGTAAACAGCTTCTTTCACCCTGCCCTGCCTTAGGTCCATAGGTTAACCGTTTAGGCCAAGAGGTTTACCAGCCATTCGAATTAAAGGTGCAGTCCACCTTAAAGGCATTGGCACATTAATTGTCCATGTACAAAAAGTGAAATAGCAAAATAAAAGAAAATAAAGGGAAAAAGGGGGACAAACGGGATTTAGACAAGAGAATCCGGACAAAAGGTGAAGCAGTTTATATATATCTGAGGAAAAGAAGACTGACAGATGTTTATTTAAACACAAAGAAGAACCACAAGTTGGTCTGTTCCACCACAGCTCCCCCAAAATTGGTGCCCACGTTACTGTCCCCTCGGTACACACATTACCAAGTCACTGAGTCACCCCAATGGGTGGGCACTCTGGTCAGTCACTCCGTTTCTGACCCTTCCTCCTGTTGTCCGTGGATGACTATTCCACCCGGCTGCAGCACTGAGTCTCTGAAGCAATGTCTCTTCAAACTGGATTTCTGGCTCCATTCCAGTCTCGCGAAGCCTGCCGCACAATCTTTCCCCAAACCAATCTCAGCTCTTCTCAGTTCCTCTCACAGGGACCTCAAGGTGAAGCAGACTTTGTAATGTTCAGCTTGTTTACGCAGCTCTTGATGGTGTTTTCCCATCAGTCATCAATCAGGTGTTATGTCCATCAATGAAACTTCATCTTCTGATGCTTCAGGTGACCACGGCAGATAAGATTACTCAGCGACTTGCTCTGTAGTCCAAGGTCACAGAATGCCAGAGAACAGGAATTCTAATCAACAAAAAACAACTTATTTTAATATTCTAGTTTGAGAAAGTGGAAAACCAAAAGTTTTAGTCTAAACACCAGCTGTGTGGCCAGGACAGAGAGAAAACAAGATTGAGAAAAACAGGTCACTGCTGATAATTATTGATTAATTAATCAAAACACAATCAGAGCTGCGTTAAGATCAGTGTTTGTCAAGTGAGAAAATCCAAGATCACTTCAAATATTAAAATCAAAGCAGAGCTGAAATAAAATGTAAAATACAAGATTGCAAAAATTAGTGGCAGCAGCAGGCCTCAGGCCTACATTCAGAATATTGTATAAATGGAATCAAGTGTTTCTGTTTGGATCCAGTCATTGACATGGTTTGCTTCTTTGGGCACTGTTATAACCTGCCTACTTACCATTGGCTGGGGACTAATGACTATCCCACAATCCTGTGGGAGTATGAGCTTCCCCAATGAGGGGGGCGGAGAAACCACTAGTAAACTCCTAGTATAAATAAGCTGGCCAGTTCAGGAACCAGGAGGACGGAGTATGTAGCAAGGGAAGTTACTGCTATTGTTATGCATATATGTTATAGTAAATAAATGTTATTACTTTGTATCCTTAAAACTCGTGCTGGATTCATCGTGGCCCTTACAAAAGGCACGACCTTCCGGCCATGCTGCGCTGGAAAGCAGCTCGCTGCGGTCCAGCGGCGTTGGTGAAAGCCAGGAGACCCCGCTCCCGGAATCTACCCGGCTCGCAACACAAATCTCGCAGGACGCTGCAAGGTGAATCCCGCCCACAGTGGGCACGATCACCTTTTAGCAAATCTGCATATCAGGGCGAGGCAGTAAGCCTCACTCTAATGTGCAGATTTGCAAGGTTCCTGAGGCTTTGGGGTTCAATCCCTTTGTCTCGGGCACCTTGGGCGAGCGCCGCTTGGTCCTGTTCCCCGTAACCGGGGGTACCAGAAGGAACGGCACTCATGGAGGTCTCCAAGGTGATCAGCTGCATTTCCTTTGGGCATGGAGGTGCCTTGTCACTGCTGGTGCCACCTGAGTACCCTGGCAGTGCCACCTGGGTGCCAGCCTGGCACTGCCAAGGTTCCCACATAGCCCTGCCAGCTGGAAAAGGCAGAGCCTGGATGCCAAGCTGTCATTTTTTGCATGCGCGTGATTGGGCCCAGTGTGGGTTGGGAGGGGACCCTCTTGCATTCAGCCTGGGGGGGGAGGTCGGGGATTCTTTTCGTGACCTCGGAGATTGGTATGCCATTTTTAAATGGCGTCCCGATCTCGCGCTGCAACGTGAAGTTCCGGCGAGCGGAGATCCCCAGTGTAGCAAACGGGACTATGTGCGGCCTCGGCCTCGCGATTCCCGTTCAGGCCCCTTATTCAAAGCGAGTTGCATTGAATAGCCTTGTGTTTCTCAGCACTGCGAGTGCTGGTAATCATGTAGCTATACATGCTCGCTCGGGGACTTTGTTCCCCTTTGGGAAGATCACGCCCCACCTCATCTTCTCCTCAAACAACATTTTATTTTCTCAGAAGTATCTCTCTAGTTTGTACAAAGAACAAAGAACAAAGAAATGTACAGCACAGGAACAGGCCCTTCGGCCCTCCAAGCCCGTGCCGACCATGCTGCCCGACTAAACTACAATCTTCTACACTTCCTGGGTCTGTATCCTTCTATTCCCATCCTATTCATATATTTGTCAAGATGCCCCTTAAATGTCCCTATCGTCCCTGCTTCCACTACCTCCTCCGGTAGCGAGTTCCAGGCACCCACTACCCTCTGCGTAAAAAACTTGCCTCGTACATCTACTCTAAACCTTGCCCCTCTCACCTTAAACCTATGCCCCCTAATAATTGACCCCTCTACCCTGGGGAAAAGCCTCTGACTATCCACTCTGTCTATGCCCCTCATAATTTTATATACCTCTATCAGGTCTCCCCTCAACCTCCTTCGTTCCAGTGAGAACAAACCGAGTTTATTCAATCGCTCCTCATATCTAATGCCCTCCATACCAGGCAACATTCTGGTAAATCTCTTCTGCACCCTCTCTAAAGCCTCCACATCCTTCTGGTAGTGTGGCGACCAGAATTGAACACTATACTCCAAGTGTGGCCTAACTAAGGTTCTATACAGCTGCAACATGACTTGCCAATTCTTATACTCAATGCCCCGGCCAATGAAGGCAAGCATGCCGTATGCCTTCTTGACTACCTTCTCCACCTGTGTTGCCCCTTTCAATGACCTGTGGACCTGTACTCCGAGATCTCTTTGACTTTCAATACTCTTGAGGGTTCTACTATTCACTGTATATTCCCTACCTGCATTAGACCTTCCAAAATGCATTACCTCACATTTGTCCGGATTAAACTCCATCTGCCATCTCTCCGCCCAAGTCTCCAGACAATCTAAATCCTGCTGTATCCTCCGACTGTCCTCATCGCTATCCGCAATTCCACCAACCTTTGTGTCGTCTGCAAACTTACTAATCAGACCAGTTACATTTTCCTCCAAATCAATTATATATACTACAAAGAGCAAAGGTCCCAGCACTGATCCCTGTGGAACACCACTGGTCACAGCCCTCCAATTAGAAAAGCATCCCTCCATTGCTACTCTCTGCCTTCTATGGCCTAGCCAGTTCTGTATCCACCTTGCCAGCTCACCCCTGATCCCGTGTGACTTCACCTTTTGTACTAGTCTACCATGAGGGACCTTGTCAAAGGCGTTACTGAAGTCCATATAGACAACGTCTACTGCCCTACCTGCATCAATCATCTTAGTGACCTCCTCGAAAAACTCTATCAAGTTAGTGAGACACGACCTCCCCTTCACAAAACCGTGCTGCCTCTCACTAATACGTCCATTTGCTTCCAAATGGGAGTAGATCCTGTCTCGAAGAATTCTCTCCAGTAATTTCCCTACCACTGAAGTAAGGCTCACCGGCCTGTAGTTCCCGGGATTATCCTTGCTACCCTTCTTAAACAGAGGAACAACATTGGCTATTCTCCAGTCCTCCGGGACATCCCCTGAAGACAGCGAGGATCCAAAGATTTCTGTCAAGGCCTCAGCAATTTCCTCTCCAGCCTCCTTCAGTATTCTGGGGTAGATCCCATCAGGCCCTGGGGACTAATCCTCCTTAATATTTTTTAAGACACCCGACACCTCGTCTTTTTGGATCACAATGTGACCCAGGCTATCTACACCCCCTTCTCCAGACTCAACATCTACCAATTCCTTCTCTTTGGTGAATACTGATGCAAAGTATTCATTTAGTACCTCGCCCATTTCCTCTGGCTCCACACATAGATTCCCTTGCCTATCCTTCAGTGGGCCAACCCTTTCCCTGGCTACCCTCTTGCTTTTTATGTACGTGTAAAAAGCCTTGGGATTTTCCTTAACCCTATTTGCCAATGACTTTTCGTGACCCCTTCTAGCCCTCCTGACTCCTTGCTTAAGTTCCTTCCTACTTTCCTTATATTCCACGCAGGCTTCGTCTGTTCCCAGCCTTTTAGCCCTGACAAATGCCTCCTTTTTCTTTTTGACGAGGCCTACAATATCACTCGTCATCCAAGGTTCCCGAAAATTGCCATATTTATCTTTCTTCCTCACAGGAACATGCCGGTCCTGTATTCCTTTCAACTGCCACTTGAAAGCGTCCCACATGTCAGATGTTGATTTGCCCTCAAACATCCGCCCCCAATCTATGTTCTTCAGTTCCCGCCTAATATTGTTATAATTAGCCTTCCCCCAATTTAGCACATTCATCCTCGGACCACTCTTATCCTTGTCCACCAGTACTTTAAAACTTACTGAATTGTGGTCACTGTTACCGAAATGCTCCCCTACTGAAACATCTACCACCTGGCCGGGCTCATTCCCCAATACCAGGTCCAGTACCGCCCCTTCCCTAGTTGGACTGCCTACATATTGTTTTAAGAAGCACTCCTGGATGCTCCTTACAAACTCCGCCCCGTCTAAGCCCCTGGCACTAAGTGAGTCCCAGTCAATATTGGGGAAGTTGAAGTCTCCCATCACCACAACCCTGTTGTTTTTACTCTTTTCCAAAATCTGTCTACCTATCTGCTCCTCTATCTCCCGCTGGCTGTTGGGAGGCCTGTAGTATACCCCCAACATTGTGACTGCACCCTTCTTATTCCTGATCTCTACCCATATAGCCTCACTGCCCTCTGAGGTGTCCTCTCGCAGTACAGCTGTGATATTCTCCCGAACAAGTAGCGCAACTCCACCTCCCCTTTTACATCCCCCTCTATCCCGCCTGAAACATTTAAATCCTGGAACGTTTAGCTGCCAATCCTGCCCTTCCCTCAACCAGGTCTCTGTAATGGCAACAACATCATAGTTCCAAGTACTAATCCAAGCTCTAAGTTCATCTGCCTTACCCGTAATGCTCCTTGCATTAAAACATATGCACTTCAGGCCACCAGACCCGCCGTGTTCAGCAACTTCTCCCCGTCTGCTCTGCCTCAGAGCCACACTGTCCCTATTCCCTAGTTCTCCCTCAATGCTCTCACCTTCTGACCTATTGCTCCCGTGCCCACCCCCCTGCCATACTAGTTTAAACCCTCCCGTGTGACACTAGCAAACCTCGCGGCCAGGATATTTATGCCTCTCCGGTTTAGATGCAACCCGTCCTTCTTATACAGGTCACATCTGCCCCGGAAGAGCTCCCAGTGGTCCAGATAATGGAAACCCTCCCTCCTACACCAGCTGTTTAGCCACGTGTTTATCTGCTCTATCTTCCTATTTCTAGCCTCACTGGCACGTGGCACAGGGAGTATTCCCGAGATTACAACCCTCGAGGTCCTGTCTTTTAACTTTCTGCCTAGCTCCCTGAACTTCTGCTGCAGGACCTCATGCCCCTTCCTGCCTATGTCGTTAGTACCAATATGTACAACGACCTCTGCCTGGTTGCCCTCCCCCTTCAGGATGCCCTCTACCCGTTCGGAGACATCCTGGACCCTGGCACCAGGGAGGCAACATACCATCCTGGAGTCTCTTTAACGTCCACAGAAGCGCCTATCTGTGCCCCTGACTATAGAGTCCCCTAGTACTATTACTCTTCTGCGCTTTGACCCTCCCTTCTGAACATCAGAGCCAGCCACGGTGCAACTGCTCTGGCTGCTGCTGTTTTCCCCTGATAGGCTATCCCCCCCGACAGTATCCAAAGGGGTATATCTGTTCGAGAGGGGGACAACCACAGGGGATTCCTGCACTGACTGCCTGCCCTTTCTGGTGGTCACCCATTTATCTGCCTGCACCTTGGGTGTGACCACATTTACATAACTGCGATCTATGACGCTCCTAAATGCATCCAATTGCTGCTCCAACCGAACCATGCGGTCTGTGAGGAGCTCCAGTTGGGTGCACTTTCTGCAGATGAAGCCATCCGGGACGCTGGAAGCCTCCCGGACCTGCCACATCTCACAGTCAGAGCACAGCACCCCTCTAACTGACATTGCGTCAACTGACATTGTAGCTGGTGCATTTTCATTTTAAACTGATCCCAGATTCTAATAGGTTTGTTGTTGAGATGCCATCTTTAATTCTGATTAAAATTGGATTTCTCCCAAACTTCAGGCTTCAGGTTTATCTTTATATTTTGGGAACAAACACATTTTAAATTCTTCTTTCAGCTCAGAAGCTGGCAGCATTTGAATTAATGTCAATTGTTCTCAAACCTTTTGAAATTAAAATTTCCTGTTGAGAACTTTATCAGAAACCAAACCTCAAATCATTACACTTTGTAAGAACTGTATCAAAATTTAAATTCCCTCTTCCTTGTGTGTGTGAATTGTTTTCAGATTTAAAGTGTCAGGTGTTTATCGACACATATTCTTTCTCCTCAGTAACATCAGCGTTTTTCACAGGTCTCTTGTTTAACAGTCTGATTCTCATTGGTCAGCGTGTTTATATCAGATCTCCTGTTCCCAAGCAGAAGATAACTATGGTCCTGAATGAGTTCAACCATTTTCTTTAAAGATAAAGTAAAGACTCGAAACCATGACGATACTGTGGCAATAAAAATCGTCAGATAAATTCTCAGATTATTAACGCTGCTAGAAATCGGTTACATTGGAGGTTACCTCGAAATAAAAACACGAGGGTCCATTCTGCTCGAGGGGGAATGGATTCATTCAGCAATCTGAAAGCTCAAGCTGTGATTGGAAAGAGTGAAGCTCCTGTAAGTCTGCAAGAGGTTGCTGCAGAGTCTGGTTCATTTTAGGGTGCACGGTAGCACAAGGGCGGCAAGCGGCACAGTGGTTAGGATGGTTGCTTCACTGCTCCTGGATACCAGGTTCGATTCCCCGCTGGGTCACTGTCTGTGCGGGGTCTACACGTTCTCCCCGTGTGTGGGTGGGTTTCCTCCGGGTGCTCCGGTTTCCTCCCACAGTCCAAGGATGTGCAGGTAAGGTGGATTGGCCATGATAAATTGCCTTTCATGTTCCAAAAAGGATAGGTGGGGTTACTGGGTTACGGGGATGTGGTGGAGGGGTGGGTTTGGATAGGGTGCTTTCCAAGGGCCGGTGCAGACTCGATGGGCCCAATAGCCTCATTCTGCACTGCAAATTCTGATTCTATGATTCTCTGAACACAGGGAAAAGCTGTTGTATCTTTAGAGTCCATTCAATTTGTGCATTCTGGACAGAAATCTCAACTCCAACCTTATAACTTCAAACTTTGGTTTGTTCATTGCACTTTAATGCAACTCAGAATCCACATTGTGAGGCTTTGAACTCAAATTGCTGAAACTCCACAAACAAATGCCAATTTAGAGAAGGAAATACATTGAGCTCACACACACAAATTCTTCATTACACACAGACACACAAATATAACAGGGCGACACGGTGCAACAGTGGTTAGCACTGTTGCTTCACAACTCCAAGGTCCCAGGTTCGATTCCTGGCTTGGGTCACTGTCTGCACGAAGTCCGCACATTCTCTCCGTGTCTGAGTAGGGTTCCTCCGGGTGATCCGGTTTCCTCCCACATAACCCGAAAGATGAGCTGTTGGTAATTTGGACATTCTGAATTCTCCCTCTGTGTACCCGAACAGATGTTGGAATGTGGCGACAAGTAGCTTTTCACACTAAATTCACATTAACTTAATTAAAGCCTACTTGTGACAATAAAGATTATTACATGAACATTTTTATATATCCATTCTAATAACATTTATCTGAACAAATTAAAACTTTCAGACTCGTAACAAAACTTCAAGCAGCAGTGAGGGGGAGGAATCTTCGAAATTTTCACCAACAGGAACAATCTGAATGACCAAAACTCCCATTTCCTCAGCCCCTGCCTGTCACTGGTCATGAACCCCCTGAGGGGTAACCCTCTCTCGCTCTCTCTCTCTCCCTCTCCCGCTCTCTCTCTCTCCAGAACAAAAGCTTCAGTGAATTACATCAATTTTTTAAAAACATATTTAATTATTTACCAAAGATTCAGCAAGCGACTCGTCAACTCCCGAATCTAAATTTTACCTGACGTTGCTAATGTTATGTTTATAGTCCGACCACTCTCATTGCTTTCTTACCAGGAGACGGATCACTCCCTGTTTTCATACGTCCCTCACTACACCCGACACTAGGAAATGGTCAATGCCGTTTTACTGCACCGGGTCTCTCACTACACCCGACACTAGGAAATGGTCAATGCCGTTTTACTGCACCGGGTCTCTCACTGCACCTGACACTAGGAAATGGTCAATACCGTTTTACTGCACCGGGTCTCTCAATACACCTCACACTAGGAAACGGTCAATACCGTTTTACTGCACCGGGTCTCTCACTACACCTGACACTAGGAAACGGTCAATACCGTTTTACTGCACCGGGTCTCTCACTACACCTGACACGAGGAAACGGTCAATACCGTTTTACTGCACCGGGTCTCTCACAACACCTGACATGAGGAACGACCAACATCATTTTACTGTAACGTGTTGCTCACTAAACCTGACACAAGGAAACGGTCAACACTGTTTTACTGCAACGTGTTACTCACTACACCTGACACTAGAAAAGGACAATACCGTTTTACTGCACCGGGTCACTCACTACACCTCACACTAGGAAACGGTCAGTACCGTTTTACTGCACCGGGTCTCTCACTACACCTGACACTAGGAAACGGTCAATACCGTTTTACTGCACCGGGTCTCTCACTACACCTGACACTAGGAAACGGTCAATACCGTTTTACTGCACCGGGTCACTCACTACACCTGACACTAGGAAACGGTCAATACCGTTTTACTGCACCGGGTCACTCACTATACCTGACACTAGGAAGCGGTCAATACCGTTTTACTGCACTGGGTCTCTCACTACACCTGACACTAGGAAACGGTCAATACCGTTTTACTGCACCGGGTCACTCACTACACCTGACACTAGTAAACGGTCAATACCGTTTTACTGCACTGGGTCTCTCACTACACCTGACACTAGGAAACGGTCAATACCGTTTTACTGCACCGGGTCACTCACTATACCTGACACTAGGAAGCGGTCAATACCGTTTTACTGCACCGGGTCTCTCACTACACCTGACACTAGGAAACGGTCAATACTGTTTTACTGCACCGGGTCTCTCACTACACATGACACTAGGAAACGGTCAATACCGCTTTACTGCACTGGGTCTCTCACTACACCTGACACTAGGAAACGGTCAATACCATTTTACTGCATCGGGTCTCTCACTACACCTGACACTGGGAAACGGTCAATACCGTTTTACTGCACCGGGTCACTCACTACACCTGACTCGAGGAAGCGGTCAATGCCGATTTACTGCACCGGGTCTCTCACTGTATGTGACACTAGTAAACGGTCAATACCATTTTACTGCACCGGGTCTCTCACAACACTAGGGGCTGGTTTCGCACAGGGCTAAATAGCTGGCTTTTAAAGCAGACCAAGCAGGTAAAGCAGCGCGGGTTCAATTCCCGTACCCACCTCCCCGAACAGGTGCCGGAATATGGCGACTAGGGGCTTTTCACAGTAACCTCATTTGAAGCCTACTTGTGACAATAAGTGATTTTCATTTCATTTCATTTCACCTGACACTAGGGAACGGTCAATATCGTTTTACTGCACCTGGTCTCTCAATACACCTGACACTAGGAAACGGTCAATACCGTTTTACTGCACCGGGTCTCTCACTACACCTGACACTAGGAAACGGTCAATACCGTTTTACTGCACCGGGTCACTCACTACACCTGACAGTAGGAAACGGTCAATACCGTTTTCCTGCACCGGGTCACTCACTACACCTGACACTAGGAAACGGTCAATACCGTTTTACTGCACCGGGTCTCTCACTACACCTGACACTAGGAAACGGTCAATATCGTTTTACTGCACCGGGTCTCTCACTACACCTGACACTAGGAAACGGTCAATACCGTTTTACTGCACCGGGTCTCTCACTACACCTGACACTAGGAAACGGTCAATACCGTTTTACTGCACCGGGTCTCTCACTACACCTGACACTAGGAAACGGTCAATACCGTTTTACTGCACCGGGTCTCTCACTATATGTGACACTAGTAAATGGTCAATACCGTTTTACTACACCGTGTCTCTCACTACACCTGACACGAGGAAACGGTCAATACCGTTTTACTGCACCGGGTCTCTCACTATATGTGACACTAGTAAATGGTCAATGCCATTTTACTGCACCGAGTCACTCATTACACCCGACACAAGGAAACGGTCAATACCGTTTTACTGCACCGGGTCTCTCACTACACCTGACACTAGGAAACGGTCAAAACCGTTTTACTGCACCGGGTCTCTCACTACACCTGACACTAGGAAATGGTCAATACCGTTTTACTGCACCGGGTCTCTCACTACACCTGACACTAGGAAACGGTCAATACTGTTTTACTGCACCGGGTCTCTCACTACACCTGACACTAGGAAACGGTCAATACCGTTTTACTGCACCGGGTCTCTCACTACACCTGACACTAGGAAACGGTCAAATCCGTTTTACTGCACCGGGTCTCTCACTACACCTGGCACGAGGAAATGGTAAATACCTTTTAACTGCACCGGGTCTCTCAACACACCTGACACTAGGAAATCGTCAAAACCGTTTTACTGCAACGGGTCTCTCAGTACCACTGACACTAGAAACGGTCAATACCGTTTTACTGCACTGGGTCTCTCACTGCACCTGACGCTTGAAAATGGTCAACACCGTTTTACTTCACCTGCTACTCTGTCACCTTTCAGTTTAAATCCTTAGGATGAATTACGCACGCTCCTCTCGCTCTCTCTCTCTCTCGAATATCTGGACCTGTTTATATCACTTTGCAATCTCTCTGTATCCTCCTGACAGCTTTCTTTCCCCATTTGCTCTGTATTGTCAGTGAATTTGAATAAATTACACTCAGTCTACTCGTCTAAATGATTGATCTGGATTGTAAAGAGCACAGACAGAAACAGGGGAATGTGTCTCAGCTATAGGGGTGAACAAGGTAAGGCAGATAGCACAAGCACAGGTCAAGGGCATGGCAGTGATTTTCTGGCTGGGGGTGGAAGGTCAGTCATTGTTGGCTGAGATACATTTGTCTCTTGGACCTATCTGTCCACAGGAAGGGGAAGTATTACAGAATGGAGGCTGTGCTCAATGCTGCCTTCTCAGTGTCACTGCTCAGACTGAGGAGGTGAATAAGGGCCCGGTGCCGTCTAGCACAGCTTAGAGAGGAGCCCTGGCCTGAGCTCATGGTCCAGGGGAGTCCCAGGAAGACCCAGAGGCTGAGGAGGTCAGGCCCAATCCATGAAGCTGACTGGCATGACCAAGCCCACAGCAAAGAGGCCTCTCCTATTTGGAAATGTGCGAGAGACACTGATGGACATGTCTAATTTGTCAATTGATGCGCTGGTCCATATCTGCCACATTCTGTGGGAGGGTGTGATGGTGCATTTACTAGTAACCCATTCCCTGTCAGTGCCCCTGAAGGTCACCGTTGCACTCAGTGTACCTGCCAGAGGCTGGTTCCAGGGATCCACAGGGACCCTATGCAGCATCTCTCACTCCTCAACATATTAATTCAGGAGGTGACAGATATCCTTTACAGTGAGCCTCATCATTATATCAAGTTCACATTGGATGATAAGAACCAGACTGTGAGATTTGGGGGATTTGCAGCAATCTCCGGTTTTCCCAAAGTGCACAGTGCAATCGATTGTCCACATAACACATAACGGGTCACAGGGCACAAGACATCCAATTATCCACTGGTCTTCATTAACAGAAAAGGGTTCCACTCGATCACCATTCAGCTGGTGTGTGATCATCAGAAGCACATCATACACGTTTGTGCCAGGGCCCCTGGGAGTTCCCACAACTCCTGACTCAATTCGAGATCTCACAGATGTTCGAAAGGCCCTGGCACTTCCAGGAATGGTTACTGGGTGACATAAGGTACCCGCTGAATGGATGGCCCATTATACCTGGTGTCATCCTCAAAGTGCCTCGCAGAAGAGAGACAACACGGTGGTGGTGGTTCCAGGTGGGGGAGATGGGTGCCCTTGAGGCCCTTCGACCAGACTGGCCTCTTGGAATGTGAGGGAACGGAATGGGCCGATCAAGAGGTCCCGGGTTTTCACCCATTTAAAGAGTCTGAAGTCAGATGTGGTGTTTATGCAAGAGACTCATCTGAGGGATCTGCGGATCAGACAATATTGAGGAAAGGTTGGGTGGGGCAGGTGTTTTATTCTGGGTTAGATATGAAGGTAAGGGGGCTTGCGACACTGATTAGTAAAAGGGTGTCTTTTTTAGCTTGTAGCATAGTGAGTGATCCAGGCGTTGATATGTGCTGGTGAGTGGGAGGCTGGAGGGTGCGCCGTGGTGTTGGTGAACATTTGTGCCCACAACTGGGGTGATGTAGATTTTATGAAGAGGGTGCTAGCGAAGGTTCCAGACCTGGACCCGCACCGGTTGATTATGGAGGGGAGGAGTGTGTGGATTTTAATACTGTTGTTGATCCGAGGCTGGATCGGTCGTGTCCTTAGTTCTTGAAGGAGTCATCAGCAGCAAGATAATTGTTGGGGTTCATGGAGCGGATGGGGGTGGGGTGAAAACCCGTGATGGTTTGGAAGGCCGAGGGTGAAGGAATTGTTGCTTTTTTCTCCTGTACATCAGGTGAATTCCAGATTGATATTTTCGTCATGGACAAGACGGTGTAGGCGGAGGTGGTTGGGATGGAGTATTCGGTGATCACGGTGTCGGATCATGTGTGTTGAGAAGGGGGGTACCGCCGATCGCAGTGAAGGCTGGATGTGGGTTTTTCGGCCGATAAGGAGATTTGTGAAAAGATAGGGGGGCGATGTGCACTGATGTTGAGCTCAGGAAAAGTGAGGAACGAAAGAGGCACTATGTGTGCCAAGTGGGAAATCTCTGACAATTAATTCTGCACAGAAACACAGTTTTGATCATTTGGGTAGTTGTCAAATGCATCCACGAGCAGCTCATGTAATGAAGTCTGTGAAACTACATTTTATGTATCAAATAGTTATTGGATTGGATTGGATTTGTTTATTGTCACGTGTACCGAGGTACAGTGAAAAGTATTTTTCTGGGAGCAGCTCAACAGATCATTAAGTACATGGGAAGAAAAGGGAATAGAAGAAAATACATAATAGGGCAACACAAGGTACACAATGTAACTACATAAGCACAGGCATCGGATGAAGGTGTAGTGTTAATGAGGTCAGTCCATAAGAGGGTCGTTTAGGAGTCTGGTAACAGCGGGAAAGAAGCTGTTTTTGAGTCTGTTCGTGCGTGTTCTCAGACTTCTGTATCTCCTGCCCGATGGAAGAAGTTGGAAGAGTAAGTAAGCAGGGTGGGAGGGATCTTTGATTATGCTGCCCACTTACCCCAGGCAGCGGGAGGTGTAGATGGAGTCAATGGATGGGAGGCAGGTTCGTGTGATGGACTGGGCGGTGTTCACGACTCTCTGAGGTTTCTTGCGGTCCTGGGCCGAGCAGTTGCCATAACGGGTTCTGATGCAGCCCGATAGGATGCTTTCTGGGTGCATCTGTAAAAGTTGGTAAGGGTTCATGTGGACATGCCGAATTTCCTTAGTTTCCTGAGGAAGTATAGGTGCTGTTGTGCTTTCTCGGTGGTAGCGTCGACGTGGGTGGACCAGGACAGATTTTTGGAGATGTGCACCCCTAGGAATTTGAAACTGCCATCCATCTCCACCCCGGCCCCGTTGATGCTGACAGGGGTGTGTACAGTACTTTGCTTCCTGAAGTCAATGACCAGCTCTTTAGTTTTGCTGGCATTCGAGGAGAGATTGTTGTTGCTACACCACTCCACTAGGTTCTCTATCTCCCGCCTGTATTCGGACTCGGCGGTATTCGAGATCCGGCCCACTATGGTCGTATCGTCAGCAAACTTGTAGATGGAGTTGGAACCAAGTTTTGCCACACAGTCGTGTGTGCACAGGGAGTAGAGTAGGGGGCTAAGTATGCAGTCTTGCGGGGCCCCAGTGTTGAGGACTATTGTGGAGGAGGTGTTGTTGTTCATTCTTACTGATTGTGGTCTGTTGGTCAGAAAATCGAGGATCCAGTTGCAGAGTGGAGAGCCAAGTCCTAGGTTTTGGAGCTTTGATATGAGCTTGGCTGGGATTATGGTGTTGAAGGCGGAGCTGTAGTCAATAAATAGGAGTCTGATGTAGGAGTCTTTGTTTTCGAGATGCTCTAGGGATGAATGTAGGGCCATGGAAATGGCGTCTGATGTGGACCGGTTGCAGCGGTATGCGAATTGCAGGGGATCAAGGCGTTCTGGGAGTATGGAGGTGGTGCGCTTTGTGATGAACGGTTACTGTAACATTGTACCCTTGTCATCATGTAAGGTGATGTCCCCTTTAAGACCGGGCTTGGAACCCTGGGGAACTCCGCCTCCGGCTCCGCCCATCTGTGAGCCGCATATAAGGGGCCGCCTTGTGGGCAGTGCAGCAGTTAGCACACGTCTTGGCTCTAGCCTAGTTCTTAGTTTATTAAAGCCTTCTTTACTATTTACACTCTAAGCGTCGTTATTGAGGGTACCACAATTTAATAAACTAAACTACTTCAGGATGGACGCAGGCCTAAAACCAGAGAAGCTCAACCTGGAAGCACGGACACCGGAGGCAAAGGAAATTTTTTAATACTGGCTCCGATGCTTCGAGGCTTACCTGGACTCCTCAGAGACTCCCATCCTGGGGCCATGCAAGCTGCGCCTACTCCACGCCCGGGTGAGTCACAGAATCTCCGTCACGCTCGAAAAGGCGATGACTTATGAAGAGGCGGTCGAGCTACTCCGCAAGTGGTTCGTCAAGCCTATCAACGAGGTGCACGCCAGGCATCTGCTCTCTACCTGTCGGCAGCGCTCGGGGGAATCGTGCTACTTCTGCGGGCAGGGCCAGCACCCACGCCCACGCTGCCCAGCCCGCTCCGCGATCTGCAGTGACTGAGGGAAGAAGGGGCCTTTTGCGAAGGTCTGCCTGGCCAGACCCAGGGGCCAGAAGAACAAAGAACAGCCGGCCCGAAAATCAGGCTCTCAGGCCCGCTGGCCTCGCACTGAGGCTGCGCAGCGACCCGACACGCCCCCTTCGGACGCGTCATCAGCCTCGTGCGAATCATGGGAACGTCCATCTTGTCGGCGGCCATCTTCTCGACCCGACACGCGCAGCCGGCGGCAGCCATTTTACGAGTCCAATTCGGCTGAGGACTCGGACTACCCGCGAGTGGGTGCGATCACCCTCGACCAAACTCGGCCAAAACACCTGCAGAACTCTATGATGCAGGTCCAGGTCAACGGGCACAACACTGCATGCCTCTTCAACTCCGGGAACATGGAGAGCTTTATCCATCCTGAAAGGTGAGGTGCTGCTCCCTGCGCACCCATCCCACGTCCCAAATCATAGCCCTCGCATCTGGGGCCCACTCGGTACAAATCAAGGGGTACTGTATCGCGGATCTCTCTATCCAGGGCGCCAAGTACACCTGTTTCAAATTTTATATCCTTTCCCACCTCGGTGCCCCCCTGCTGCTCGGACTGGATTTCCAGTGCAGCCACCGAAGCCTGACACTGAAGTTCGGCGGACCCTTGCCCCCCCTCACGGTATGCTGCCTTGCGACACTGAAAGTGAAACCACCCTTGCTATTCGCGAACCTCACTCCCGACTGTAAGCCCGTCGCCACCAGGAGCCGGCGCTACAGTGCCCAAGATATGGCTTTTATCAAGTCAGAGGTCCAGCGTTTACTGGGAGAGGGGGTCATCGAGGCTAGCAACAGCCCTTGGAGAGCACAAGTGGTGGTAGTCCGGTCCAGGGATAAGAAATGGATGGTCGTGGATTATAGCCACACCATAAACTGATTCACGCAGCTTGATGCGTACCCCCTTCCTCGCATCGCGGAAATGGTAAATCGGATCGCCCAATACCGAGTCTTTTCCACGGTCGACCTCAAATCTGCCTACCACCAGCTCCCCATCCGACCAAAAGACCGCCCCTATACTGCCTTCGAAGCAGCCGGCCGGCTCTTCCACTTCCTCAGGATCCCCTTCGGCGTCACAAATGGGGTCTCCGTCTTTCAAAGGGCGATGGATCAAATGGTGGACCAGTACGGTTTGCGGGCTACATGCTCGTACTTGGGCAATGTCACCATCTGCGGCCATGACCAGCAGGACCATGACGCTAACCTCGAAAAGTTCCTCCAGACCGCCCGAGCCCTTAACGTGACCTATAATGAGGAAAAATGCGTTTTCCACACAACCCGGCTAGCCATCCTCGGCTATGTCGTGGAAGACGGGGTCCTAGGTCCCGACCCCGACCGCATGCGCCCCCTTAAGGAACTCCCCCTCCTGCGCAGCCTCAAGGCCCTCAAACGGTGCTTGGGGCTCTTCTCCTACTACGCCCAGTGGGTCCCCAAGTATACGCAGACAAAGCCCGCCCACTCATAAAGACCACCACTTTTCCCCTCTCGGCTGAGGCTCAATTGGCCTTCAACCGCATCAAGGCCGACATCACCAAGGCCACTATGTACGCGGTGGACGAAACCATCCCTTTCCAGGTAGAGAGCGATGCATCAGACATCGCCCTGGCTGCTACCCTCAATCAAGGAGGCAGACCAGTAGCGTTCTTCTCCCGAACCCTCACCGCCTCCGAGGTTCGACACTCTGCAGTGGAAAAGGAGGCACAAGCCATTGTGGAGGCTGTGCGGCGCTGGAGACACTAACTCACCAGTAGGAGGTTTACCCTCGTCACCGACCAAATGCCCGTCGCCTAAATGTTCGATAACACGCAACGGGGCAAAATAAAAAACTATAAAATTTTGAGGTGGGGGATCGAACTCTCCACCTACTCGTACGATATCAAGTATCGTCCAGGGGAGCTCAACGAGCCCCCAGGTGCCCTGTCCCGCGGCACATGCGCCAACGCGCAGGAGGACCGCCTGCAAGCCATCCACAATGACCTCTGCCACCCGGGGGTTACCCGGCTCGTCCATTTTATCAAGTCCCGCAACCTACCTTACTCAACCAAGGAGGTCAAGGCCATGGTCAGGGCCTGCCAGATCTGTGCGGAGTGCAAATCGCACTTCTAGCGGCCAGACAAGGTTTGGCTCGTGAAGGCCTCGGGCCCCTTTGAGCGACTGAGCGTGGACTTCAAGGGGCTCCTCCCGTCCACCATTCGATATGCCTATTTCCTCGCCATGATCGATGAGTTCTCCCGTTTCCCATTCGCCATTCCCTGCCCCGACATGACCTCAGCCACTGTGATTAAGGCACTGCACGGCATCTTCACCCTGTTCGGTTTCCCCGCTTATATCCACAGTGACCGGGGTACATCGTCTATGAGCGATGAACTGCGTCAGTATCTGCTCAGCAAAGGCATCGCCTCGAGCAGAACGACCAGTTGTAACCCGTGTGGAAACGGGCAGGTGAAGTGGGAGAACGCGACAGTGTGGGAGGCTGTCCTTCTGGCCCTGCGGTCGAGAAGTCTCCCAACCACCCGCTGGCAGGAGGTCCTACCCGATGCCCTCCACTCCATTAGGTCACTCCTCTGCACGGCCACGAATGAGACCCCTCACAACCGATTGTTTCTCTTCCCCAGGAAGTCTACCTCCGGGGTCTTGCTTCCACCTTGGCTGATGGCTCCGGGACCTGTTCTTCTCCGGAGGCACGCGAGGAGCCATAAAACGGACCCCCTGGTCGAAAAGGGTCCGGCTGCTCCACGCCAACCCCAGTTACGCCTAAGCTCAGTACCCCGACGGCAGGCAAGATACGGTTTCTCTCCGGGATCTGGCACCCGCTGGATCCCCCACCACAGATGCCTCTTCCCGCACCGCTCCCCTGCAGGACCCGGCGCCCCTTACAACACACCCCCTTCCGGCCCTACCCCCCGTTGGTGAGCACCTACCGCGCACCCCCCTTTACACACCCCGCCGGCGCCGGCTCTGCTACCCCCGGCCCTGCCTAGTCCCCCTGCCCCGACCCGGACCGAAGCTCCGACCGCTGTGCTCCCGGATGTGCCCTCAACCGGGACGTCCGTGCCCACCGCACCACCGCCCGAATTGAGGAGGTCGCTTAGGACGATGCGGCCATCGAGACGGATGGACCTATGATGGCACTTCACCCCCGCCGGACTGTTTTTAAACAGGGAGTGAATGTGATGAACGGTTACTGCCTTATCATCATGTAAGGTGATAGAACATAGAACATAGAACAATACAGCGCAGTACAGGCCCTTCGGCCCACGATGTTGCACCGAAACAAAAGCCATCTAACCTACACTATGCCATTATCATCCATATGCTTATCCAGTAAACCTTTAAATGCCCTCAATGTTGGCGAGTTCACTACTGTAGCAGGTAGGGCATTCCACGGCCTCACTACTCTTTGCGTAAAGAACCTACCTCTGACCTCTGTCCTATATCTATTACCCCTCAGTTTAAAGTAATGTCCCCTCGTGCCAGCCATTTTCTTCCGCGGGAGAAGACTCTCACTGTCCACCCTATCTAACCCCCTGATCATTTTGTATGCCTCTATTCAGTCTCCTCTTAACCTTCTTCTCTCCAATGAAAACAACCTCAAGTCCATCAGACTTTCCTCATAAGATTTTCCCTCCATACCAGGCAACATCCTGGTAAATCTCCTCTGCACCCGTTCCAAAGCCTCCACGTCCTTCCTATAATGCGGTGACCAGAACTGTACGCAATACTCCAAATGCGGCCGTACCCGAGTTTTGTACAGCTGCAACATGACCTCCTGACTCCGGAACTCAATCCCTCTACCAATAAAGGCCAACACTCCATAGGCCTTCTTCACAACCCTATCAACCTGGGTGGCAACTTTCAGGGATCTATGTACATGGACACCTAGATCCCTCTGCTCATCCACACTTCCAAGAACTTTACCATTAGCCAAATATGCCGCATTCCTGTTATTCCTTCCAAAGTGAATCACCTCACACTTCTCTACATTAAACTCCATTTGCCACCTCTCAGCCCAGCTCTGCAGCTTATCTATGTCCCTCTGTAACCTGCTACATCCTTCCACACTGTCGACAACACCACCAAATTTAGTGTCGTCTGCAAATTTACTCACCCACCCTTCTGCGCCCTCCTCTAGGTCATTGATAAAAATGACAAACAGCAACGGCCCCAGAACAGATCCTTGTGGTACGCCACTTGTAACTGCACTCCATTCTGAACATTTCCCATCAACCACCACCCTCTGTCTTCTTTCAGCTAGCCAATTTCTGATCCACATCTCTAAATCACCCTCAATCCCCAGCCTCCGTATTTTCTGCAATAGCCTACCGTGGGGAACCTTATCAAACGCTTTACTGAAATCCATATACACCACATCAACTGCTCTACCCTCGTCTACCTGTTCAGTCATCTTCTCAAAGAACTCGATAAGGTTTGTGAGGCATGACCTACCCTTCACAAAGCCATGCTGACTATCCCTGATCATATTATTCCTATCTAGGTGATTATAAATCTTGTCTCTTATAATCCCCTCCAAGACTTTACCCACAACAGATGTGAGGCTCACCGGTCTATAGTTGCCGGGGTTGTCTCTGCTCCCCTTTTTGAACAAAGGGACCACATTTGCTATCCTCCAGTCCTCTGGCACTATTCCTGTAGCCAATGATGACATAAAAATCAAAGCCAAAGGCCCAGCAATCTCTTCCCTGGCTTCCCAGAGAATCCTAGGATAAATCCCATCAGGCCCCGGGGACTTATCTATTTTCAGCCTGTCCAGAATTGTCAACATCTCTTCCCTACGTACCTCAATGCCATCTATTCTAATAGCCTGGGTCTCAGCATTCTCCTCCACAACATTATCATTTTCCTGAGTGAATACTGACGAAAAATATTCATTTAGTATCTCGCCTATCTCTTCAGACTCCACACACAACTTCCCATCCCTGTCCTTGACTAGCCCTACTCTTACACTAGACATTCTTTTATTTCTGACATACTTATAGAAAGCTTTTGGGTTTCCCTTGATCCTACCTGCCAAATACTTCTCATGTCCCCTCCTTGCTCGTCTTAGCTCTCTCTTTAGATCCTTCCTCGCTACCTTGTAACTATCCATCGCCCCAACTGAAACTTCACACCTCATCTTCACATAGGCCTCCTTCTTCCTCTTAACAAGAGATTCCACTTCTTTGGTAAACCATGGTTCCCTCGCTCGCGCCTTCCTCCCTGCCTGACCGGTACGTACTTATCAAGAACACGCAGTAGCTGTTCCTTGAACAAGCTCCACTTATCCAGTGTGCCCAACACTTGCAGCCTACTTCGCCAACCTATCCCCCCCCAAGTCATGTCTAATGGCATCATAATTGCCCTTCCCCCAGCTATAACTCTTGCCCTGCGGTGTATACTTATCTCTTTCCATCACTAATGTCCCCTTTGGGCAATCCGTGATGTCCCCTTTAAGACCGGGCTTGGAACCCTGGGGACTCCGCCTCTGGCTCCGCCCATCTGTGAGCCATATATAAAGGGCTGCCTCATGGGCTGTGTAGCAGTCAGCACTTGTCTCAGCCTTAACATTGTTCTTAGTCTAATAAAGCCTTCTTTGCGGTTTAATCTCTAAGCTTCGTTATTGAGGGTACCTCAGGCCGTTTCCTAGTGTCGGGTGTCGTGAGAGACCCGATGCTGTAAAACGGTTTTGACCGTTTCCTGATGTCAGGTGTAGTGAGAGACTTGGTTCAGTGAAACGGTGTTGACCGTTCCTTAGTGTCAGGTGTAGAGAATGAACCTCTGCAGTAATATGGATTGGCCATTCCCTTGTGTAAGGAATAGTGAGAGATCCGGTGCAGTAAAACGGTATTGGCCGTTTCCTAGTGTCAGGTGTAGAGAATTACCCGGTGCAGTAAAAGGGTATTGATCGTTTCCTCGTGTCAGGTGTAGTGAGAGACCCGGTGAAGTAAACTTTTATTGACCGTTTCCTAGTGTCAGGTGTAGCGAGTGACCTCGGTGCAGTAAAACGGTTTGGACCATTTCCTCGTGTCTGGATTCGAGAATGACCCGCTGCAGTAAAATGGGATTGACCGTTTCCTAGTGTCGGGTGTAGTGAGTGTTTTGGTGCAGTAAAACGGTTTTGACCATGTCCTCGTGTCACGTGTACTGAGAGATTCGGTGCAGTAAAACAATATTGACCGTTTCTAAGTGTCATGTGTAATGAGAGACCCGGTGCAGTAAAACGGTATTGACCGTTTCCTAGTGTCAGGTGAAGAGAGTGACCCGGTGCAGTAAAACAGTTTTGACCATTTCCTAGTGTCAGGATTCGAGAATGACCCGTTGCAATAAAACGGCATTGACCGTTTCCTCGTGTCACGTGTACTGAGAGACACCATTTCCTAGTGGAAGGCGCAGTGAGAGACCCCGTGCAGTAAAACGGTATTGACCGTTTCCTAGTGTCAGGTGTAGAGAATTATCCGGTACAGTAAAACGGTATTGACCGTTTCCATGTGTCAGGTGTAGTGAGAGACACGCTGCAGTAAAACGGTATTGACCGTTTCCTCGTGTCAGATGTTGCGAATGACACAGTGTGTGTAAAACAGTTTTGACCATTTCCTGGTGTCAGGTTTAGTGAGAGTCCCGGTGAAAGAAAACGGTATTGACCGTTTCCTCGTGTCAGGTGTAGTGAGAGACCCGGTGCAATAAAACAGTATTGACCGTTTACCAGTGTCAGGAGTAGAGAATGACCCAGTTCAGTAAAACGATATTGACCATTTCCGAGTGTCAGGTGTAGTGAGAGACCCGGTGCAGTAAAATTTTATTGACCGTTTCCTAGTGTCAGGTGTAGTGAGAGATCCGATGCTGTTAAACGGTATTGATCGTTTCCTAGTCTCAGGTGTAGTGAGAGACCTGGTGCAGTAAAACGGCATTGACCGTTTCCTAGTGTCAGGTGTAGTGAGAGACCCGGTGCAGTAAAACGGTTTTGACGGTTTCCTCGTCTCAGGTGTAGTGAGAGACCCGATGCTGTTAAACGGTATTGACCGTTTCCTCATCTCAGGTGTAGTGAGAGACCCGGTGCTGTAAAACAATATTTACCATCTCCTCGAGATCGATTTAGTTAGAGACCTGGTGCAGTAAAACGGTATTGGCCGTTTCCTAGTGTCAGGTGCAGTGAGAGACTCGGTGCAGTAAAACGTTATTGACCATTTTCTAGTGTCAGGTGTAGTGAGAGACCCGATGCAGTAAAACGGTATTGACCGTTTCCAAGTGTCATGTGTAGAGAATTACCCGGTGCAGTAAAACGGTATTGACCGTTTCCTTGTGCCAGGTGTAGTGAGTCACCTGGTGAAGTAAAACGGTATTGACCGTTTCCTAGTGTCAGCTGTAGTGAGAGACCCGGTGCAGTAAAACGGTTTTGACCGTTTCCTAGTGTCAGCTGTAGTGAGAGACCCGGTGCAGTAAAACAGTTTTGACCGTTTCCTAGTGTCAGGTGTAGTGAGAGACCCGGTGCAGTAAAATGATATTGACCATTTCCTAGTGTCAGGTGTAGTGAGAGACCCGGTGCAGTAAAACGGTATTGACTGTTTCCTAGTGTCAGGTGTAGTGAGAGACACGGTGCAGTTAAGCTGCATTGACATTTTCCTAGTGTCAGGTGGAGTAAGTGACCCCGAGCAGTAAAACGGTATTGACCGTTTCCTCGTGTCAGGTTTAGTGAGAGTCCCGGTGAAGTAAAACGGTATTGACCATTTCCTAATATCAGGTCTAGTGAGAGACACGGTGCAGTAAAACGGTATTGATCGTTTCCTGGTGTCAGGTCTAGTTAGGGAGCTGGTACAGGACAACGGCTTTGAACATTTCCTAGTGTCAGGGATAGTGAGAGGCCCAATGTAGTATAATGGTATTGACCGTTTCCAAGGTGCAGGTGTAGTGAGAGACCCTGTACAGTAAACAGTATTGACCGTTTCCTAGTGTCGGGTGTAGTGAGAGACCTGGGGCGGTAAAACGGTATTGACCGTTTCCTGGTGTCAGGTTTAGTGAGAGTCCCGGTGCAGTAAAACATTATTGACCGTTTCCTAGTGTCAGGTGTAGTGAGAGACCCGGTGCAGTAAAACGGTATTGACCGTTTCATAGTGTTAGGTGTCTGCGTGACCCGGCGCTGTAAAACGGTGTTGACCGTTTCCTGGTGTCAGGTGCAGTGAGAGACCCGGTGCAGTAAAATGGTATTTATCGTTTCCTAGTGTCAGGTGTAGTGAGAGACCCGTTGCAGTAAACAGTATTGACCGTTTCCTAGTGTCAGGTGTAATGAGAGACCCGGTGCAGTAAAACGGTATTGACCATTTCCTAGTGTCAGGTGTAGTGAGTGACCCAGCGCTGTAAAACGGTATTGACCGTTTCCTAGTGTCAGGTGCAGTGAGAGACCCGGTGCAGTAAAATGGTATTGACCGTTTCCTAGTGTCAGGTGTAGTGAGAGACCCGATGCAGTAAAATGGTATTGACCGTTTCCTGGTGTCAGGTGTAGTGAGTGACCCGGCGCTGTAAAACAGTATTGACCGTTTCCTAGTGTCAGGTGTAGTGAGAGACCCGATGCAGTAATATGGATTGGCCATTCCCTTGTGTAAGGAGTAGTGAGAGATCCGGTGCAGTAAAACGGTATTGACCGTTTCCTAGTGTCAGGTGTAGAGAATTACCCGGTGCAGTAAAAGGGTATTGATCGTTTCCTCGTGTCAGGTGTAGTGAGAGACCCGGTGAAGTAAACTTTTATTGACCGTTTCCTAGTGTCAGGTTTAGCGAGTGACCCCGGTGCAGTAAAACGGTTTGGACCATTTCCTCGTGTCTGGATTCGAGAATGACCCGCTGCAATAAAATGGGATTGACCGTTTCCTTGTGTCGGGTGTAGTGAGTGTTTTGGTGCAGTAAAACGGTTTTGACCATTTCCTCGTGCCACGTGTACTGAGAGACCCGGTGCAGTACAGGATCGGTCAGGATTCGAGAATGACCCGTTACAATAAACGGCATTGACCGTTTCCTCGTGTCACGTGTACTGAGAGACACCATTTCCTAGTGGATGGCGCAGTGAGAGACCCCGTACAGTAAAACGGTATTGACCGTTTCCTAGTGTCAGGTGTAGAGAATTATCCGGTACAGTAAAACGGTATTGACCGTTTCCACGTGTCAGGTGTAGTGAGAGACACGCTGCAGTAAAACGGTATTGACCGTTTCCTCGTGTCAGATGTTGCGAACGACCCAGTATGTGTAAAACAGTTTTGACCATTTCCTGGTGTCAGGTTTAGTGAGAGTCCCGGTGAAAGAAAACGGTATTGACCGTTTCCTCGTGTCAGGTGTAGTGAGAGACCCGGTGCAATAAAACGGTATTGACCGTTTACCAGTAAAACCAGTGTCAGGAGTAGAGAATGACCCAGTTCAGTAAAACGATATTGACCATTTCCGAGTGTCAGGTGTAGTGAGAGACCCGGTGCAGTAAAATTTTATTGACCGTTTCCTAGTGTCAGGTGTAGTGAGAGATCCGATGCGGTTAAACGGTATTGATCGTTTCCTAGTGTCAGGTGTAGTGAGAGACCTGGTGCAGTAAAACGGTATTGACCGTTTCCTAGTGTCAGGTGTAGTGAGAGACCCGGTGCAGTAAAACGGTTTTGACGGTTTCCTCGTCTCAGGTGGAGTGAGAGAGCCGATGCTGTTAAACGGTATTGACCGTTTCCTCGTCTCAGGTGTAGTGAGAGACCCGGTGCTGTAAAACAATATTTACCATCTCCTAGAGATCGATTTAGTTAGAGACCTGGTGCAGTAAAACGGTATTGGCCGTTTCCTAGTGTCAGGTGCAGTGAGAGACTCGGTGCAGTAAAACCTTATTGACCATTTTCTAGCGTCAGGTGTAGTGAGAGACCCAATGCAGTAAAACGGTATTGACCGTTTCCAAGTGTCATGTGTAGAGAATTACCCGGTGCAGTAAAACGGTATTGACCGTTTCCTTGTGCCAGGTGTAGTGAGTCACCTGGTGAAGTAAAACGGTATTGACCGTTTCCTAGTGTCAGCTGTAGTGAGAGACCCGGTGCAGTAAAACGGTTTTGACCGTTTCCTAGTGTCAGCTGTAGTGAGAGACCCGGTGCAGTAAAACAGTTTTGACCGTTTCCTAGTGTCAGGTGTAGTGAGAGACCCGGTGCAGTAAAATGATATTGACCATTTCCTAGTGTCAGGTGTAGTGAGAGACCCGGTGCAGTAAAACGGTATTGACCGTTTCCTAGTGTCAGGTGTAGTGAGAGACACGGTGCAGTTAAGCTGAATTGACATTTTCCTAGTGTCAGGTGTAGTAAGTGACCCCGAGCAGTAAAACGGTATTGACCGTTTCCTCGTGTCAGGTTTAGTGAGAGTCCCGGTGAAGTAAAACGGTATTGACCATTTCCTAATATCAGGTCTAGTGAGAGACACGGTGCAGTAAAACGGTATTGATCGTTTCCTGGTGTCAGGTCTAGTTAGGGAGCTGGTACAGTACAACGGCTTTGAACATTTCCTAGTGTCAGGGATAGTGAGAGGCCCAATGTAGTATAACGGTATTGACCGTTTCCAAGGTGCAGGTGTAGTGAGAGACACTGTACAGTAAACAGTATTGACCGTTTCCTAGTGTCGGGTGTAGTGAGAGACCTGGGGCGGTAAAACGGTATTGACCGTTTCCTGGTGTCAGGTTTAGTGAGAGTCCCGGTGCAGTAAAACGTTATTGACCGTTTCCTAGTGTCAGGTGTAGTGAGAGACCCGGTGCAGTAAAACGGTATTGACCGTTTCATAGTGTTAGGTGTCTGCATGACCCGGCGCTGTAAAACGGTGTTGACCGTTTCATAGTGTCAGGAGTAGTGAGCGACCCGGTGCAGTAAAACGGTATTGACCGTTTCCTAGTGTCAGGTGCAGTGAGAGACCCGGTGCAGTAAAATGGTATTTATCGTTTCCTAGTGTCAGGTGTAGTGAGAGACCCGGTGCAGTAAACAGTATTGACCGTTTCCTAGTGTCAGGTGTAATGAGAGACCCGGTGCAGTAAAACGGTATTGACCATTTCCTAGTGTCAGGTGTAGTGAGTGACCCAGCGCTGTAAAACGGTATTGACCATTTCCTAGTGTCAGGTGCAGTGAGAGACCCGGTGCAGTAAAATGGTATTGACCGTTTCCTAGTGTCAGGTGTAGTGAGAGACCCGATGCAGTAAAATGGTATTGACCGTTTCCTGGTGTCAGGTGTAGTGAGTGACCCGGCGCTGTAAAACAGCATTGACCGTTTCCTAGTGTCAGGTGTAGTGAGAGACCCGATGCAGTAAAACGATATTGACCATTTCCTAGTGTCAGGTGTAGTGAGTGACCCAGCGCTGTAAAACGGTATTGACCGTTACCTCGTGTCAGGTGCAGTGAGAGACCCGGTGCAGTAAAATGGTATTGACCGTTTCCTAGTGTCAGGTGTAGTGAGAGACCCGATGCAGTAAAATGGTATTGACCATTTCCTGGTGTCAGGTGTAGTGAGTGACCCGGGGCAGTAAAACGGTATTGACCGTTTCCTAGTGTCAGGTGCAGTGAGAGACCCGGTGCAGGAAAATGGTATTGACCGTTTCCTAGTGTCAGGTGTAGTGAGAGACCCGATGCAGTAAAATGGTATTGACCGTTTCCTGGTGTCAGGTGTAGTGAGTGACCCGGTGCAGTAAAACGGTATTGACCATTTCCTAGTGTCAGGTGTAGTGAGAGACACGATGCAGTAAAACGGTATTGACCGTTTCCTAGTGTCAGGTGTAGTGACAGACCCAGTGCAGTAAAACGGCATTGACCATTTCCTAGTGTCAGGTGTAGTGAGTGACCCGGTGCTGTAAAACGGTATTGACCGTTTCCTAGTGTCAGGTGTAGTGAGTGACCCGGTGCAGTAAAACGGTATTGACCGTTTCCCAGTGTCAGGTGTAGTGAGAGACACGGTGCAGTAAAACGGAATTGACCATTTCCTCGTGTCAGGTGTAGTGAGAGACCCGGTGCAGTAAAACGGTATTGATCGTTTCCAATGTGCAGGTGTAGTGAGAGACCCGGTGCAGTAAAACGGTATTTACCGTTTCCTAGTGTCAGGTGTAGTGAGAGCCCCGGTGCAGTAAAACGGTATTGACCGTTTCCTGATGTCAGGTGTAGCACACTGGGCTAAATAGCTGGCTTTTAAAGCAGACCAAGGCAGGCCAGCAGCACGGTTCAATTCCTGTACCAGCCTTCCCGAACAGACGCCGGAATGTGGCGACTAGGGGCTTTTCACAGTGTGTGCAGTAAAACGGTATTGACCGTTTCCTCGTGTCAGGTGTAGTGAGTGACCCGGTGCTGGAAAACATTATTAACCATCTCCTAGAGTTCGGTTTAGTTAGAGACCCAGTGCAGTAACACGGTATTGACCGTTTCCTAGTGACAGGTGTAGTGAGAGACCCGGTGCAGTTAAACGGTATTGACCATTTCCTAGTG
This sequence comes from Scyliorhinus torazame, assembly GCF_047496885.1. Lineage (NCBI taxonomy): Eukaryota > Metazoa > Chordata > Chondrichthyes > Carcharhiniformes > Scyliorhinidae > Scyliorhinus > Scyliorhinus torazame. The sequence goes on along the minus strand of NC_092713.1, from coordinate 166,690,371 downwards.
TCAGATGTAGTGAGTGACCCGGTGCAGTAAAACGATATTGGCCATTTCCTAGTGACAGGGGTAGTGAGTGACCCAGCACTGTAAAACGGTATTGACCGTTTCCTAGTGTCAGGTGTAGTGAGAGACCCGGTGCAGTAAAATGATATTGACCATTTCCTAGTGTCAGGTGTAGTGAGAGACCCGGTGCAGTAAAACGGTATTGACCGTTTCCTGGTGTCAGGTGCAGTGAGAGACCCGGTGCAGTAAAATGGTATTTATCGTTTCCTAGTGTCAGGTGTAGTGAGAGACCCGTTGCAGTAAACAGTATTGACCGTTTCCTAGTGTCAGGTGTAATGAGAGACCCGGTGCAGTAAAACGGTATTGACCATTTCCTAGTGTCAGGTGTAGTGAGTGACCCAGCGCTGTAAAACGGTATTGACCGTTTCCTAGTGTCAGGTGCAGTGAGAGACCCGGTGCAGTAAAATGGTATTGACCGTTTCCTAGTGTCAGGTGTAGTGAGAGACCCGATGCATTAAAATGGTATTGACCGTTTCCTGGTGTCAGGTGTAGTGAGTGACCCGGCGCTGTAAAACAGTATTGACCGTTTCCTAGTGTCAGGTGTAGTGAGAGACCCGATGCAGTAATATGGATTGGCCATTCCCTTGTGTAAGGAGTAGTGAGAGATCCGGTGCAGTAAAACGGTATTGACCGTTTCCTAGTGTCAGGTGTAGAGAATTACCCGGTGCAGTAAAAGGGTATTGATCGTTTCCTCGTGTCAGGTGTAGTGAGAGACCCGGTGAAGTAAACTTTTATTGACCGTTTCCTAGTGTCAGGTTTAGCGAGTGACCCCGGTGCAGTAAAACGGTTTGGACCATTTCCTCGTGTCTGGATTCGAGAATGACCCGCTGCAATAAAATGGGATTGACCGTTTCCTTGTGTCGGGTGTAGTGAGTGTTTTGGTGCAGTAAAACGGTTTTGACCATTTCCTCGTGCCACGTGTACTGAGAGACCCGGTGCAGTACAGGATCGGTCAGGATTCGAGAATGACCCGTTACAATAAACGGCATTGACCGTTTCCTCGTGTCACGTGTACTGAGAGACACCATTTCCTAGTGGATGGCGCAGTGAGAGACCCCGTACAGTAAAACGGTATTGACCGTTTCCTAGTGTCAGGTGTAGAGAATTATCCGGTACAGTAAAACGGTATTGACCGTTTCCACGTGTCAGGTGTAGTGAGAGACACGCTGCAGTAAAACGGTATTGACCGTTTCCTCGTGTCAGATGTTGCGAACGACCCAGTATGTGTAAAACAGTTTTGACCATTTCCTGGTGTCAGGTTTAGTGAGAGTCCCGGTGAAAGAAAACGGTATTGACCGTTTCCTCGTGTCAGGTGTAGTGAGAGACCCGGTGCAATAAAACGGTATTGACCGTTTACCAGTAAAACCAGTGTCAGGAGTAGAGAATGACCCAGTTCAGTAAAACGATATTGACCATTTCCGAGTGTCAGGTGTAGTGAGAGACCCGGTGCAGTAAAATTTTATTGACCGTTTCCTAGTGTCAGGTGTAGTGAGAGATCCGATGCGGTTAAACGGTATTGATCGTTTCCTAGTGTCAGGTGTAGTGAGAGACCTGGTGCAGTAAAACGGTATTGACCGTTTCCTAGTGTCAGGTGTAGTGAGAGACCCGGTGCAGTAAAACGGTTTTGACGGTTTCCTCGTCTCAGGTGGAGTGAGAGAGCCGATGCTGTTAAACGGTATTGACCGTTTCCTCGTCTCAGGTGTAGTGAGAGACCCGGTGCTGTAAAACAATATTTACCATCTCCTAGAGATCGATTTAGTTAGAGACCTGGTGCAGTAAAACGGTATTGGCCGTTTCCTAGTGTCAGGTGCAGTGAGAGACTCGGTGCAGTAAAACCTTATTGACCATTTTCTGGCGTCAGGTGTAGTGAGAGACCCAATGCAGTAAAACGGTATTGACCGTTTCCAAGTGTCATGTGTAGAGAATTACCCGGTGCAGTAAAACGGTATTGACCGTTTCCTTGTGCCAGGTGTAGTGAGTCACCTGGTGAAGTAAAACGGTATTGACCGTTTCCTAGTGTCAGCTGTAGTGAGAGACCCGGTGCAGTAAAACGGTTTTGACCGTTTCCTAGTGTCAGCTGTAGTGAGAGACCCGGTGCAGTAAAACAGTTTTGACCGTTTCCTAGTGTCAGGTGTAGTGAGAGACCCGGTGCAGTAAAATGATATTGACCATTTCCTAGTGTCAGGTGTAGTGAGAGACCCGGTGCAGTAAAACGGTATTGACCGTTTCCTAGTGTCAGGTGTAGTGAGAGACACGGTGCAGTTAAGCTGAATTGACATTTTCCTAGTGTCAGGTGTAGTAAGTGACCCCGAGCAGTAAAACGGTATTGACCGTTTCCTCGTGTCAGGTTTAGTGAGAGTCCCGGTGAAGTAAAACGGTATTGACCATTTCCTAATATCAGGTCTAGTGAGAGACACGGTGCAGTAAAACGGTATTGATCGTTTCCTGGTGTCAGGTCTAGTTAGGGAGCTGGTACAGTACAACGGCTTTGAACATTTCCTAGTGTCAGGGATAGTGAGAGGCCCAATGTAGTATAACGGTATTGACCGTTTCCAAGGTGCAGGTGTAGTGAGAGACACTGTACAGTAAACAGTATTGACCGTTTCCTAGTGTCGGGTGTAGTGAGAGACCTGGGGCGGTAAAACGGTATTGACCGTTTCCTGGTGTCAGGTTTAGTGAGAGTCCCGGTGCAGTAAAACGTTATTGACCGTTTCCTAGTATCAGGTGTAGTGAGAGACCCGGTGCAGTAAAACGGTATTGACCGTTTCATAGTGTTAGGTGTCTGCATGACCCGGCGCTGTAAAACGGTGTTGACCGTTTCATAGTGTCAGGAGTAGTGAGCGACCCGGTGCAGTAAAACGGTATTGACCGTTTCCTAGTGTCAGGTGCAGTGAGAGACCCGGTGCAGTAAAATGGTATTTATCGTTTCCTAGTGTCAGGTGTAGTGAGAGACCCGGTGCAGTAAACAGTATTGACCGTTTCCTAGTGTCAGGTGTAATGAGAGACCCGGTGCAGTAAAACGGTATTGACCATTTCCTAGTGTCAGGTGTAGTGAGTGACCCAGCGCTGTAAAACGGTATTGACCATTTCCTAGTGTCAGGTGCAGTGAGAGACCCGGTGCAGTAAAATGGTATTGACCGTTTCCTAGTGTCAGGTGTAGTGAGAGACCCGATGCAGTAAAATGGTATTGACCGTTTCCTGGTGTCAGGTGTAGTGAGTGACCCGGCGCTGTAAAACAGCATTGACCGTTTCCTAGTGTCAGGTGTAGTGAGAGACCCGATGCAGTAAAACGATATTGACCATTTCCTAGTGTCAGGTGTAGTGAGTGACCCAGCGCTGTAAAACGGTATTGACCGTTTCCTCGTGTCAGGTGCAGTGAGAGACCCGGTGCAGTAAAATGGTATTGACCGTTTCCTAGTGTCAGGTGTAGTGAGAGACCCGATGCAGTAAAATGGTATTGACCATTTCCTGGTGTCAGGTGTAGTGAGTGACCCGGGGCAGTAAAACGGTATTGACCGTTTCCTAGTGTCAGGTGCAGTGAGAGACCCGGTGCAGGAAAATGGTATTGACCGTTTCCTAGTGTCAGGTGTAGTGAGAGACCCGATGCAGTAAAATGGTATTGACCGTTTCCTGGTGTCAGGTGTAGTGAGTGACCCGGTGCAGTAAAACGGTATTGACCATTTCCTAGTGTCAGGTGTAGTGAGAGACACGATGCAGTAAAACGGTATTGACCGTTTCCTAGTGTCAGGTGTAGTGACAGACCCAGTGCAGTAAAACGGCATTGACCATTTCCTAGTGTCAGGTGTAGTGAGTGACCCGGTGCTGTAAAACGGTATTGACCGTTTCCTAGTGTCAGGTGTAGTGAGTGACCCGGTGCAGTAAAACGGTATTGACCGTTTCCCAGTGTCAGGTGTAGTGAGAGACACGGTGCAGTAAAACGGAATTGACCATTTCCTCGTGTCAGGTGTAGTGAGAGACCCGGTGCAGTAAAACGGTATTGATCGTTTCCAATGTGCAGGTGTAGTGAGAGACCCGGTGCAGTAAAACGGTATTTACCGTTTCCTAGTGTCAGGTGTAGTGAGAGCCCCGGTGCAGTAAAACGGTATTGACCGTTTCCTGATGTCAGGTGTAGCACACTGGGCTAAATAGCTGGCTTTTAAAGCAGACCAAGGCAGGCCAGCAGCACGGTTCAATTCCTGTACCAGCCTTCCCGAACAGACGCCGGAATGTGGCGACTAGGGGCTTTTCACAGTGTGTGCAGTAAAACGGTATTGACCGTTTCCTCGTGTCAGGTGTAGTGAGTGACCCGGTGCTGGAAAACATTATTAACCATCTCCTAGAGTTCGGTTTAGTTAGAGACCCAGTGCAGTAACACGGTATTGACCGTTTCCTAGTGACAGGTGTAGTCAGAGACCCGGTGCAGTTAAACGGTATTGACCATTTCCTAGTGTCAGATGTAGTGAGTGACCCGGTGCAGTAAAACGATATTGGCCATTTCCTAGTGACAGGGGTAGTGAGTGACCCAGCACTGTAAAACGGTATTGACCGTTTCCTAGTGTCAGGTGTAGTGAGAGACCCGGTGCAGTAAAATGATATTGACCATTTCCTAGTGTCAGGTGTAGTGAGAGACCCGGTGCAGTAAAACGGTATTGACCGTTTCCTAGTGTCAGGTGTAGTGAGAGACACGGTGCAGTTAAGCTGCATTGACATTTTCCTAGTGTCAGGTGTAGTAAGTGACCCCGAGCAGTAAAACGGTATTGACCGTTTCCTCGTGTCAGGTTTCGTGAGAGTCCCGGTGAAGTAAAACGGTATTGACCATTTCCTAATATCAGGTCTAGTGAGAGACACGGTGCAGTAAAACGGTATTGATCGTTTCCTGGTGTCAGGTCTAGTTAGGGAGCTGGTACAGTACAACGGCTTTGAACATTTCCTAGTGTCAGAGATAGTGAGAGGCCCAATGTAGTATAACGGTATTGACCGTTTCCAAGGTGCAGGTGTAGTGAGAGACCCTGTACAGTAAACAGTATTGACCGTTTTCTAGTGTCGGGTGTAGTGAGAGACCTGGGGCGGTAAAACGGTATTGACCGTTTCCTGGTGTCAGGTTTAGTGAGAGTCCCGGTGCAGTAAAACGTTATTGACCGTTTCCTAGTGTCAGGTGTAGTGAGAGACCCGGTGCAGTAAAACGGTATTGACCGTTTCATAGTGTTAGGTGTCTGCGTTACCCGGCGCTGTAAAACGGTATTGACCGTTTCCTAGTGTCAGGTGCAGTGAGAGACCCGGTGCAGTAAAATGGTATTTATCGTTTCCTAGTGTCAGGTGTAGTGAGAGACCCGGTGCAGTAAACAGTATTGACCGTTTCCTAGTGTCAGGTGTAATGAGAGACCCGGTGCAGTAAAACGGTATTGACCATTTCCTAGTGTCAGGTGTAGTGAGTGACCCAGCGCTGTAAAACGGTATTGACTGTTTCCTAGTGTCAGGTGCAGTGAGAGACCCGGTGCAATAAAATGGTATTGACCGTTTCCTAGTGTCAGGTGTAGTGAGAGACCCGATGCAGTAAAATGGTATTGACCGTTTCCTGGTGTCAGGTGTAGTGAGTGACCCGGCGCTGTAAAACAGTATTGACTGTTTCCTAGTGTCAGGTGTAGTGAGAGACCCGATGCAGTAATATGGATTGGCCATTCCCTTGTGTAAGGAGTAGTGAGAGATCCGGTGCAGTAAAACGGTATTGACCGTTTCCTAGTGTCAGGTGTAGAGAATTACCCGGTGCAGTAAAAGGGTATTGATCGTTTCCTCGTGTCAGGTGTAGTGAGAGACCCGGTGAAGTAAACTTTTATTGACCGTTTCCTAGTGTCGGGTGTAGCGAGTGACCCCGGTGCAGTAAAACGGTTTGGACCATTTCCTCGTGTCTGGATTTGAGAATGACCCGCTGCAGTAAAATGGGATTGACCGTTTCCTAGTGTCGGGTGTAGTGAGTGTTTTGGTGCAGTAAAACGGTTTTGACCATTTCCTCGTGCCACGTGTACTGAGAGACCCGGTGCAGTAAAACGGTATTGACCGTTTCCTAGTGTCAGGTGAAGAGAGTGACCCGGTGCAGTAAAACAGTTTTGACCATTTCCTAGTGTCAGGATTCGAGAATGACCCGTTGCAATAAACGGCATTGACCGTTTCCTCGTGTCACGTGTACTGAGAGACACCATTTCCTAGTGGAAGGCGCAGTGAGAGACCCCGTGCAGTAAAACGGTATTGACCGTTTCCTAGTGTCAGGTGTCGAGAATTATCCGGTACAGTAAAACGGTATTGACCGTTTCCACGTGTCAGGTGTAGTGAGAGACACGCTGCAGTAAAACGGTATTGACCGTTTCCTCGTGTCAGATGTTGCGAATGACCCAGTATGTGCAAAACAGTTTTGACCATTTCCTGGTGTCTGGTTTAGTGAGAGTCCCGGTGAAAGAAAACGGTATTGACCGTTTCCTCGTGTCAGGTGTAGTGAGAGACCCGGTGCAATAAAACGGTATTGACCGTTTATCAGTGTCAGGAGTAGAGAATGACCCAGTTCAGTAAAACGATATTGACCATTTCCGAGTGTCAGGTGTAGTGAGAGACCCGGTGCAGTAAAATTTTATTGACCGTTTCCTAGTGTCAGGTGTAGTGAGAGATCCGATGCTGTTAAACGGTATTGATCGTTTCCTAGTGTCAGGTGTAGTGAGAGACCTGGTGCAGTAAAACGGTATTGACCGTTTCCTAGTGTCAGGTGTAGTGAGAGACCCGGTGCAGTAAAACGGTTTTGACGGTTTCCTCGTCTCAGGTGTAGTGAGAGACCCGATGCTGTTAAACGGTATTGACCGTTTCCTCGTCTCAGGTGTAGTGAGAGACCCGGTGTTGTAAAACAATATTTACCATCTCCTAGAGATCGATTTAGTTAGAGACCTGGTGCAGTAAAACGGTATTGGCCGTTTCCTAGTGTCAGGTGCAGTGAGAGTCTCGGTGCAGTAAAACCTTATTGACCATTTTCTAGTGTCAGGTGTAGTGAGAGACCCGATGCAGTAAAACGGTATTGACCGTTTCCAAGTGTCACGTGTAGAGAATTACCCGGTGCAGTAAAACGGTATTGACCGTTTCCTTGTGCCAGGTGTAGTGAGTCACCTGGTGAAGTAAAACGGTATTGACCGTTTCCTAGTGTCAGCTGTAGTGAGAGACCCGGTGCAGTAAATCGGTTTTGACCGTTTCCTAGTGTCAGCTGTAGTGAGAGACCCGGTGCAGTAAAACAGTTTTGACCGTTTCCTAGTGTCAGGTGTAGTGAGAGACCCGGTGCAGTAAAATGATATTGACCATTTCCTCGTATAAGGTGTAGTGAGAGACCCGGTGCAGTAAAACGGTATTGACCGTTTCCTAGTGTCAGGTGTAGTGAGAGACACGGTGCAGTTAAGCTGCATTGACATTTTACTAGTGTCAGGTGTAGTAAGTGACCCCGAGCAGTAAAACGGTATTGACCGTTTCCTCGTGTCAGGTTTAGTGAGAGTCCCGGTGAAGTAAAACTGTATTGACCATTTCCTAATATCAGGTCTAGTGAGAGACACGGTGCAGTAAAACGGTATTGATCGTTTCCTGGTGTCAGGTCTAGTTAGGGAGCTGGTACAGTACAACGGCTTTGAACATTTCCTAGTGTCAGGGATAGTGAGAGGCCCAATGTAGTATAACGGTATTGACCGTTTCCAAGGTGCAGGTGTAGTGAGAGACCCTGTACAGTAAACAGTATTGACCGTTTCCTAGTGTCGGGTGTAGTGAGAGACCTGGGGTGGTAAAACGGTATTGACCGTTTCCTGGTGTCAGGTGTAGTGAGAGACCCGGTGCAGTAAAACGGTATTGACCGTTTCCTAGTGTCAGGTGTAGTGAGTGACCCGGTGCAGGAAAACGGTATTGACCGTTTCCTGGTGTCAGGTGTATTGAGAGACCCGGTGCAGTAAAACGGTATTGACCGTTTCATAGTGTTAGGTGTCTGCGTGACCCGGCGCTGTAAAACAGTTTCATAGTGTCAGGAGTAGTGAGCGACCCGGTGCAGTAAAACGGTATTGACCGTTTCCTAGTGTCAGGTGCAGTGAGAGACCCGGTGCAGTAAAATGGTATTTATCGTTTCCTAGTGTCAGGTGTAGTGAGAGACCCGGTGCAGTAAACAGTATTGACCGTTTCCTAGTCTCAGGTGTAATGAGAGACCCGGTGCAGTAAAACGGTATTGACCATTTCCTAGTGTCAGGTGTAGTGAGTGACCCGGTGCAGCAAAATGGTATTGACCGTTTCCTAGTGTCAGGTGTAGTGAGAGACCCGATGCAGTAAAATGGTATTGACCGTTTCCTGGTGTCAGGTGTAGTGAGTGACCCGGCGCTGTAAAACAGTATTGACCGTTTCCTAGTGTCAGGTGTAGTGAGCGACCCGATGCAGTAAAACGATATTGACCATTTCCTAGTGTCAGGTGTAGTGAGTGACCCAGCGCTGTAAAACGGTATTGACCGTTTCCTCGTGTCAGGTGCAGTGAGAGACCCGGTGCAGTAAAATGGTATTGACCGTTTCCTAGTGTCAGGTGCAGTGAGAGACCCGGTGCAGTAAAATGGTATTGACCGTTTCCTAGTGTCAGGTGTAGTGAGAGACCCGATGCAGTAAAATGGTATTGACCATTTCCTGGTGTCAGGTGTAGTGAGTGACCCGGCGCTGTAAAACGGTATTGACCATTTCCTAGTGTCAGGTGTAGTGAGTGACCCGGTGCAGTAAAACGGTATTGACCGTTTCCTAGTGTCAGGTGTAGTGAGTGACCCGGTGCAGTAAAACGGTATTGACCGTTTCCCAGTGTCAGGTGTAGTGAGTGACCCGGTGCAGTAAAACGGTATTGACCGTTTCCTAGTGTCAGGTGTAGTGAGTGACCCGGTGCAGTAAAACAGTATTGACCGTTTCTTAGTGTCAGGTGTAGTGAGTGACCCGGTGCAGTAAAACAGTATTGACCGTTTCCTAGTGTCAGGTGCAGTGAGAGACCCGGTGCAGGAAAATGGTATTGACCGTTTCCTAGTGTCAGGTGTAGTGAGAGACCCGATGCAGTAAAATGGTATTGACCGTTTCCTGGTGTCAGGTGCAGTGAGTGACCCGGTGCAGTAAAACGGTATTGACCATTTCCTAGTGTCAGGTGTAGTGAGAGACACGATGCAGTAAAACGGTATTGACCGTTTCCTAGTGTCAGGTGTAGTGACAGACCCAGTGCAGTAAAACGGCATTGACCATTTCCTAGTGTCAGGTGTAGTGAGTGACCCGGTGCTGTAAAACGGTATTGACCGTTTCCTAGTGTCAGGTGTAGTGAGTGACCCGGTGCAGTAAAACGGTATTGACCGTTTCCCAGTGTCAGGTGTAGTGAGAGACACGGTGCAGTAAAACGGAATTGACCATTTCCTCGTGTCAGGTGTAGTGAGAGACCCGGTGCAGTAAAACGGTATTGATCGTTTCCAATGTGCAGGTGTAGTGAGAGACCCGGTGCAGTAAAACGGTATTTACCGTTTCCTAGTGTCAGGTGTATTGAGAGCCCCGGTGCAGTAAAACGGTATTGACCGTTTCCTGATGTCAGGTGTAGCACACTGGGCTAAATAGCTGGCTTTTAAAGCAGACAAAGGCAGGCCAGCAGCACGGTTCAATTCCTGTACCAGCCTTTCCGAACAGACGCCGGAATGTGGCGACTAGGGGCTTTTCACAGTGTGTGCAGTAAAACGGTATTGACCGTTTCCTCGTGTCAGGTGTAGTGAGTGACCCGGTGCTGGAAAACATTATTAACCATCTCCTAGAGTTCGGTTTAGTTAGAGACCCAGTGCAGTAACTCGGTATTGACCGTTTCCTAGTGACAGGTGTAGTGAGAGACCCGGTGCAGTAAAATGGTATTGACCGTTTCCTAGTGACAGGTGTAGTGAGAGACCCGGTGCAGTAAAACGGTATTGACCATTTCCTAGTGTCAGATGTAGTGAGTGACCCGGTGCAGTAAAACGGTATTGACCATTTCCTAGTGACAGGTGTAGTGAGTGACCCAGCACTGTAAAACAGTATTGACCGTTTCCTAGTGTCAGGTGTAGTGAGAGACCCAGTGCAGTAAAACAGTATTGACCGTTTCCTAGTGTCAGGTGTAGTGCGAGACTCGGTGCAGTAAAACGGTATTGACCGTTTCCTAGTGTCAGGTGTAGTGAGATACCCGGTGCAGTAAAACAGTATTGACCGTTTCCTAGTGTCAGGTGTAGTGAGTGACTCGGTGCAGTAAAACGGTATAGACCGTTTCCTAGTGTCAGGTGTAGTGAGTGACCCGATGCAGTAAAACGGTATTGACCACTTCCTAGTGTCAGGTGTAGTGAGAGACCCGGTGCAGTAAAACGGTATTGACCATTTCCTAGTGTCAGGTGTAGTGAGAGACCCGGTGCAGTAAAACGGTTTTGACCGTTTCCTAGTGTCAGGTACAGTGAGAGACCCGGTGCAGTAAAACGGTATTTACCGTTTCCTAGTGTCGGGTGTAGTGAGAGACTCGGTGCAGTAAAACGGTATTGACCGTTCCTTAGTGTCAGGTGTAGAGAATGACCCTCTGCAGTAATATGGATTGGCCATTCCCTTGTGTAAGGAGTAGTGAGAGATCCGGTGCAGTAAAACGGTATTGACCGTTTCCTAGTGTCAGGTGTAGAGAATTACCCGGTGCAGTAAAAGGGTATTGATCGTTTCCTCGTGTCAGGTGTAGTGAGAGACCCGTTGAAGTAAACTTTTATTGACCGTTTCCTAGTGTCAGGTGTAGCGAGTGACCCCGGTGCAGTAAAACGGTTTGGACCATTTCCTCGTGTCTGGATTCGAGAATGACCCGCTGCAGTAAAATGGGATTGACCGTTTCCTAGTGTCGGGTGTAGTGAGTGTTTTGGTGCAGTAAAACGGTTTTGACCATTTCCTCGTGTCAAATGTACTGAGAGACCCGGTGCAGTAAAACGGTATTGACCGTTTCCTAATGTCAGATGAAGAGAGTGACCCGGTGCAGTAAAACAGTTTTGACCATTTCCTAGTGTCAGGATTCGAGAATGACCCGTTGCAATAAAACGGCATTGACCGTTTCCTCGTGTCACGTGTACTGAGAGACACCATTTCCTCGTGGAAGGCGCAGTGAGAGACCCCGTGCAGTAAAACGGTATTGACCGTTTCCTAGTGTCAGGTGTAGAGAATTATCCGGTACAGTAAAACGGTATTGACCGTTTCCACGTGTCAGGTGTAGTGAGAGACACGCTGCAGTAAAACGGTATTGACCGTTTCCTTGTGTCAGATGTTGCGAATGACCCAGTGTGTGGAAAACAGTTTTGACCATTTCCTGGTGTCAGGTTTAGTGAGAGTCCCGGTGAAAGAAAACGGTATTGACCGTTTCCTCGTGTCAGGTGTAGTGAGAGACCCGGTGCAATAAAATGGTATTGACCGTTTCCTGGTGTCAGGTGTAGTGAGTGACCCGGTGCAGTAAAACGGTATTGACCATCTCCTAGTGTCAGGTGTAGTGAGAGACACGATGCAGTAAAACGGTATTGACCGTTTCCTAGTGTCAGGTGTAGTGACAGACCCAGTGCAGTAAAACGGCATTGACCATTTCCTCGTGTCAGGTGTAGTGAGTGACCCGGTACTGTAAAACGGTATTGACCGTTTCCTAGTGTCAGGTGTAGTGAGTGACCCGTTGCAGTAAAACGGTATTGACCGTTTCCCAGTGTCAGGTGTAGTGAGAGACACGCTGCAGTAAAACGGTATTGACCGTTTCCTCGTGTCAGATGTTGCGAATGACCCAGTATGTGTAAAACAGTTTTGACCATTTCCTGGTGTCAGGTTTAGTGAGAGTCCCGGTGAAAGAAAACGGTATTGACCGTTTCCTCGTGTCAGGTGTAGTGAGAGACCCGGTGCAATAAAACGGTATTGACCGTTTATCAGTGTCAGGAGTAGAGAATGACCCAGTTCAGTAAAACGATATTGACCATTTCCGAGTGTCAGGTGTAGTGAGAGACCCGGTGCAGTAAAATTTTATTGACCGTTTCCTAGTGTCAGGTGTAGTGAGAAATCCGATGCTGTTAAACGGTATTGATCGTTTCCTAGTGTCAGGTGTAGTGAGAGACCTGGTGCAGTAAAACGGTATTGACCGTTTCTTAGTGTCAGGTGTAGTGAGAGACCCGGTGCAGTAAAACGGTTTTGACGGTTTCCTCGTCTCAGGTGTAGTGAGAGACCCGATGCTGTTAAACGGTATTGACCGTTTCCTCGTCTCAGGTGTAGTGAGAGACCCGGTGCTGTAAAACAATATTTACCATCTCCTAGAGATCGATTTAGTTAGAGACCTGGTGCAGTAAAACGGTATTGGCCGTTTCCTAGTGTCAGGTGCAGTGAGAGACTCGGTGCAGTAAAACGTTATTGACCATTTTCTAGTGTCAGGTGTAGTGAGAGACCCGATGCAGTAAAACGGTATTGACCGTTTCCAAGTGTCATGTGTAGAGAATTACCCGGTGCAGTAAAACGGTATTGACCGTTTCCTTGTGCCAGGTGTAGTGAGTCACCTGGTGAAGTAAAACGGTATTGACCGTTTCCTAGTGTCAGCTGTAGTGAGAGACCCGGTGCAGTAAAACGGTTTTGACCGTTTCCTAGTGTCAGCTGTAGTGAGAGACCCGGTGCAGTAAAACAGTTTTGACCGTTTCCTAGTGTCAGGCGTAGTGAGAGTTCCGGTGCAGTAAAATGATATTGACCATTTCCTCGTATAAGGTGTAGTGAGAGACCCGGTGCAGTAAAACGGTATTGACCGTTTCCTGGTGTCAGGTGTAGTGAGTGACCCGTTGCAGTAAAACGGTATTGACCGTTTCCCAGTGTCAGGTGTAGTGAGAGACACGCTGCAGTAAAACGGTATTGACCGTTTCCTAGTGTCAGGTGTAGTGAGAGACCCGGTGCAGTAAAATGATATTGACCATTTCCTCGTATAAGGTGTAGTGAGAGACCCGGTGCAGTAAAACGGTATTGACCGTTTCCTAGTGTCAGGTGTAGTGAGAGACACGGTGCAGTTAAGCTGCATTGACATTTTCCTAGTGTCAGGTGTAGTAAGTGACCCCGAGCAGTAAAACGGTATTGACCGTTTCCTCGTGTCAGGTTTAGTGAGAGTCCCGGTGAAGTAAAACGGTATTGACCATTTCCTAATATCAGGTCTAGTGAGAGACACGGTGCAGTAAAACGGTATTGATCGTTTCCTGGTGTCAGGTCTAGTTAGGGAGCTGGTACAGTACAACGGCTTTGAACATTTCCTAGTGTCAGGGATAGTGAGAGGCCCAATGTAGTATAACGGTATTGACCGTTTCCAAGGTGCAGGTGTAGTGAGAGACCCTGTACAGTAAACAGTATTGACCGTTTCCTAGTGTCGGGTGTAGTGAGAGACCTGGGGTGGTAAAACGGTATTGACCGTTTCCTGGTGTCAGGTGTAGTGAGAGACCCGGTGCAGTAAAACGGTATTGACCGTTTCCTAGTGTCAGGTGTAGTGAGTGACCCGGTGCAGGAAAACGGTATTGACCGTTTCCTGGTGTCAGGTGTAGTGAGAGACCCGGTGCAGTAAAACGGTATTGACCGTTTCATAGTGTTAGGTGTCTGCGTGACCCGGCGCTGTAAAACGGTGTTGACCGTTTCATAGTGTCAGGAGTAGTGAGCGACCCGGTGCAGTAAAACGGTATTGACCGTTTCCTAGTGTCAGGTGCAGTGAGAGACCCGGTGCAGTAAAATGGTATTTATCGTTTCCTAGTGTCAGGTGTAGTGAGAGACCCGGTGCAGTAAACAGTATTGACCGTTTCCTAGTCTCAGGTGTAATGAGAGACCCGGTGCAGTAAAACGGTATTGACCATTTCCTAGTGTCAGGTGTAGTGAGTGACCCAGCGCTGTAAAACGGTATTGACCGTTTCCTAGTGTCAGGTGCAGTGAGAGACCCGGTGCAGTAAAATGGTATTGACCGTTTCCTAGTGTCAGGTGTAGTGAGAGACCCGATGCAGTAAAATGGTATTGACCGTTTCCTGGTGTCAGGTGTAGTGAGTGACCCGGCGCTGTAAAACAGTATTGACCGTTTCCTAGTGTCAGGTGTAGTGAGAGACCCGATGCAGTAAAACGATATTGACCATTTCCTAGTGTCAGGTGTAGTGAGTGACCCAGCGCTGTAAAACGGTATTGACCGTTTCCTCGTGTCAGGTGCAGTGAGAGACCCGGTGCAGTAAAATGGTATTGACCGTTTCCTAGTGTCAGGTGTAGTGAGAGACCCGATGCAGTAAAATGGTATTGACCATTTCCTGGTGTCAGGTGTAGTGAGTGACCCGGCGCTGTAAAACGGTATTGACCATTTCCTAGTGTCAGGTGTAGTGAGTGACCCGGTGCAGTAAAACGGTATTGACCGTTTCCTAGTGTCAGGTGTAGTGAGTGACTCGGTGCAGTAAAACGGTATTGACCGTTTCCCAGTGTCAGGTGTAGTGAGTGACCCGGTGCAGTAAAACGGTATTGACCGTTTCCTAGTGTCAGGTGTAGTGAGTGACCCGGTGCAGTAAAACAGTATTGACCGTTTCTTAGTGTCAGGTGTAGTGAGTGACCCGGTGCAGTAAAACAGTATTGACCGTTTCCTAGTGTCAGGTGCAGTGAGAGACCCGGTGCAGTAAAACGGTATTGACCGTTTCCCAGTGTCAGGTGTAGTGAGTGACCCGGTGCAGTAAAACGGTATTGACCATCTCCTAGTGTCAGGTGTAGTGAGAGACACGATGCAGTAAAACGGTATTGACCGTTTCCTAGTGTCAGGTGTAGTGACAGACCCAGTGCAGTAAAACGGCATTGACCATTTCCTCGTGTCAGGTGTAGTGAGTGACCCGGTACTGTAAAACGGTATTGACCGTTTCCTAGTGTCAGGTGTAGTGAGTGACCCGTTGCAGTAAAACGGTATTGACCGTTTCCCAGTGTCAGGTGTAGTGAGAGACACGCTGCAGTAAAACGGTATTGACCGTTTCCTCGTGTCAGATGTTGCGAATGACCCAGTATGTGTAAAACAGTTTTGACCATTTCCTGGTGTCAGGTTTAGTGAGAGTCCCGGTGAAAGAAAACGGTATTGACCGTTTCCTCGTGTCAGGTGTAGTGAGAGACCCGGTGCAATAAAACGGTATTGACCGTTTATCAGTGTCAGGAGTAGAGAATGACCCAGTTCAGTAAAACGATATTGACCATTTCCGAGTGTCAGGTGTAGTGAGAGACCCGGTGCAGTAAAATTTTATTGACCGTTTCCTAGTGTCAGGTGTAGTGAGAAATCCGATGCTGTTAAACGGTATTGATCGTTTCCTAGTGTCAGGTGTAGTGAGAGACCTGGTGCAGTAAAACGGTATTGACCGTTTCTTAGTGTCAGGTGTAGTGAGAGACCCGGTGCAGTAAAACGGTTTTGACGGTTTCCTCGTCTCAGGTGTAGTGAGAGACCCGATGCTGTTAAACGGTATTGACCGTTTCCTCGTCTCAGGTGTAGTGAGAGACCCGGTGCTGTAAAACAATATTTACCATCTCCTAGAGATCGATTTAGTTAGAGACCTGGTGCAGTAAAACGGTATTGGCCGTTTCCTAGTGTCAGGTGCAGTGAGAGACTCGGTGCAGTAAAACGTTATTGACCATTTTCTAGTGTCAGGTGTAGTGAGAGACCCGATGCAGTAAAACGGTATTGACCGTTTCCAAGTGTCATGTGTAGAGAATTACCCGGTGCAGTAAAACGGTATTGACCGTTTCCTTGTGCCAGGTGTAGTGAGTCACCTGGTGAAGTAAAACGGTATTGACCGTTTCCTAGTGTCAGCTGTAGTGAGAGACCCGGTGCAGTAAAACGGTTTTGACCGTTTCCTAGTGTCAGCTGTAGTGAGAGACCCGGTGCAGTAAAACAGTTTTGACCGTTTCCTAGTGTCAGGCGTAGTGAGAGTTCCGGTGCAGTAAAATGATATTGACCATTTCCTCGTATAAGGTGTAGTGAGAGACCCGGTGCAGTAAAACGGTATTGACCGTTTCCTAGTGTCAGGTGTAGTGAGTGACCCGTTGCAGTAAAACGGTATTGACCGTTTCCCAGTGTCAGGTGTAGTGAGAGACACGCTGCAGTAAAACGGTATTGACCGTTTCCTAGTGTCAGGTGTAGTGAGAGACCCGGTGCAGTAAAATGATATTGACCATTTCCTCGTATAAGGTGTAGTGAGAGACCCGGTGCAGTAAAACGGTATTGACCGTTTCCTAGTGTCAGGTGTAGTGAGAGACACGGTGCAGTTAAGCTGCATTGACATTTTCCTAGTGTCAGGTGTAGTAAGTGACCCCGAGCAGTAAAACGGTATTGACCGTTTCCTCGTGTCAGGTTTAGTGAGAGTCCCGGTGAAGTAAAACGGTATTGACCATTTCCTAATATCAGGTCTAGTGAGAGACACGGTGCAGTAAAACGGTATTGATCGTTTCCTGGTGTCAGGTCTAGTTAGGGAGCTGGTACAGTACAACGGCTTTGAACATTTCCTAGTGTCAGGGATAGTGAGAGGCCCAATGTAGTATAACGGTATTGACCGTTTCCAAGGTGCAGGTGTAGTGAGAGACCCTGTACAGTAAACAGTATTGACCGTTTCCTAGTGTCGGGTGTAGTGAGAGACCTGGGGTGGTAAAACGGTATTGACCGTTTCCTGGTGTCAGGTGTAGTGAGAGACCCGGTGCAGTAAAACGGTATTGACCGTTTCCTAGTGTCAGGTGTAGTGAGTGACCCGGTGCAGGAAAACGGTATTGACCGTTTCCTGGTGTCAGGTGTAGTGAGAGACCCGGTGCAGTAAAACGGTATTGACCGTTTCATAGTGTTAGGTGTCTGCGTGACCCGGCGCTGTAAAACGGTGTTGACCGTTTCATAGTGTCAGGAGTAGTGAGCGACCCGGTGCAGTAAAACGGTATTGACCGTTTCCTAGTGTCAGGTGCAGTGAGAGACCCGGTGCAGTAAAATGGTATTTATCGTTTCCTAGTGTCAGGTGTAGTGAGAGACCCGGTGCAGTAAACAGTATTGACCGTTTCCTAGTCTCAGGTGTAATGAGAGACCCGGTGCAGTAAAACGGTATTGACCATTTCCTAGTGTCAGGTGTAGTGAGTGACCCAGCGCTGTAAAACGGTATTGACCGTTTCCTAGTGTCAGGTGCAGTGAGAGACCCGGTGCAGTAAAATGGTATTGACCGTTTCCTAGTGTCAGGTGTAGTGAGAGACCCGATGCAGTAAAATGGTATTGACCGTTTCCTGGTGTCAGGTGTAGTGAGTGACCCGGCGCTGTAAAACAGTATTGACCGTTTCCTAGTGTCAGGTGTAGTGAGAGACCCGATGCAGTAAAACGATATTGACCATTTCCTAGTGTCAGGTGTAGTGAGTGACCCAGCGCTGTAAAACGGTATTGACCGTTTCCTCGTGTCAGGTGCAGTGAGAGACCCGGTGCAGTAAAATGGTATTGACCGTTTCCTAGTGTCAGGTGTAGTGAGAGACCCGATGCAGTAAAATGGTATTGACCATTTCCTGGTGTCAGGTGTAGTGAGTGACCCGGCGCTGTAAAACGGTATTGACCATTTCCTAGTGTCAGGTGTAGTGAGTGACCCGGTGCAGTAAAACGGTATTGACCGTTTCCTAGTGTCAGGTGTAGTGAGTGACTCGGTGCAGTAAAACGGTATTGACCGTTTCCCAGTGTCAGGTGTAGTGAGTGACCCGGTGCAGTAAAACGGTATTGACCGTTTCCTAGTGTCAGGTGTAGTGAGTGACCCGGTGCAGTAAAACAGTATTGACCGTTTCTTAGTGTCAGGTGTAGTGAGTGACCCGGTGCAGTAAAACAGTATTGACCGTTTCCTAGTGTCAGGTGCAGTGAGAGACCCGGTGCAGTAAAACGGTATTGACCGTTTCCCAGTGTCAGGTGTAGTGAGAGACACGGTGCAGTAAAACGGAATTGACCATTTCCTCGTGTCAGGTGTAGTGAGAGACCCGGTGCAGTAAAACGGTATTGATCGTTTCCAATGTGCAGGTGTAGTGAGAGACCCGGTGCAGTAAAACGGTATTTACCGTTTCCTAGTGTCAGGTGTATTGAGAGCCCCGGTGCAGTAAAACGGTATTGACCGTTTCCTGATGTCAGGTGTAGCACACTGGGCTAAATAGCTGGCTTTTAAAGCAGACAAAGGCAGGCCAGCAGCACGGTTCAATTCCTGTACCAGCCTTTCCGAACAGACGCCGGAATGTGGCGACTAGGGGCTTTTCACAGTGTGTGCAGTAAAACGGTATTGACCGTTTCCTCGTGTCAGGTGTAGTGAGTGACCCGGTGCTGGAAAACATTATTAACCATCTCCTAGAGTTCGGTTTAGTTAGAGACCCAGTGCAGTAACTCGGTATTGACCGTTTCCTAGTGACAGGTGTAGTGAGAGACCCGGTGCAGTAAAACGGTATTGACCATTTCCTCGTGTCAGATGTAGTGAGTGACCCGGTGCAGTAAAACGGTATTGACCATTTCCTAGTGACAGGTGTAGTGAGTGACCCAGCACTGTAAAACGGTATTGACCGTTTCCTAGTGTCAGGTGTAGTGAGAGACCCAGTGCAGTAAAACAGTATTGACCGTTTCCTAGTGTCAGGTGTAGTGCGAGACTCGGTGCAGTAAAACGGTATTGACCGTTTCCTAGTGTCAGGTGTAGTGAGATACCCGGTGCAGTAAAACAGTATTGACCGTTTCCTAGTGTCAGGTGTAGTGAGTGACTCGGTGCAGTAAAACGGTATAGACCGTTTCCTAGTGTCAGGTGTAGTGAGTGACCCGATGCAGTAAAACGGTATTGACCACTTCCTAGTGTCAGGTGTAGTGAGAGACCCGGTGCAGTAAAACGGTATTGACCATTTCCTAGTGTCAGGTGTAGTGAGAGACCCGGTGCAGTAAAACGGTTTTGACCGTTTCCTAGTGTCAGGTACAGTGAGAGACCCGGTGCAGTAAAACGGTATTTACCGTTTCCTAGTGTCGGGTGTAGTGAGAGACTCGGTGCAGTAAAACGGTATTGACCGTTCCTTAGTGTCAGGTGTAGAGAATGACCCTCTGCAGTAATATGGATTGGCCATTCCCTTGTGTAAGGAGTAGTGAGAGATCCGGTGCAGTAAAACGGTATTGACCGTTTCCTAGTGTCAGGTGTAGAGAATTACCCGGTGCAGTAAAAGGGTATTGATCGTTTCCTCGTGTCAGGTGTAGTGAGAGACCCGGTGAAGTAAACTTTTATTGACCGTTTCCTAGTGTCAGGTGTAGCAAGTGACCCCGGTGCAGTAAAACGGTTTGGACCATTTCCTCGTGTCTGGATTCGAGAATGACCCGCTGCAGTAAAATGGGATTGACCGTTTCCTAGTGTCGGGTGTAGTGAGTGTTTTGGTGCAGTAAAACGGTTTTGACCATTTCCTCGTGTCAAATGTACTGAGAGACCCGGTGCAGTAAAACGGTATTGACCGTTTCCTAATGTCAGATGAAGAGAGTGACCCGGTGCAGTAAAACAGTTTTGACCATTTCCTAGTGTCAGGATTCGAGAATGACCCGTTGCAATAAAACGGCATTGACCGTTTCCTCGTGTCACGTGTACTGAGAGACACCATTTCCTCGTGGAAGGCGCAGTGAGAGACCCCGTGCAGTAAAACGGTATTGACCGTTTCCTAGTGTCAGGTGTAGAGAATTATCCGGTACAGTAAAACGGTATTGACCGTTTCCACGTGTCAGGTGTAGTGAGAGACACGCTGCAGTAAAACGGTATTGACCGTTTCCTTGTGTCAGATGTTGCGAATGACCCAGTGTGTGGAAAACAGTTTTGACCATTTCCTGGTGTCAGGTTTAGTGAGAGTCCCGGTGAAAGAAAACGGTATTGACCGTTTCCTCGTGTCAGGTGTAGTGAGAGACCCGGTGCAATAAAATGGTATTGACCGTTTCCTGGTGTCAGGTGTAGTGAGTGACCCGGTGCAGTAAAACGGTATTGACCATCTCCTAGTGTCAGGTGTAGTGAGAGACACGATGCAGTAAAACGGTATTGACCGTTTCCTAGTGTCAGGTGTAGTGACAGACCCAGTGCAGTAAAACGGCATTGACCATTTCCTCGTGTCAGGTGTAGTGAGTGACCCGGTACTGTAAAACGGTATTGACCGTTTCCTAGTGTCAGGTGTAGTGAGTGACCCGTTGCAGTAAAACGGTATTGACCGTTTCCCAGTGTCAGGTGTAGTGAGAGACACGCTGCAGTAAAACGGTATTGACCGTTTCCTCGTGTCAGATGTTGCGAATGACCCAGTATGTGTAAAACAGTTTTGACCATTTCCTGGTGTCAGGTTTAGTGAGAGTCCCGGTGAAAGAAAACGGTATTGACCGTTTCCTCGTGTCAGGTGTAGTGAGAGACCCGGTGCAATAAAACGGTATTGACCGTTTATCAGTGTCAGGAGTAGAGAATGACCCAGTTCAGTAAAACGATATTGACCATTTCCGAGTGTCAGGTGTAGTGAGAGACCCGGTGCAGTAAAATTTTATTGACCGTTTCCTAGTGTCAGGTGTAGTGAGAGATCCGATGCTGTTAAACGGTATTGATCGTTTCCTAGTGTCAGGTGTAGTGAGAGACCTGGTGCAGTAAAACGGTATTGACCGTTTCTTAGTGTCAGGTGTAGTGAGAGACCCGGTGCAGTAAAACGGTTTTGACGGTTTCCTCGTCTCAGGTGTAGTGAGAGACCCGATGCTGTTAAACGGTATTGACCGTTTCCTCGTCTCAGGTGTAGTGAGAGACCCGGTGCTGTAAAACAATATTTACCATCTCCTAGAGATCGATTTAGTTAGAGACCTGGTGCAGTAAAACGGTATTGGCCGTTTCCTAGTGTCAGGTGCAGTGAGAGACTCGGTGCAGTAAAACGTTATTGACCATTTTCT
This sequence comes from Scyliorhinus torazame, assembly GCF_047496885.1. NCBI lineage: Eukaryota > Metazoa > Chordata > Chondrichthyes > Carcharhiniformes > Scyliorhinidae > Scyliorhinus > Scyliorhinus torazame. The sequence goes on along the minus strand of NC_092713.1, from coordinate 166,669,364 downwards.
AGTGTCAGGTGTAGTGAGAGACCCGATGCAGTAAAACGGTATTGACCGTTTCCAAGTGTCATGTGTAGAGAATTACCCGGTGCAGTAAAACGGTATTGACCGTTTCCTTGTGCCAGGTGTAGTGAGTCACCTGGTGAAGTAAAACGGTATTGACCGTTTCCTAGTGTCAGCTGTAGTGAGAGACCCGGTGCAGTAAAAAGGTTTTGACCGTTTCCTAGTGTCAGCTGTAGTGAGAGACCCGGTGCAGTAAAACAGTTTTGACCGTTTCCTAGTGTCAGGTGTAGTGAGAGTTCCGGTGCAGTAAAATGATATTGACCATTTCCTCGTATAAGGTGTAGTGCGAGACCCGGTGCAGTAAAACGGTATTGACCGTTTCCTAGTGTCAGGTGTAGTGAGTGACCCGTTGCAGTAAAACGGTATTGACCGTTTCCCAGTGTCAGGTGTAGTGAGAGACACGCTGCAGTAAAACGGTATTGACCGTTTCCTAGTGTCAGGTGTAGTGAGAGACCCGGTGCAGTAAAATGATATTGACCATTTCCTCGTATAAGGTGTAGTGAGAGACCCGGTGCAGTAAAACGGTATTGACCGTTTCCTAGTGTCAGGTGTAGTGAGAGACACGGTGCAGTTAAGCTGCATTGACATTTTCCTAGTGTCAGGTGTAGTAAGTGACCCCGAGCAGTAAAACGGTATTGACCGTTTCCTCGTGTCAGGTTTAGTGAGAGTCCCGGTGAAGTAAAACGGTATTGACCATTTCCTAATATCAGGTCTAGTGAGAGACACGGTGCAGTAAAACGGTATTGATCGTTTCCTGGTGTCAGGTCTAGTTAGGGAGCTGGTACAGTACAACGGCTTTGAATATTTCCTAGTGTCAGGGATAGTGAGAGGCCCAATGTAGTATAACGGTATTGACCGTTTCCAAGGTGCAGGTGTAGTGAGAGACCCTGTACAGTAAACAGTATTGACCGTTTCCTAGTGTCGGGTGTAGTGAGAGACCTGGGGTGGTAAAACGGTATTGACCGTTTCCTGGTGTCAGGTGTAGTGAGAGACCCGGTGCAGTAAAACGGTATTGACCGTTTCCTAGTGTCAGGTGTAGTGAGTGACCCGGTGCAGGAAAACGGTATTGACCGTTTCCTGGTGTCAGGTGTAGTGAGAGACCCGGTGCAGTAAAACGGTATTGACCGTTTCATAGTGTTAGGTGTCTGCGTGACCCGGCGCTGTAAAACGGTGTTGACCGTTTCATAGTGTCAGGAGTAGTGAGCGACCCGGTGCAGTAAAACGGTATTGACCGTTTCCTAGTGTCAGGTGCAGTGAGAGACCCGGTGCAGTAAAATGGTATTTATCGTTTCCTAGTGTCAGGTGTAGTGAGAGACCCGGTGCAGTAAACAGTATTGACCGTTTCCTAGTCTCAGGTGTAATGAGAGACCCGGTGCAGTAAAACGGTATTGACCATTTCCTAGTGTCAGGTGTAGTGAGTGACCCAGCGCTGTAAAACGGTATTGACCGTTTCCTAGTGTCAGGTGCAGTGAGAGACCCGGTGCAGTAAAATGGTATTGACCGTTTCCTAGTGTCAGGTGTAGTGAGAGACCCGATGCAGTAAAATGGTATTGACCGTTTCCTGGTGTCAGGTGTAGTGAGTGACCCGGCGCTGTAAAACAGTATTGACCGTTTCCTAGTGTCAGGTGTAGTGAGAGACCCGATGCAGTAAAACGATATTGACCATTTCCTAGTGTCAGGTGTAGTGAGTGACCCAGCGCTGTAAAACGGTATTGACCGTTTCCTCGTGTCAGGTGCAGTGAGAGACCCGGTGCAGTAAAATGGTATTGACCGTTTCCTAGTGTCAGGTGTAGTGAGAGACCCGATGCAGTAAAATGGTATTGACCATTTCCTGGTGTCAGGTGTAGTGAGTGACCCGGCGCTGTAAAACGGTATTGACCATTTCCTAGTGTCAGGTGTAGTGAGTGACCCGGCGCAGTAAAACGGTATTGACCGTTTCCTAGTGTCAGGTGTAGTGCGTGACTCGGTGCAGTAAAACAGTATTGACCGTTTCCCAGTGTCAGGTGTAGTGAGTGACCCGGTGCAGTAAAACGGTATTGACCGTTTCCTAGTGTCAGGTGTAGTGAGTGACCCGGTGCAGTAAAACAGTATTGACCGTTTCTTAGTGTCAGGTGTAGTGAGTGACCCGGTGCAGTAAAACAGTATTGACCGTTTCCTAGTGTCAGGTGCAGTGAGAGACCCGGTGCAGGAAAATGGTATTGACCGTTTCCTAGTGTCAGGTGTAGTGAGAGACCCGATGCAGTAAAATGGTATTGACCGTTTCCTGGTGTCAGGTGTAGTGAGTGACCCGGTGCAGTAAAACGGTATTGACCATTTCCTAGTGTCAGGTGTAGTGAGAGACACGATGCAGTAAAACGATATTGACCATTTCCTAGTGTCAGGTGTAGTGAGTGACCCAGCGCTGTAAAACGGTATTGACCGTTTCCTCGTGTCAGGTGCAGTGAGAGACCCGGTGCAGTAAAATGGTATTGACCGTTTCCTGGTGTCAGGTGTAGTGAGTGACCCGGCGCTGTAAAACAGTATTGACCGTTTCCTAGTGTCAGGTGTAGTGAGAGACCCGATGCAGTAAAACGATATTGACCATTTCCTAGTGTCAGGTGTAGTGAGTGACCCAGCGCTGTAAAACGGTATTGACCGTTTCCTCGTGTCAGGTGCAGTGAGAGACCCGATGCAGTAAAATGGTATTGACCGTTTCCTGGTGTCAGGTGTAGTGAGTGACCCGGTGCAGTAAAACGGTATTGACCATTTCCTAGTGTCAGGTGTAGTGAGAGACACGATGCAGTAAAACGGTATTGACCGTTTCCTAGTGTCAGGTGTAGTGACAGACCCAGTGCAGTAAAACGGCATTGACCATTTCCTAGTGTCAGGTGTAGTGAGTGACCCGGTGCTGTAAAACGGTATTGACCGTTTCCTAGTGTCAGGTGTAGTGAGTGACCCGGTGCAGTAAAACGGTATTGACCGTTTCCCAGTGTCAGGTGTAGTGAGAGACACGGTGCAGTAAAACGGAATTGACCATTTCCTCGTGTCAGGTGTAGTGAGAGACCCGGTGCAGTAAAACGGTATTGATCGTTTCCAATGTGCAGGTGTAGTGAGAGACCCGGTGCAGTAAAACGGTATTTACCGTTTCCTAGTGTCAGGTGTAGTGAGAGCCCCGGTGCAGTAAAACGGTATTGACCGTTTCCTGATGTCAGGTGTGGCACACTGGGCTAAATAGCTGGCTTTTAAAGCAGACAAAGGCAGGCCAGCAGCACGGTTCAATTCCTGTACCAGCCTTCCCGAACAGACGCCGGAATGTGGCGACTAGGGGCTTTTCACAGTGTGTGCAGTAAAACGGTATTGACCGTTTCCTCGTGTCAGGTGTAGTGAGTGACCCGGTGCTGGAAAACATTATTAACCATCTCCTAGAGTTCGGTTTAGTTAGAGACCCAGTGCAGTAACTCGGTATTGACCGTTTCCTAGTGACAGGTGTAGTGAGAGACCCGGTGCAGTAAAACGGTTTTGACCGTTTCCTAGTGTCAGGTACAGTGAGAGACCCGGTGCAGTAAAACGGTATATACCGTTTCCTAGTGTCGGGTGTAGTGAGAGACTCGGTGCAGTAAAACGGTATTGACCGTTCCTTAGTGTCAGGTGTAGAGAATGACCCTCTGCAGTAATATGGATTGGCCATTCCCTTGTGTAAGGAGTAGTGAGAGATCCGGTGCAGTAAAACGGTATTGACCGTTTCCTAGTGTCAGGTGTAGAGAATTACCCGGTGCAGTAAAAGGGTATTGATCGTTTCCTCGTGTCAGGTGTAGTGAGAGACCCGGTGAAGTAAACTTTTATTGACCGTTTCCTAGTGTCAGGTGTAGCGAGTGACCCCGGTGCAGTAAAACGGTTTGGACCATTTCCTCGTGTCTGGATTCGAGAATGACCCGCTGCAGTAAAATGGGATTGACCGTTTCCTAGTGTCGGGTGTAGTGAGTGTTTTGGTGCAGTAAAACGGTTTTGACCATTTCCTCGTGTCAAATGTACTGAGAGACCCGGTGCAGTAAAACGGTATTGACCGTTTCCTAATGTCAGATGAAGAGAGTGACCCGGTGCAGTAAAACAGTTTTGACCATTTCCTAGTGTCAGGATTCGAGAATGACCCGTTGCAATAAAACGGCATTGACCGTTTCCTCGTGTCACGTGTACTGAGAGACACCATTTCCTCGTGGAAGGCGCAGTGAGAGACCCCGTGCAGTAAAACGGTATTGACCGTTTCCTAGTGTCAGGTGTAGAGAATTATCCGGTACAGTAAAACGGTATTGACCGTTTCCACGTGTCAGGTGTAGTGAGAGACACGCTGCAGTAAAACGGTATTGACCGTTTCCTTGTGTCAGATGTTGCGAATGACCCAGTGTGTGGAAAACAGTTTTGACCATTTCCTGGTGTCAGGTTTAGTGAGAGTCCCGGTGAAAGAAAACGGTATTGACCGTTTCCTCGTGTCAGGTGTAGTGAGAGACCCGGTGCAATAAAATGGTATTGACCGTTTCCTGGTGTCAGGTGTAGTGAGTGACCCGGTGCAGTAAAACGGTATTGACCATCTCCTAGTGTCAGGTGTAGTGAGAGACACGATGCAGTAAAACGGTATTGACCGTTTCCTAGTGTCAGGTGTAGTGACAGACCCAGTGCAGTAAAACGGCATTGACCATTTCCTCGTGTCAGGTGTAGTGAGTGACCCGGTACTGTAAAACGGTATTGACCGTTTCCTAGTGTCAGGTGTAGTGAGTGACCCGTTGCAGTAAAACGGTATTGACCGTTTCCCAGTGTCAGGTGTAGTGAGAGACACGGTGCAGTAAAACGGAATTGACCATTTCCTCGTGTCAGGTGTAGTGAGAGACCCGGTGCAGTAAAACGGTATTGACCGTTTCCTGGTGTCGGTTGTAGTGAGAGACTCGGTGCAGTAAAACGGTATTGACCGTTTCCTGATGTCAGGTGTAGCACACCGGGCTGAATAGCTGGCTTTTAAAGCAGACCAAGGCAGGCAAGCAGCACGGTTCAATTCCAGTACCAGCCTTCCCGAACAGACGCCGGAATGTGGCGACTAGGGGCTTTTCACAGTGTGTGCAGTAAAACGGTATTGACCGTTTCCTCGTGTCAGGTCTAGTGAGTGACCCGGTGCTGGAAAACATTATTAACCATCTCCTAGAGTTCGGTTTAGTTAGAGACCCAGTGCAGTAACACGGTATTGACCGTTTCTTAGTGACAGGTGTAGTGAGAGACCCGGTGCAGTAAAACGGTTTTGACCGTTTCCTAGTGTCAGCTACAGTGAGAGACCCGGTGCAGTAAAACGGTATTTACCGTTTCCTAGTGTCGGGTGTAGTGAGAGACTCGGTGCAGTAAAACGGTATTGACCGTTTCCTAGTGTCAGGTGTAGTGAGAGACCTGATGCAGTAAAATGGTATTGACCGTTTCCTGGTGTCAGGTGTAGTGAGTGACCCGGCGCTGTAAAACAGTATTGACCGTTTCCTAGTGTCAGGTGTAGTGAGAGACCCGATGCAGTAATATGGATTGGCCATTCCCTTGTGTAAGGAGTAGTGAGAGAACCGGTGCAGTAAAACGGTATTGACCGTTTCCTAGTGTCAGGTGTAGAGAATTACCCGGTGCAGTAAAAGGGTATTGATCGTTTCCTCGTGTCAGGTGTAGTGAGAGACCCGGTGAAGTAAACTTTTATTGACCGTTTCCTAGTGTCAGGTGTAGCGAGTGACCCCGGTGCAGTAAAACGGTTTGGACCATTTCCTCGTGTCTGGATTTGAGAATGACCCGCTGCAGTAAAATGGGATTGACCGTTTCCTAGTGTCGGGTGTAGTGAGTGTTTTGGTGCAGTAAAACGGTTTTGACCATTTCCTCGTGCCACCTGTACTGAGAGACCCGGTGCAGTAAAACGGTATTGACCGTTTCCTAGTGTCAGGTGAAGAGAGTGACCCGGTGCAGTAAAACAGTTTTGACCATTTCCTAGTGTCAGGATTCGAGAATGACCCGTTGCAATAAACGGCATTGACCGTTTCCTCGTGTCACGTGTACTGAGAGACACCATTTCCTAGTGGAAGGCGCAGTGAGAGACCCCGTGCAGTAAAACGGTATTGACCGTTTCCTAGTGTCAGGTGTAGAGAATTATCCGGTACAGTAAAACGGTATTGACCGTTTCCACGTGTCAGGTGTAGTGAGCGACACGCTGCAGTAAAACGGTATTGACCGTTTCCTCGTGTCAGATGTTGCGAATGACCCAGTATGTGTAAAACAGTTTTGACCATTTCCTGGTGTCAGGTTTAGTGAGAGTCCCGGTGAAAGAAAACGGTATTGACCGTTTCCTCGTGTCAGGTGTAGTGAGAGACCCGGTGCAATAAAACGGTATTGACCGTTTATCAGTGTCAGGAGTAGAGAATGACCCAGTTCAGTAAAACGATATTGACCATTTCCGAGTGTCAGGTGTAGTGAGAGACCCGGTGCAGTAAAATTTTATTGACCGTTTCCTAGTGTCAGGTGTAGTGAGAGATCCGATGCTGTTAAACGGTATTGATCGTTTCCTAGTGTCAGGTGTAGTGAGAGACCTGGTGCAGTAAAACGGTATTGACCGTTTCCTAGTGTCAGGTGTAGTGAGAGACCCGGTGCAGTAAAACGGTTTTGACGGTTTCCTCGTCTCAGGTGTAGTGAGAGACCCGATGCTGTTAAACGGTATTGACCGTTTCCTCGTCTCAGGTGTAGTGAGAGACCCGGTGCTGTAAAACAATATTTACCATCTCCTAGAGATCGATTTAGTTAGAGACCTGGTGCAGTAAAACGGTATTGGCCGTTTCCTAGTGTCAGGTGCAGTGAGAGACTCGGTGCAGTAAAACGTTATTGACCATTTTCTAGTGTCAGGTGTAGTGAGAGACCCGGTGCAGGAAAACGGTATTGACCGTTTCCAAGTGTCATGTGTAGAGAATTACCCGGTGCAGTAAAACGGTATTGACCGTTTCCTTGTGCCAGGTGTAGTGAGTCACCTGGTGAAGTAAAACGGTATTGACCGTTTCCTAGTGTCAGCTGTAGTGAGAGACCCGGTGCAGTAAAACGGTTTTGACCGTTTCCTAGTGTCAGCTGTAGTGAGAGACCCGGTGCAGTAAAACAGTTTTGACCGTTTCCTAGTGTCAGGTGTAGTGAGAGACCCGGTGCAGTAAAATGATATTGACCATTTCCTCGTATAAGGTGTAGTGAGAGACCCGGTGCAGTAAAACGGTATTGACCGTTTCCTAGTGTCAGGTGTAGTGAGAGACACGGTGCAGTTAAGCTGCATTGACATTTTCCTAGTGTCAGGTGTAGTAAGTGACCCCGAGCAGTAAAACGGTATTGACCGTTTCCTCGTGTCAGGTTTAGTGAGAGTCCCGGTGAAGTAAAACGGTATTGACCATTTCCTAATATCAGGTCTAGTGAGAGACACGGTGCAGTAAAACGGTATTGATCGTTTCCTGGTGTCAGGTCTAGTTAGGGAGCTGGTACAGTACAACGGCTTTGAACATTTCCTAGTGTCAGGGATAGTGAGAGGCCCAATGTAGTATAACGGTATTGACCGTTTCCAAGGTGCAGGTGTAGTGAGAGACCCTGTACAGTAAACAGTATTGACCGTTTCCTAGTGTCGGGTGTAGTGAGAGACCTGGGGCGGTAAAACGGTATTGACCGTTTCCTGGTGTCAGGTGTAGTGAGAGACCCGGTGCAGTAAAACGGTATTGACCGTTTCCTAGTGTCAGGTGTAGTGAGTGACCCGGTGCAGGAAAACGGTATTGACCGTTTCCTGGTGTCAGGTGTAGTGAGAAACCCGGTGCAGTAAAACGGTGTTGACCGTTTCATAGTGTCAGGAGTAGTGAGCGACCCGGTGCAGTAAAACGGTATTGACCGTTTCCTAGTGTCAGGTGCAGTGAGAGACCCGGTGCAGTAAAATGGTATTTATCGTTTCCTAGTGTCAGGTGTAGTGAGAGACCCGGTGCAGGAAAACGGTATTGACCGTTTCCTGGTGTCAGGTGTAGTGAGTGACCCAGCGCTGTAAAACGGTATTGACCGTTTCCTAGTGTCAGGTGCAGTGAGAGACCCGGTGCAGTAAAATGGTATTGACCGTTTCCTAGTGTCAGGTGTAGTGAGAGACCCGATGCAGTAAAATGGTATTGACCATTTCCTGGTGTCAGGTGTAGTGAGTGACCCGGCGCTGTAAAACGGTATTGACCATTTCCTAGTGTCAGGTGTAGTGAGTGACCCGGTGCAGTAAAACGGTATTGACCGTTTCCTAGTGTCAGGTGTAGTGAGTGACTCGGTGCAGTAAAACGGTATTGACCGTTTCCCAGTGTCAGGTGTAGTGAGTGACCCGGTGCAGTAAAACGGTATTGACCGTTTCCTAGTGTCAGGTGTAGTGAGTGACCCGGTGCAGTAAAACAGTATTGACCGTTTCTTAGTGTCAGGTGTAGTGAGTGACCCGGTGCAGTAAAACAGTATTGACCGTTTCCTAGTGTCAGGTGCAGTGAGAGACCCGGTGCAGGAAAATGGTATTGACCGTTTCCTAGTGTCAGGTGTAGTGAGAGACCCGATGCAGTAAAATGGTATTGACCGTTTCCTGGTGTCAGGTGTAGTGAGTGACCCGGTGCAGTAAAACGGTATTGACCATTTCCTAGTGTCAGGTGTAGTGAGAGACACGATGCAGTAAAACGGTATTGACCGTTTCCTAGTGTCAGGTGTAGTGACAGACCCAGTGCAGTAAAACGGCATTGACCATTTACTAGTGTCAGGTGTGGTGAGTGACCCGGTGCTGAAAAACGGTATTGACCGTTTCCTAGTGTCAGGTGTAGTGAGTGACCCGGTGCAGTAAAACGGTATTGACCGTTTCCCAGTGTCAGGTGTAGTGAGAGACACGGTGCAGTAAAACGGAATTGACCATTTCCTCGTGTCAGGTGTAGTGAGAGACCCGGTGCAGTAAAACGGTATTGATCGTTTCCAATGTGCAGGTGTAGTGAGAGACCCGGTGCAGTAAAACGGTATTTACCGTTTCCTAGTGTCAGGTGTAGTGAGAGCCCCGGTGCAGTAAAACGGTATTGACCGTTTCCTGATGTCAGGTGTAGCACACTGGGCTAAATAGCTGGCTTTTAAAGCAGACAAAGGCAGGCCAGCAGCACGGTTCAATTCCTGTACCAGCCTTCCCGAACAGACGCCGGAATGTGGCGACTAGGGGCTTTTCACAGTGTGTGCAGTAAAACGGTATTGACCGTTTCCTCGTGTCAGGTGTAGTGAGTGACCCGGTGCTGGAAAACATTATTAACCATCTCCTAGAGTTCGGTTTAGTTAGAGACCCAGTGCAGTAACTCGGTATTGACCGTTTCCTTGTGACAGGTGTAGTGAGAGACCCGGTGCAGTAAAATGGTATTGACCGTTTCCTAGTGACAGGTGTAGTGAGAGACCCGGTGCAGTAAAACGGTATTGACCATTTCCTAGTGTCAGATATAGTGAGTGACCCGGTGCAGTAAAACGGTATTGACCATTTCCTAGTGACAGGTGTAGTGAGTGACCCTGCACTGTAAAACGGTATTGACCGTTTCCTAGTGTCAGGTGTAGTGAGAGACCCAGTGCAGAAAAACAGTATTGACCGTTTCCTAGTGTCAGGTGTAGTGCGAGACTCGGTGCAGTAAAACGGTATTGACCGTTTCCTGGTGTCAGGTGTAGTGAGAGACCCGGTGCAGTAAAACGGTGTTGACCGTTTCATAGTGTCAGGAGTAGTGAGCGACCCGGTGCAGTAAAACGGTATTGACCGTTTCCTAGTGTCAGGTGCAGTGAGAGACCCGGTGCAGTAAAATGATACTTATCGTTTCCTAGTGTCAGCTGTAGTGAGTGACCCGGTGCAGTAAAACGGTATTGACCGTTTCCTAGTGTCAGGTGTAGTGAGTGACTCGGTGCAGTAAAACGGTATTGACCGTTTCCCAGTGTCAGGTGTAGTGAGTGACCCGGTGCAGTAAAACGGTATTGACCGTTTCCTAGTGTCAGGTGTAGTGAGTGACCCGGTGCAGTAAAACAGTATTGACCGTTTCTTAGTGTCAGGTGTAGTGAGTGACCCGGTGCAGTAAAACAGTATTGACCGTTTCCTAGTGTCAGGTGCAGTGAGAAACCCGGTGCAGGAAAATGGTATTGACCGTTTCCTAGTGTCAGGTGTAGTGAGAGACCCGATGCAGTAAAATGGTATTGACCGTTTCCTGGTGTCAGGTGTAGTGAGTGACCCGGTGCAGTAAAACTGTATTGACCATTTCCTAGTGTCAGGTGTAGTGAGAGACACGATGCAGTAAAACGGTATTGACCGTTTCCTAGTGTCAGGTGTAGTGACAGACCCAGTGCAGTAAAACGGCATTGACCATTTCCTAGTGTCAGGTGTAGTGAGTGACCCGGTGCTGTAAAACGGTATTGACCGTTTCCTAGTGTCAGGTGTAGTGAGTGACCCGGTGCAGTAAAACGGTATTGACCGTTTCCCAGTGTCAGGTGTAGTGAGAGACACGGTGCAGTAAAACGGAATTGACCATTTCCTCGTGTCAGGTGTAGTGAGAGACCCGGTGCAGTAAAACGGTATTGATCGTTTCCAATGTGCAGGTGTAGTGAGAGACCCGGTGCAGTAAAACGGTATTTACCGTTTCCTAGTGTCAGGTGTAGTGAGAGCCCCGGTGCAGTAAAACGGTATTGACCGTTTCCTGATGTCAGGTGTAGCACACTGGGCTAAATAGCTGGCTTTTAAAGCAGACAAAGGCAGGCCAGCAGCACGGTTCAATTCCTGTACCAGCCTTCCCGAACAGACGCCGGAATGTGGCGACTAGGGGCTTTTCACAGTGTGTGCAGTAAAACGGTATTGACCGTTTCCTCGTGTCAGGTGTAGTGAGTGACCCGGTGCTGGAAAACATTATTAACCATCTCCTAGAGTTCGGTTTAGTTAGAGACCCAGTGCAGTAACTCGGTATTGACCGTTTCCTAGTGACAGGTGTAGTGAGAGACCCGGTGCAGTAAAATGGTATTGACCGTTTCCTAGTGACAGGTGTAGTGAGAGACCCGGTTCAGTAAAACGGTATTGACCATTTCCTAGTGTCAGATGTAGTGAGTGACCCGGTGCAGTTAAACGGTATTGACCATTTCCTAGTGACAGGTGTAGTGAGTGACCCTGCACTGTAAAACGGTATTGACCGTTTCCTAGTGTCAGGTGTAGTGAGAGACCCAGTGCAGTAAAACAGTATTGACCGTCTCCTAGTGACAGGTGTAGTGCGAGACTCGGTGCAGTAAAACGGTATTGACCGTTTCCTAGTGTCAGGTGTAGTGAGTGACTCGGTGCAGTAAAACTGTATAGACCGTTTCCTAGTGTCAGGTGTAGTGAGTGACCCGATGCAGTAAAACGGTATTGACCACTTCCTAGTGTCAGGTGTAGTGAGAGACCCGGTGCAGTAAAACGGTATTGACCATTTCCTAGTGTCAGGTGTAGTGAGAGACCCGGTGCAGTAAAACGGTTTTGACCGTTTCCTAGTGTCAGGTACAGTGAGAGACCCGGTGCAGTAAAACGGTATTTACCGTTTCCTAGTGTCGGGTGTAGTGAGAGACTCGGTGCAGTAAAACGGTATTGACCGTTCCTTAGTGTCAGGTGTAGAGAATGACCCTCTGCAGTAATATGGATTGGCCATTCCCTTGTGTAAGGAGTAGTGAGAGATCCGGTGCAGTAAAACGGTATTGACCGTTTCCTAGTGTCAGGTGTAGAGAATTACCCGGTGCAGTAAAAGGGTATTGATCGTTTCCTCGTGTCAGGTGTAGTGAGAGACCCGGTGAAGTAAACTTTTATTGACCGTTTCCTAGTGTCAGGTGTAGCGAGTGACCCCGGTGCAGTAAAACGGTTTGGACCATTTCCTCGTGTCTGGATTCGAGAATGACCCGCTGCAGTAAAATGGGATTGACCGTTTCCTAGTGTCGGGTGTAGTGAGTGTTTTGGTGCAGTAAAACGGTTTTGACCATTTCCTCGTGTCAAATGTACTGAGAGACCCGGTGCAGTAAAACGGTATTGACCGTTTCCTAATGTCAGGTGAAGAGAGTGACCCGGTGCAGTAAAACAGTTTTGACCATTTCCTAGTGTCAGGATTCGAGAATGACCCGTTGCAATAAAACGGCATTGACCGTTTCCTCGTGTCACGTGTACTGAGAGACACCATTTCCTCGTGGAAGGCGCAGTGAGAGACCCCGTGCAGTAAAACGGTATTGACCGTTTCCTAGTGTCAGGTGTAGAGAATTATCCGGTACAGTAAAACGGTATTGACCGTTTCCACGTGTCAGGTGTAGTGAGAGACACGCTGCAGTAAAACGGTATTGACCGTTTCCTTGTGTCAGATGTTGCGAATGACCCAGTGTGTGGAAAACAGTTTTGACCATTTCCTGGTGTCAGGTTTAGTGAGAGTCCCGGTGAAAGAAAACGGTATTGACCGTTTCCTCGTGTCAGGTGTAGTGAGAGACCCGGTGCAATAAAATGGTATTGACCGTTTCCTTGTGTCAGGTGTAGTGAGTGACCCGGTGCAGTAAAACGGTATTGACCATCTCCTAGTGTCAGGTGTAGTGAGAGACACGATGCAGTAAAACGGTATTGACCGTTTCCTAGTGTCAGGTGTAGTGACAGACCCAGTGCAGTAAAACGGCATTGACCATTTCCTCGTGTCAGGTGTAGTGAGTGACCCGGTACTGTAAAACGGTATTGACCGTTTCCTAGTGTCAGGTGTAGTGAGTGACCCGGTGCAGTAAAACGGTATTGACCGTTTCCTCGTGTCACGTGTCCTGAGAGACACCATTTCCTCGTGGAAGGCGCAGTGAGAGACCCCGTGCAGTAAAACGGTATTGACCGTTTCCTAGTGTCAGGTGTAGAGAATTATCCGGTACAGTAAAACGGTATTGACCGTTTCCACGTGTCAGGTGTAGTGAGAGACCCGGTGCAGTAAAACGGTGTTGACCGTTTCATAGTGTCAGGTGTAGTGAGCGACCCGGTGCAGTAAAACGGTATTGACCGTTTCCTAGTGTCAGGTGTAGTGAGAGACCCGGTGCAGTAAAATGGTATTTATCGTTTCCTCGTGTCAGGTGTAGTGAGAGACCCGGTACAGTAAACAGTATTGACCGTTTCCTAGTGTCAGGTGTAATGAGAGACCCGGTGCAGTAAAACGGTATTGACCGTTTCCTAGTGTCAGGTGTAATGAGAGACCCGGTGCAGTAAAACGGTATTGACCATTTCCTAGTGTCAGGTGTAGTGAGTGACCCAGCGCTGTAGAACGGTATTGACCGTTTCCTACTGTCAGGTGCAGTGAGAGACCCAGTGCAGTAAAACGGTATTGACCGTTTCCTAGTGTCAGGTGTAGTGAGAGACCCGATGCAGTAAAATGGTATTGAGCGTTTCCTGGTGTCAGGTGTAGTGAGTGACCCGGCGCTGTAAAACGGTATTGACCGTTCCCTAGTGTCACGTAAAGTGAGAGACCCGATGCAGTAAAACGATATTGACCATTTCCTAGTGTCAGGTGTAGTGAGAGACTCGGTGCAGTAAAACGGTATTAACCGTTTCCTAGTGTCAGGTGCAGTGAGAGACCCGGTGCAGTAAAACGATATTGACCATTTCCTAGTGTCAGGAGTAGTGAGTGACCCGGTGCAGTAAAATGGTATAGACCGTTTCCTTGTGTCAGGTGTAGTGAGTGACCCGGTGCTGTAAAACGGTATTGACCGTTTCCTAGTGTCAGGTGTAGTGAGAGACCCGGTGCAGTAAAATGGTATTGACCGTTTCCTAGTGTCAGGTGTAGTGAGAGACCCGGTCCAGTAAAACGGATTTGACCGTTTCCTAGTGTCAGGTGTAGTGAGAGACCCGGTGCAGTAAAACAGTATTGACCGTTTCCTAGTGTCAGGTGTAGTGAGAGACCCGGTGCAGTAAAACAGTATTGACCGTTTCCTAGTGTCAGGTGTAGTGAGTGACCCGGTGCAGTAAAACAGTATTGACCGTTTCATAGTGTCAGGAGCAGTGAGAGACCCGGTGCATTAATATGGTATTGACCGTTTCCTGGTGTCAGGTGTAGTGAGTGACCCGGTGCAGTAAAACGGTATTGACCATTTCCTAGTGTCAGGTGTAGTGAGAGACACGATGCAGTAAAATGGTATTGACCGTTTCCTCGTGTCAGGTGTAGTGAGTGACCCGGTGCAGTAAAACGGTATTGACCGTTTCCCAGTGTCAGGTGTAGTGAGAGACACGGTGCAGTAAAACGGTATTGACCGTTTCCTAGTGTCAGGTGTAGTGAGAGACACGATGCAGTAAAACGGAATTGACCATTTCCTCGTGTCAGGTGTAGTGAGTGACCCGGTGCAGTAAAACGTATTTGACCGTTTCCTAGTGTCAGGTGTAGTGAGTGACCCGGTGCAGTAAAACGGTATTGACCATTTCCTAGTGTCAGGTGTAGTGAGAGACACGATGCAGTAAAATGGTATTGACCGTTTCCTCGTGTCAGGTGTAGTGAGTGACCCGGTGCAGTAAAACGGTATTGACCGTTTCCCAGTGTCAGGTGTAGTGAGAGACACGGTGCAGTAAAACGGTATTGACCGTTTCCTAGTGTCAGGTGTAGTGAGAGACACGATGCAGTAAAACGGAATTGACCATTTCCTCGTGTCAGGTGTAGTGAGAGACTCGGTGCAGAAAAACGGCATTGACCGTTTCCTGATGTCAGGTGTAGCACACTGGGCTAAATAGCTGGCTTTTAAAGCAGACCAAGGCAGGCCAGCAGCACGGTTCAATTCCTGTACCAGCCTTCCCGAACAGACACCGGAATGTGGCGACTAGGGGCTTTTCACAGTGTGTGCAGAAAAACGGTATTGACCGTTTCCTCGTGTCAGGTGTAGTGAGAGACCCGGTGCTGGAAAACATTATTAACCATCTCCTAGAGTTCGGTTTAGTTAGACACCCAGTGCAGTAACACGGTATTGACCGTTTCCTAGTGACAGGTGTAGTCAGAGACCCGGTGCAGTAAAACGGTATTGACCGTTTCCTAGTGTCAGGTGTAGTGAGTGACCCGGTGCAGTAAAACGGATTTGACCGTTTCCTAGTGTCAGGTGTAGTGAGTGACCCGGTGCAGTAAAACAGTATTGACCATTTCCTAGTGTCAGAATTAGTGAGAGACCCGGTGCAGTAAAACAGTATTGACCGTTTCCTAGTGTCAGGTGTAGTGAGAGACCCGGTGCAGTAACACGGTATTGACCGTTTCCCAGTGTCAGGTGTAGTGAGTGACCCGGTGCAGTAAAACGGTATTGACCGTTTCCTAGTGTCAGGTGTAGTGAGAGACCCGGTGCAGTAAAACAGTATTGACCATTTCCTAGTGTCAGGTGTAGTGAGAGACCCGGTGCAGTTAAACGGTATTGACCGTTTCCAAGAGTCAGGTGTAGTGAGAGACTCGGTGCAGTAAAACGGGATTGACCGTTTCCTAGTGTCAGGTGTAGTGAGAGACCCGGTGCAGTAAACAGTATTGACCGTTTCCTAGTGTCAGGTGTAATGAGAGACCCGGTGCAGTAAAACGGTATTGACCGTTTCCTAATGTCAGGTGAAGAGAGTGACCCGGTGCAGTAAAACAGTTTTGACCATTTCCTAGTGTCAGGATTCGAGAATGACCCGTTGCAATAAAACGGCATTGACCGTTTCCTCGTGTCACGTGTACTGAGAGACACCATTTCCTCGTGGAAGGCGCAGTGAGAGACCCCGTGCAGTAAAACGGTATTGACCGTTTCCTAGTGTCAGGTGTAGAGAATTATCCGGTACAGTAAAACGGTATTGACCGTTTCCACGTGTCAGGTGTAGTGAGAGACACGCTGCAGTAAAACGGTATTGACCGTTTCCTTGTGTCAGATGTTGCGAATGACCCAGTGTGTGGAAAACAGTTTTGACCATTTCCTGGTGTCAGGTTTAGTGAGAGTCCCGGTGAAAGAAAACGGTATTGACCGTTTCCTCGTGTCAGGTGTAGTGAGAGACCCGGTGCAATAAAATGGTATTGACCGTTTCCTTGTGTCAGGTGTAGTGAGTGACCCGGTGCAGTAAAACGGTATTGACCATCTCCTAGTGTCAGGTGTAGTGAGAGACACGATGCAGTAAAACGGTATTGACCGTTTCCTAGTGTCAGGTGTAGTGACAGACCCAGTGCAGTAAAACGGCATTGACCATTTCCTCGTGTCAGGTGTAGTGAGTGACCCGGTACTGTAAAACGGTATTGACCGTTTCCTAGTGTCAGGTGTAGTGAGTGACCCGGTGCAGTAAAACGGTATTGACCGTTTCCTCGTGTCACGTGTCCTGAGAGACACCATTTCCTCGTGGAAGGCGCAGTGAGAGACCCCGTGCAGTAAAACGGTATTGACCGTTTCCTAGTGTCAGGTGTAGAGAATTATCCGGTACAGTAAAACGGTATTGACCGTTTCCACGTGTCAGGTGTAGTGAGAGACCCGGTGCAGTAAAACGGTGTTGACCGTTTCATAGTGTCAGGTGTAGTGAGCGACCCGGTGCAGTAAAACGGTATTGACCGTTTCCTAGTGTCAGGTGTAGTGAGAGACCCGGTGCAGTAAAATGGTATTTATCGTTTCCTCGTGTCAGGTGTAGTGAGAGACCCGGTACAGTAAACAGTATTGACCGTTTCCTAGTGTCAGGTGTAATGAGAGACCCGGTGCAGTAAAACGGTATTGACCGTTTCCTAGTGTCAGGTGTAATGAGAGACCCGGTGCAGTAAAACGGTATTGACCATTTCCTAGTGTCAGGTGTAGTGAGTGACCCAGCGCTGTAGAACGGTATTGACCGTTTCCTACTGTCAGGTGCAGTGAGAGACCCAGTGCAGTAAAACGGTATTGACCGTTTCCTAGTGTCAGGTGTAGTGAGAGACCCGATGCAGTAAAATGGTATTGAGCGTTTCCTGGTGTCAGGTGTAGTGAGTGACCCGGCGCTGTAAAACGGTATTGACCGTTCCCTAGTGTCACGTAAAGTGAGAGACCCGATGCAGTAAAACGATATTGACCATTTCCTAGTGTCAGGTGTAGTGAGAGACTCGGTGCAGTAAAACGGTATTAACCGTTTCCTAGTGTCAGGTGCAGTGAGAGACCCGGTGCAGTAAAACGATATTGACCATTTCCTAGTGTCAGGAGTAGTGAGTGACCCGGTGCAGTAAAATGGTATAGACCGTTTCCTTGTGTCAGGTGTAGTGAGTGACCCGGTGCTGTAAAACGGTATTGACCGTTTCCTAGTGTCAGGTGTAGTGAGAGACCCGGTGCAGTAAAATGGTATTGACCGTTTCCTAGTGTCAGGTGTAGTGAGAGACCCGGTCCAGTAAAACGGATTTGACCGTTTCCTAGTGTCAGGTGTAGTGAGAGACCCGGTGCAGTAAAACAGTATTGACCGTTTCCTAGTGTCAGGTGTAGTGAGAGACCCGGTGCAGTAAAACAGTATTGACCGTTTCCTAGTGTCAGGTGTAGTGAGTGACCCGGTGCAGTAAAACAGTATTGACCGTTTCCTAGTGTCAGGTGTAGTGAGAGACCCGGTCCAGTAAAACGGATTTGACCGTTTCCTAGTGTCAGGTGTAGTGAGAGACCCGGTGCAGTAAAACAGTATTGACCGTTTCCTAGTGTCAGGTGTAGTGAGAGACCCGGTGCAGTAAAACAGTATTGACCGTTTCCTAGTGTCAGGTGTAGTGAGTGACCCGGTGCAGTAAAACAGTATTGACCTTTTCATAGTGTCAGGAGCAGTGAGAGACCCGGTGCATTAATATGGTATTGACCGTTTCCTGGTGTCAGGTGTAGTGAGTGACCCGGTGCAGTAAAACGGTATTGACCATTTCCTAGTGTCAGGTGTAGTGAGAGACACGATGCAGTAAAATGGTATTGACCGTTTCCTCGTGTCAGGTGTAGTGAGTGACCCGGTGCAGTAAAACGGTATTGACCGTTTCCCAGTGTCAGGTGTAGTGAGAGACACGGTGCAGTAAAACGGTATTGACCGTTTCCTAGTGTCAGGTGTAGTGAGAGACACGATGCAGTAAAACGGAATTGACCATTTCCTCGTGTCAGGTGTAGTGAGTGACCCGGTGCAGTAAAACGTATTTGACCGTTTCCTAGTGTCAGGTGTAGTGAGTGACCCGGTGCAGTAAAACGGTATTGACCATTTCCTAGTGTCAGGTGTAGTGAGAGACACGATGCAGTAAAATGGTATTGACCGTTTCCTCGTGTCAGGTGTAGTGAGTGACCCGGTGCAGTAAAACGGTATTGACCGTTTCCCAGTGTCAGGTGTAGTGAGAGACACGGTGCAGTAAAACGGTATTGACCGTTTCCTAGTGTCAGGTGTAGTGAGAGACACGATGCAGTAAAACGGAATTGACCATTTCCTCGTGTCAGGTGTAGTGAGAGACTCGGTGCAGAAAAACGGCATTGACCGTTTCCTGATGTCAGGTGTAGCACACTGGGCTAAATAGCTGGCTTTTAAAGCAGACCAAGGCAGGCCAGCAGCACGGTTCAATTCCTGTACCAGCCTTCCCGAACAGACACCGGAATGTGGCGACTAGGGGCTTTTCACAGTGTGTGCAGAAAAACGGTATTGACCGTTTCCTCGTGTCAGGTGTAGTGAGAGACCCGGTGCTGGAAAACATTATTAACCATCTCCTAGAGTTCGGTTTAGTTAGACACCCAGTGCAGTAACACGGTATTGACCGTTTCCTAGTGACAGGTGTAGTCAGAGACCCGGTGCAGTAAAACGGTATTGACCGTTTCCTAGTGTCAGGTGTAGTGAGTGACCCGGTGCAGTAAAACGGATTTGACCGTTTCCTAGTGTCAGGTGTAGTGAGTGACCCGGTGCAGTAAAACAGTATTGACCATTTCCTAGTGTCAGAATTAGTGAGAGACCCGGTGCAGTAAAACAGTATTGACCGTTTCCTAGTGTCAGGTGTAGTGAGAGACCCGGTGCAGTAACACGGTATTGACCGTTTCCCAGTGTCAGGTGTAGTGAGTGACCCGGTGCAGTAAAACGGTATTGACCGTTTCCTAGTGTCAGGTGTAGTGAGAGACCCGGTGCAGTAAAACAGTATTGACCGTTTCCTAGTGTCAGGTGTAGTGAGAGACCCGGTGCAGTTAAACGGTATTGACCGTTTCCAAGAGTCAGGTGTAGTGAGAGACTCGGTGCAGTAAAACGGGATTGACCGTTTCCTAGTGTCAGGTGTAGTGAGAGACCCGGTGCAGTAAAACGGTATTGACCGTTTCCTAGTGTCAGGTGTAGTGAGAGACCCGGTGCAGTAAAACAGTATTGACCGTTTCCCAGTGTCAGGTGTAGTGAGTGACCCGGTGCAGTAAAACAGTATTGACCGTTTCTTAGTGTCAGGTGTAGTGAGAGACCCGGTGCAGTAAAACGGTATTGACCGTTTCCTAGTGTCAGGTGTAGTGAGTGACCCAGTGCAGTAAAACAGTATTGACCATTTCCTTGTTTCAGGTGCAGTGAGAGACCCGGTGCAGTAAAATGGTATTGACCGTTTCCCAGTGTCAGGTGTAGTGAGAGACCCGATGCAGTAAAATGGTATTGACCGTTTCCTGGTGTCAGGTGTAGTGAGTGACCCGGTGCAGTAAAACGGTATTGACCATTTCCTAGCGTCAGGTGTAGTGAGAGACACGATGCAGTAAAACGGTATTGACCGTTTCCTAGTGTCAGGTGTAGTGAGAGACCCGGTGCAGTAAAACAGTATTGACCGTTTCCCAGTGTCAGGTGTAGTGAGTGACCCGGTGCAGTAAAACAGTATTGACCGTTTCTTAGTGTCAGGTGTAGTGAGAGACCCGGTGCAGTAAAACGGTATTGACCGTTTCCTAGTGTCAGGTGTAGTGAGTGACCCAGTGCAGTAAAACAGTATTGACCATTTCCTTGTGTCAGGTGCAGTGAGAGACCCGGTGCAGTAAAATGGTATTGACCGTTTCCCAGTGTCAGGTGTAGTGAGAGACCCGATGCAGTAAAATGGTATTGACCGTTTCCTGGTGTCAGGTGTAGTGAGTGACCCGGTGCAGTAAAACGGTATTGACCATTTCCTAGCGTCAGGTGTAGTGAGAGACACGATGCAGTAAAACAGTATTGACCGTTTCCTAGTGTCAGGTGTAGTGACAGACCCAGTGCAGTAAAACGGCATTGACCATTTCCTAGTGTCAGGTGTAGTGAGTGACCCGGTGCTGTAAAACGGTATTGACCGTTTCCTAGTGTCAGGTGTAGTGAGTGACCCGGTGCAGTAAAACGGTATTGACCGTTTCCTAGTGTCAGGTGTAGTAAGAGACACGATGCAGTAAAAGGGAATTGACCATTTCCTCGTGTCAGGTGTAGTGAGAGACCCGGTGCAGTAAAACGGTATTGACCGTTTCCTGATGTCAGGTGTAGCACACTGGGCTAAATAGCTGGCTTTTAAAGCAGACCAAGGCAGGCCAGCAGCACGGTTCAATTCCTGTACCAGCCTTCCCGAACAGACGCCGGAATGTGGCGACTAGGGGCTTTTCACAGTGTGTGCAGTAAAATGGTATTGACCGTTTCCTCGTGTCAGGTGTAGTGAGTGACCCGGTGCTGGAAAACATTATTAACCATCTCCTAGAGTTCGGTTTAGTTAGAGACCCAGTGCAGTAACACGGTATTGACCGTTTCCTAGTGTCAGGTGTAGTGAGAGACTCGGTGCAGTAAAACGGTATTGATCGTTTCCTCGTGTCAGGTGTAGTGAGTGACTCGGTGCAGTAAAACGGTATTGACCGTTTCCTAGTGTCAGGTGTAGAGAATTACCCGGTGCAGTAAAACGGTATTGATCGTTTCCTCGTGTCAGGTGTAGTGAGTGACTCGGTGCAGTAAAACGGTATTGACCGTTTCCTAGTGTCAGGTGTAGTGAGAGACCCGGTGCAGTAAAACGGTATTGACCGTTTCCTGATGTCAGGTGTAGCACACTGGGCTAAATAGCTGGCTTTTAAAGCAGACCAAGGCAGGCCAGCAGCACGGTTCAATTCCTGTACCAGCCTTCCCGAACAGACGCCGGAATGTGGCGACTAGGGGCTTTTCACAGTGTGTGCAGTAAAACGGTATTGACCGTTTCCTCGTGTCAGGTGTAGTGAGTGACCCGGTGCTGAAAAACATTATTAACCATCTCCTAGAGTTCGGTTTAGTTAGAGACCCAGTGCAGTAACACGGTATTGACCGTTTCCTAGTGACAGGTGTAGTGAGTGACGCGGTGCTGGAAAACATTATTAACCATCTCCTAGAGTTCGGTTTAGTTAGAGACCCAGTGCAGTAACACGTGTAGAGGGTGCCATCTCCGCTACTCCACTGCTGGGTCGATATCTGGGGTTTGAATATCTGTGTGTGTCTCTCTCCAGCTGGCACTGAAACTTCAGAGGCCAGGGGATGTCGCACTGGGACACTTCCAGTGAAGAGAGCACTGATTCAAGCCTGCCGTTTATTCCTAACCGGCAGCCTGAGGCTTATATCACACAGATCTCCAGACCCCTACCAATACCCAGGTGATTCTCTCTCTTGCCGGTGGTGCAACACCCACCCGGTTCCTACTTTGCTAGAGTAGCTTTCCCAAGAGAGAGAATAGGACACTGCTGTTTATTTCCTAACCAGCAGTCTGTCCTGAGTGAATCGCTCAAGATGACCCTCGATTCTTGAACCCGGAATTAAGGTGAGGAGTATTTTAACAATGACTTTGTCAGAGATCGCTGGTGAAAGATTGAAGAATTTAAACGACTCCAATTATCATCAAATCAAGGTTTATTGCAAAACCCAGGTCAAAATCATCAACAGAAGAAATACAATAAAATCTTATGCTCTAATACAAACTAAGTCTATTCAAAAGTACTAAAACGGACACAACGAAAATTCTTATGATTACACAGTTTTAGCAATAGCACAAGGCACAAAACAGGTTCCCTTCCCCAAAGCCTCAACCACTATTAAAGTCAAGGGAGTTTCGCAAGCTGCTGCAGGGTACTTACGGTCACAGGCTGCAGAGGTCAAGTCAGGGGTGCAGAGGTCGAGCCAAGAACGAAGCGACCCCCAATCGAAAACACAGTCCCTTTTATATTGTTTTACCTGGCTTTGTTCTGTGATCGGCCAGCCCCTTTTGCATTGAAAAAGGTAAGTTTTAAAGTTCCCGCTGGTCCCGCCCCCTTTGAGCCGGCCAGAGCTGTATGTTTCCGGGTATTCCTCGCAGGTCCGCCCCTTCCAGCTAGGCAGACCTGCGCGATTTGAATTTGGCGCTGACTCCGCCCCCTCCTTCCAGTGAGTTTCTGCCGGTAGCTTCTGTCAAGATTGGAGTACCTCCCCCAGGTCCGCCTCCAACTTGGTTTTTTTCTACCGTCCGCGATTTGAATTTGGCGCTGGCTCCGCCCCCCTCCTCCCAGTGAGTTTCTGCCGGTAGCTTCTGTCAAGATTGGAGTACCTCCCCCAGGTCCGCCTCCAACTTGGTTTTTCTCTACCGCTGATCTTCTAGGGGCTTTTCCAGCGCAATATACTGAACCCAGACAGTCTGTTTTCTAGGATAACGAGGTCAGGCTCTCTTGTGGAGAATTTCAGTGTCTTCCAGCTGCTCCGGAGATGGCTGCTATTCTCACCTCGCTATGTTGATGGGGTGTTAATTGGATTCTGCTCTGGTGGAGGCCAGGTCATTTACATTTGCATGGGGCTATGACCATCCCATTGTCCTGCTTGCATGCAAGCCTCCTGTGTATTCCCGTGCCCCTTTGTCTGTGTTTTGATGTTATCTCGTTGTCTGGCTCCTTCTTCCTTGTAGCTCCTAGGGGGGTTTTTGTAAATACTTATGTACTTATGTCCCTACTCAGCTCAGCGGACCAAGTCTGCTGGGAAAACTGGTTCCGTTTTCTTGGCTGAAAAGTCAGTTTACAGTCTCTGATTTTATTCTTGGACAGTTCCAAAAAGGCCGAATTGCCCGAAAACCTTACACACGGTATTGACCGTTTCCTAGTGACAGGTGTAGTCAGAGACCCGGTGCAGTAAAACGGTATTGACCATTTCCTAGTGTCAGATGTAGTGAGTGACCCGGTGCAGTAAAACGTCATTGACCGTTTCCTAGTGCCAGGTGCAGTGAATGACCCGGTGCAGTAAAACGGCATTGACCGTTTCCTAGTGTCAGGTGTAGTGAGAGACACGGTGCAGTAAAACGGTATTGACCGTTTCCTAGTGTCAGGTGTAGTGAGAGACTCGGTGCAGTAAAACGGTATTGACCGTTTCCTAGTGTCAGGTGTAGTGAGAGACCCGGTGCAGTAAAACGGTATTGACCGTTTCCTAGTGTCAGGTGTAGTGAGTGACTCGGTGCAGTAAAACGGTATGGACCGTTTCCTAGTGTCAGGTGTAGTGAGTGACCCGGTGCAGTAAAACGGTATTGACCACTTCCTAGTGTCAGGTGTAGTGAGAGACCCGGTGCAGTAAAACGGTATTGACCATTTCCTAGTGTCAGGTGTAGTCAGAGACCCGGTGCAGTAAAACGGTTTTGACCGTTTCCTACTGTCAGGTGCAGTGAGAGACCCGGTGCTGTAAAACGTTTTTGACAGTTTCCTGATGTCAGGTGTAGAAAATGATTGGCAGGTGTAGCACACTGGGCTAAATAGCTGGCTTTTAAAGCAGACCAAGGCTGGCCAGCAGCACGGTTCAATTCCTGTACCAGCCTCCCTGAACAGACGCCGGTATGTGGCGACTAGGGGCTTTTCACAGTAACTTCATTGAAGCCTATTTGAGACAGTAAGCGATTTTCATTTCATTTCATGACCCGCTGCAGTAAAATGGTATTGACCATTTCCCAGTGTCATGTCGAGAGTGACTCGTTGCTGTAAAACGGTATTGACCTTTTCTCGTGTCAGGTGCCTTGAGAGATCGGTGCAGTAAAACGGTATTGACCGTTTCCTCGTGTCAGGTGTAGTGAGAGACCCAGTGCAGTAACACGGTATTGACCGTTTCCTAGTGTCAGGTGTAGTGAGTGACCCGGTGCTGTAAAACGGTATTGACCGTTTCCTAGTGTCAGGTGTAGTGAGTGACCCGGTGCAGTAAAACGGTATTGACCGTTTCCTAGTGTCAGGTGTAGTGAGAGACTCGGTGCAGTAAAACGGTATTGACCGTTTCCCAGTGTCAGGTGTAGTGAGAGACACGGTGCAGTAAAACGGTATTGACCGTTTCCTAGTGTCAGGTGTAGTGAGAGACACGATGCAGTAAAACGGAATTGACCATTTCCTCGTGTCAGGTGTAGTGAGAGACCCGGTGCAGTAAAACGGTATTGATCGTTTCCAATGTGCAGGTGTAGTGAGAAACCCGGTGCAGTAAAACGGTATTTACCGTTTCCGAGTGTCAGGTGTAGTGAGCGACCCGGTGCAGTAAAACGGTATTGACCGTTTCCTAGTGTCAGGTGTAGTGAGAGACCCAGTGCAGTAAAACGGTATTGACCATTTCCTAGTGTCAGGTGTAGTGAGTGACCCGGTGCTGTAAAACGGTATTGACCGTTTCCTAGTGTCAGGTGCAGTGAGAGACCCGGTGCAGTAAAATGGTATTGACCGTTTCCTAGTGTCAGGTGTAGTGAGAGACACGATGCAGTAAAACGGTATTCACCGTTTCCTAGTGTCAGGTGTAGTGAGAGACCCGGTGCAGTAAAACGATATTGACCGTTTCCTGGTGTCAGGTGCAGTGAGAGACCCGGTGCTGTAAAACGGTATTGACCGTTTCCTTGTGTCAGGTGTAGTGAGTGACCCGGTGCAGTAAAACGGTATTGACCATTTCCTAGTGTCAGGTGTAGTGAGTGACCCGGTGCAGTAAAACGGTATTGACCATTTCCTAGTGTCAGGTGTAGTGAGTGACCCGGTGCAGTAAAACGGTATTGACCATTTCCTAGTGCCAGGTGTAGTGAGAGACCCGGAGCAGTAAAATGGTATTGACCGTTTCCTAGTGTTAGAAGTAGTGAGTGACTCGGTGCAGTAAAACGGTATTGACCATTTCCCAGTGTCAGGTGTAGTGAGGGACGCGGTGCAGTAAAACGGTATTGACCGTTTCCCAGTGTCAGGTGTAGTGAGGGACGCGGTGCAGTAAAACGGTATTGATCGTTTCCAATGTGCAGGTGTAGTGAGAAACCCGGTGCAGTAAAACGGTATTTACCGTTTCCGAGTGTCAGGTGTAGTGAGCGACCCGGTGCAGTAAAACGGTATTGACCGTTTCCTAGTGTCAGGTGTAGTGAGAGACCCAGTGCAGTAAAACGGTATTGACCATTTCCTAGTGTCAGGTGTAGTGAGTGACCCGATGCTGTAAAACGGTATTGACCGTTTCCTAGTGTCAGGTGCAGTGAGAGACCCGGTGCAGTAAAATGGTATTGACCGTTTCCTAGTGTCAGGTGTAGTGAGAGACCCGGTGCAGTAAAACGATATTGACCATTTCCTAGTGTCAGGTGTAGTGAGTGACCCAGCGCTGTAAAACGGTATTGACCGTTTCCTAGTGTCAGGTGCAGTGAGAGACCCGGTGCAGTAAAATGGTATTGACCGTTTCCTTGTGTCAGGTGTAGTGAGTGACCCGGTGCTGTAAAACGGTATTGACCATTTCCTAGTGTCAGGTGTAGTGAGTGACCCGGTGCAGTAAAATGGTATTGACCGTTTCCTAGTGTTAGAAGAGGTGAGTGACTCGGTGCAGTAAAACGGTATTGACCGTTTCCCAGTGTCAGGTGTAGTGAGTGACCCGGTGCATTAAAACGGTATTGACCGTTTCCTAGTGTCAGGTGTAGTGAGAGACCCGGTGCAGTAAAACAGTATTGACCGTTTCCTAGTGTCAGGTGTAGTGAGAGACCCGGTGCAGTTAAACGGTATTGACCGTTTCCAAGTGTCAGGTGTAGTGAGAGACTCGGTGCAGTAAAACGGTATGGACCGTTTCCTAGTGTCAGGTGTAGTGAGAGACCCGGTGCAGTAAAACGGTATTGACCGTTTCCTAGTGTCAGGTATAGTGAGAGACCCGGTGCAGTAAAACAGTATTGACCGTTTCCTAGTGTCAGGTGTAGTGAGTGACCCGGTGCAGTAAAACAGTATTGACCGTTTCTTCGTGTCAGGTGTAGTGAGTGACCCGGTGCAGTAAAACAGTATTGACCGTTTCCTAGTGTCAGGTGCAGTGAGAGACCCGGTGCAGTAAAATGGTATTGACCGTTTCTTAGTGTCAGGTGTAGTGAGAGACCCGTTGCAGTAAAACGGCATTGACCATTTCCTCGTGTCAGGTGTAGTGAGTGACCCGGTGCAGTAAAACGGTATTGACCATTTCCTAGTGTCAGGTGTAGTGAGAGACACGATGCAGTAAAACGGTATTGACCGTTTCCTAGTGTCAGGTGTAGTGACAGACCCAGTGCAGTAAAACGGCATTGACCATTTCCTCGTGTCAGGTGTAGTGAGTGACCCGGTGCTGTAAAACGTTATTGACCGTTTCCTAGTGTCAGGTGTAGTGAGTGACCCGGTGCAGTAAAACGGTATTGACCATTTCCTCGTGTGAGGTGTAGTGAGAGACCCGGTGCAGTAAAACGGTATTTACCGTTTCCTAGTGTCGGGTGTAGTGAGAGACTCGGTGCAGTAAAATGGTATTGACCGTTTCCTGATGTCAGGTGTAGCACACTGGGCTAAATAGCTGGCTTTTAAAGCAGACCAAGGCAGGCCAGCAGCACGGTTCAATTCCTGTACCAGCCTCCCGAACAGACGCCGGAATGTGGCGACGAGGGGCTTTTCACAGTGTGTGCAGTAAAACGGTATTGACCGTTTCCTCGTGTCAGGTGTAGTGAGTGACCCGGTGCTGGAAAACATTATTAACCATCTCCTGGAGTTCGGTTTAGTTAGAGACCCAGTGCAGTAACACGGTATTGACCGTTTCCTAGTGACAGGTGTAGTCAGAGACCCGGTGCAGTAAAACGGTATTGACCGTTTCCTAGTGTCAGGTGTAGTGAGTGACCCGGTGCAGTAAAACGGATTTGACCGTTTCCTAGTGTCAGGTGTAGTGAGTGACTCGGTGCAGTAAAACGGTATTGACCATTTCCTAGTGTCTGGTGTAGTGAGTGACCCGGTGCAGTAACACGGTATTGACCGTTTCCCAGTGTCAGGTGTAGTGAGTGACCCGGTGCAGTAAAACGGTATTGACCGTTTCCTAGTGTCAGGTGTAGTGAGTGACCCGGTGCAGTAAAACGGTATTGACCGTTTCCTAGTGTCAGGTGTAGTGAGAGACCCGGTGCAGTAAAACGGTATTGACCGTTTCCTAGTGTCAGGTGTAGCACACTGGGCTAAATAGCTGGCTTTTAAAGCAGACCAAGGCAGGCCAGCAGCACGGTTCAATTCCTGTACCAGCCTCCCGAACAGACGCCGGAATGTGGCGACTAGGGGCTTTTCACAGTGTGTGCAGTAAAACGGTATTGACCGTTTCCTCGTGTCAGGTGTAGTGAGTGACCCGGTGCTGGAAAACATTATTAACCATCTCCTGGAGTTCGGTTTAGTTAGAGACCCAGTGCAGTAACACGGTATTGACCGTTTCCTAGTGACAGGTGTAGTCAGAGACCCGGTGCAGTAAAACGGTATTGACCGTTTCCTAGTGTCAGGTGTAGTGAGTGACCCGGTGCAGTAAAACGGATTTGACCGTTTCCTAGTGTCAGGTGTAGTGAGTGACTCGGTGCAGTAAAACGGTATTGACCATTTCCTAGTGTCTGGTGTAGTGAGTGACCCGGTGCAGTAACACGGTATTGACCGTTTCCCAGTGTCAGGTGTAGTGAGTGACCCGGTGCAGTAAAACGGTATTGACCGTTTCCTAGTGTCAGGTGTAGTGAGAGACCCGGTGCAGTAAAACGGTATTGACCGTTTCCTAGTGTCAGGTGTAGTGAGAGACCCGGAGCAGTTAAACGGTATTGACCGTTTCCAAGAGTCAGGTGTAGTGAGAGACTCGGTGCAGTAAAAGGGGATTGACCGTTTCCCAGTGTCAGGTGTAGTGAGTGACCCGGTGCAGTAAAACGGTATTGACCGTTTCCTAGTGTCAGGTGTAGTGAGAGACCCGGTGCAGTAAAACAGTATTGACCGTTTCCCAGTGTCAGGTGTAGTGAGTGACCCGGTGCAGTAAAACAGTATTGACCGTTTCCTAGTGTCAGGTGCAGTGAGAGACCCGGTGCAGTAAAATGGTATTGACCGTTTCCCAGTGTCAGGTGTAGTGAGAGACCCGATGCAGTAAAATGGTATTGACCGTTTCCTGGTGTCAGGTGTAGTGAGTGACACGGTGCAGTAAAACGGTATTGACCATTTCCTAGCGTCAGGTGTAGTGAGAGACACGATGCAGTAAAACGGTATTGACCGTTTCCTAGTGTCAGGTGTAGTGACAGACCCAGTGCAGTAAAACGGCATTGACCATTTCCTAGTGTCAGGTGTAGTGAGTGACCCGGTGCTGTAAAACGGTATTGACCGTTTCCTAGTGTCAGGTGTAGTGAGTGACCCGGTGCAGTAAAACGGTATTGACCGTTTCCCAGTGTCAGGTGTAGTGAGAGACACGGTGCAGTAAAACGGTATTGACCGTTTCCTAGTGTCAGGTGTATTAAGAGACACGATGCAGTAAAAAGGAATTGACCATTTCCTCGTGTCAGGTGTAGTGAGAGACCCGGTGCAGTAAAACGGTATTGACCGTTTCCTGATGTCAGGTGTAGCACACTGGGCTAAATAGCTGGCTTTAAAGCAGACCAAGGCAGGCCAGCAGCACGGTTCAATTCCTGTACCAGCCTTCCCGAACAGACGCCGGAATGTGGCGACTAGGGGCTTTTCACAGTGTGTGCAGTAAAACGGTATTGACCGTTTCCTCGTGTCAGGTGTAGTGAGTGACCCGGTGCTGCAAAACATTATTAACCATCTCCTAGAGTTCGGTTTAGTTAGAGACCCAGTGCAGTAACACGGTATTGACCGTTTCCTAGTGACAGGTGTAGTGAGAGACCCGGTGCAGTAAAACGGTATTGACCATTTCCTAGTGTCAGGTGTAGTGTGTGACCCAGCGCTGTAAAACGGTATTGACCATTTCCTAGTGTCAGGTGTAGTGAGAGACCCAGTGCAGTAAAACAGTATTGACCGTTTCCTCGTGTCAGGTGTAGTGCGAGACTCGGTGCATAAAACGGTATTGACCGTTTCCTAGTGTCAGGTGTAGTGAGAGACCCAGTGCAGTAAAACAGTATTGACCGTTTCCTAGTGTCAGGTGTAGTGAGTGACTCGGTGCAGTAAAACGGTATTTACCGTTTCCTCGTGTCAGGTGTAGTGAGAGACCCGGTGCAGTAAAACGGTATTGACCGTTTCCTGATGTCAGGTGTAGCACATAGGGCTAAATAGCTGGCTTTTAAAGCAGACCAAGGCAGGCCAGCAGCACGGTTCAATTCCTGTACCAGCCTTCCCGAACAGACGCCGGAATGTGGCGACTAGGGGCTTTTCACAGTGTGTGCAGTAAAACGGTATTGACCGTTTCCTCGTGTCAGGTGTAGTGAGTGACCCGGTGCTGGAAAACATTATTAACCATCTCCTAGAGTTCGGTTTAGTTAGAGACCCAGTGCAATAACACGGTATTGACCGTTTCCTAGTGACAGGTGTAGTCAGAGACCCGGTGCAGTAACACGGTATTGACCGTTTCCTAGTGACAGGTGGAGTGAGAGACCCGGTGCAGTAAAACGGTATTCACCATTTCCTAGTGTCAGATGTAGTGAGTGACCCGGTGCAGTAAAACGTTATTGACCGTTTCCTAGTGCCAGGTGCAGTGAATGACCCGGTGCAGTAAAACGGCATTGACCGTTTCCTAGTGTCAGGTGTAGTGAGAGACTCGGTGCAGTAAAACGGTATTGACCGTTTCCTAGTGTCAGGTGTAGTGAGAGACCCGGTGCAGTAAAATGGTATTGACCGTTTACTAGTGTCAGGTTTAGTGAGAGACTCGGTGCTGTAAAACGGTATTGAACGTTTCCTAGTGTCAGGTGTAGATAGTGACCCGGTGCAGTAAAACGGTATTGACCATTTCCTAGTGTCAGGTGTAGTGAGTGACCCAGCGCTGTAAAACGGTATTGACCGTTTCCTCGTGTCAGGTGTAGTGAGAGACCCGGTGCATTAAAACGGTTTTGACAGTTTCCTGATGTCAGGTGTAGAAAATGATTGGCAGGTGTAGCACACTGGGCTAAATAGCTGGCTTTTAAAGCAGACCAAGGCTGGCCAGCAGCACGGTTCAATTCCTGTACCAGTCTCCCCGAACAGACGCCGGTATGTGGCGACTAGGGGCTTTTCACAGTAACTTCATTGAAGCCTATTTGTGACAGTAAGCGATTTTCATTTCATTTCATGACCCGCTGCAGTAAAATGGTATTGACCATTTCCCAGTGTCATGTCGAGAGTGACTCGTTGCTGTAAAACGGTATTGACCTTTTCTCGTGTCAGGTGCCTTGAGAGATCGGTGCAGTAAAACGGTATTGACTGTTTCCTCGTGTCAGGTGTAGTGAGAGACCCAGTGCAGTAACACGGTATTGACCGTTTCCTAGTGTCAGGTGTAGTGAGAGACACGGTGCAGTAAAACGGTATTGACCGTTTCCTAGTGTCAGGTGTAGTGAGAGACCCGGTGCAGTAAAACGGTATTGACCATTTCCTCGTGTCAGGTGTAGTGAGAGACCCGGTGCAGTAAAACGGTATTGATCGTTTCCAATGTGCAGGTGTAGAGAGAGACCCGGTGCAGTAAAACGGTATTGACCATTTCCTAGTGTCAGGTGTAGTGAGAGACACGGTGCAGTAAAACGGTATTGACCGTTTCCTGATGTCAGGTGTAGCACACTTGGCTAAATAGCTGGCTTTTAAAGCAGACCAAGGCAGGCCAGCAGCACGGTTCAATTCCTGTACCAGCCTTCCCGAACAGACGCCGGAATGTGGCGACTAGGGGCTTTTCACAGTGTGTGCAGTAAAACGGTTTTGACCGTTTCCTCGTGTCAGGTGTAGTGAGTGACCCGGTGCTGGAAAACATTATTAACCATCTCCTAGAGTTCGGTTTAGTTAGAGACCCAGTGCAGTAACACGGTATTGACCGTTTCCTAGTGACAGGTGTAGTGAGAGACCCGGTGCAGTAAAACGGTATTCACCATTTCCTAGTGTCAGATGTAGTGAGTGACCCGGTGCAGTAAAACGGTATTGACCATTTCCTAGTGTCAGGTGTAGTGAGTGACCCAGCACTGTAAAACGGTATTGACCGTTTCCTAGTGTCAGGTGTAGTGAGAGACCCAGTGCAGTAAAACAGTATTGACCGTTTCCTAGTGTCAGGTGTAGTGCGAGACTCGGTGCAGTAAAACGGTATTGACCGTTTCCTAGTGTCAGGTGTAGTGAGAAACCCAGTGCAGTAAAACAGTATTGACCATTTCCTAGTGTCAGGTATAGTGCGAGACTCGGTGCAGTAAAACGGTATTGACCGTTTACTAGTGTCAGGTGTAGTGAGAGACTCGGTGCTGTAAAACGGTATTGAACGTTTCCTAGTGTCAGGTGTAGTGAGAGACCCGGTGCAAAAAAACGGTATTGACCGTTTCCTAGTGTCAGGTGTAGTGAGTGACCCGGTGCAGTAAAACGGTATTGACCGTTTCCTAGTGTCAGGTGTAGTGAGAGACCCGGTGCAGTAAAACAGTATTGACCGTTTCCTAGTGTCAGGTGTAGTGAGAGACTCGGTGCAGTAAAACGGTATTGGCCGTTTCCTAGTGTCAGGTGTAGTGAGTGACTCGGTGCAGTAAAACGGTATAGACCGTTTCCTAGTGTCAGGTGTAGATAGTGACCCGGTGCAGTAAAACGGTATTGACCATTTCCTAGTGTCAGGTGTAGTGAGTGACCCAGCGCTGTAAAACGGTATTGACCGTTTTCTCGTGTCAGGTGTAGTGAGAGACCCGGTGCAGTAAAACGGTATTGACCGTTTCCTACTGTCAGGTGTAGTGAGAGACACGGTGCAGTAAAATGGTTTTGACAGTTTCCTGATGTCAGGTGTAGAAAATGATTGGCAGGTGTAGCACACTGGGCTAAATAGCTGGCTTTTAAAGCAGACCAAGGCTGGCCAGCAGCACGGTTCAATTCCTGTACCAGCCTCCCGGAACAGACGCCGGTATGTGGCGACTAAGGGCTTTTCACAGTAACTTCATTGAAGCCTATTTGTGACAGTAAGCGATTTCATGACCCGCTGCAGTAAAATGGTATTGACCATTTCCCAGTGTCATGTCGAGAGTGACTCGTTGCTGTAAAACGGTATTGACCTTTTCTCGTGTCAGGTGCCTTGAGAGATCGGTGCAGTAAAACGGTATTGACCGTTTCCTCGTGTCAGGTGTAGTGAGAGACCCAGTGCAGTAACACGGTATTGACCGTTTCCTAGTGTCAGGTGTAGTGAGAGACACGGTGCAGTAAAACGGTATTGACCGTTTCCTAGTGTCAGGTGTAGTGAGCGACCCGGTGCAGTAAAACGGTATTGACCATTTCCTCGTGTCAGGTGTAGTGCGAGACCCGGTGCAGTAAAACGGTATTGATCGTTTCCAATGTGCAGGTGTAGAGAGAGACCCGGTGCAGTAAAACGGTATTGACCATTTCCTAGTGTCAGGTGTAGTGAGAGACACGGTGCAGTAAAACGGTATTGACCGTTTCCTGATGTCAGGTGTAGCACACTGGGCTAAATAGCTGGCTTTTAAAGCAGACCAAGGCAGGCCAGCAGCACGGTTCAATTCCTGTACCAGCCTTCCCGAACAGACGCCGGAATGTGGCGACTAGGGGCTTTTCACAGTGTGTGCAGTAAAACGGTTTTGACCGTTTCCTCGTGTCACGTGTAGTGAGTGACCCGGTGCTGGAAAACATTATTAACCATCTCCTAGAGTTCGGTTTAGTTAGAGACCCAGTGCAGTAACACGGTATTGACCGTTTCCTAGTGACAGGTGTAGTGAGAGACCCGGTGCAGTAAAACGGTATTCACCATTTCCTAGTGTCAGATGTAGTGAGTGACCCGGTGCAGTAAAACGGTATTGACCATTTCCTAGTGTCAGGTGTAGTGAGTGACCCAGCACTGTAAAACGGTATTGACCGTTTCCTAGTGTCAGGTGTAGTGAGTGACTCGGTGCAGTAAAACGGTACAGACCGTTTCCTAGTGTCAGGTGTAGTGAGAGACCCAGTGCAATAAAACAGTATTGACCGTTTCCTTGTGTCAGGGGAAGTGAGAGACCCGGTGCAGTAAAACGGTATAGACCGTTTCCTAGTGTCAGGTGTAGTGAGTGACTCGTTGCAGTAAAACAGTATTGACCGTTTCCTAGTGTCAGGTGTAGTGAGTGACTCGGTGCAGTAAAACGGTACAGACCGTTTCCTAGTGTCAGGTATAGTGCGAGACTCGGTGCAGTAAAACGGTATTGACCGTTTCCTAGTGTCAGGTGTAGTGAGAGACCCAGTGCAATAAAACAGTATTGACCGTTTCCTTGTGTCAGGGGAAGTGAGAGACCCGGTGCAGTAAAACGGTATAGACCGTTTCCTAGTGTCAGGTGTAGTGAGTGACTCGTTGCAGTAAAACAGTATTGACCGTTTCCTAGTGTCAGGTGTAGTGAGTGACTCGGTGCAGTAAAACGGTACAGACCGTTTCCTAGTGTCAGGTATAGTGCGAGACTCGGTGCAGTAAAACGGTATTGACCGTTTCCTAGTGTCAGGTATAGTGCGAGACTCGGTGCAGTAAAACGGTACAGACCGTTTCCTAGTGTCAGGTGTAGTGAGTGAACCGGTGCAGTAAAACGGTATTGACCACTTCCTAGTGTCAGGTGTAGTGAGAGACCCGGTGCAGTAAAACGGTATTGACCATTTCCTAGTGTCA